>NC_066617.1:147155441-147483136 GCF_025201925.1 Gopherus flavomarginatus
AACCTCAATATTTAGGCAGCCAAATGCAATGACGCTGTTTGTGATTTTACAAATATGGCATGCTGAGTGTTAAATGTAGCTTTCCACCCCAGGTTGCAAGTAAAGAAGAAAGAGCCTGGGGAGTCCTGTGTACTTCTGAATGCAGGAGAAGCCTCCTCCTATGATTGTACACAACCATATCGCTGTATTTGTATGAAGAGAGCTGATTAGCTGAAGCCTGAGGATCACAGCATCCGAGACACACATCCTAGGGTGTTCCAAAGACAAAGAGAACTCACTTCAATTTGCTGTGTTACCATTCAGACTGAGGGGCTGCAGTTTCAGGTGATAAAACACACAGCAGACTGTAAAGAAGCAGGGCAGAGACCCCAAACTGGAATCTTCTCCAGTCAACCAGAGCACTCCCACCATACTGAATAACTGTCATTCCCATCTGGGTTGATAAGAGTTGATTTCAGAGGTCATTAGTGCAAATATTAATTAATACTTTGTAAAAAATATAGAGTGTTATTTGAGTACTGGGTGTTTTACAGAAAAAAAAAATTGTCCCAAAGAGCTTGCAATGTAAATTCAAACAAAATACAATCAATGAGGCTCATACAGAGACAAAAGAGGAATGGGAGAGGAAGAGAATCACCATCTCGGTGACTGGGGATTGAGCTGTGGGTGTCTAGAGCTACAAGCCTGAGTCAGAGAAATAACTCTCCAGCTGGCAGCTGTAACACACTCACATGCTCTGTGGGTTGGGCACACAGGGGTATGTGTCACTCACACTGAACAGTGGGTTATATACTTCCTTGAACAGAGCAAGCTTGTCTCACATGTCTCAGGCTCACAGCAGTTTGAATCCCAGATCAGCTTCCATTTTATAGCAACTGCAATCTTGGGTACATCCAAGGATTGAACTGGAGGCCTCCAGAGCTAACATCACGAGTCTCTACAGCTTGAGTTGTGCTTAAACAAATGAAGTATTTAACTTTGGCATTGTCACCCTGCCTGGAGTTGCTCACAACCATGAGTGTCAACCTTAGGGCAGGCTGTCAAGGAGCAGGGCAGAGATCCCAAACTTGCTGTGTGTTCTATAATTAGATTTCACAAACCCAGTAACAAGTGTGAAGTCCTAAAGCATTATAACTGCCTTACTATGGAGTCACAGACCAGTCCCCTGGGGAATTCCAGTCTATCTTGCCACCCAGGGAACTGGACTATGTGATTATTGGTTACTTTATCAAAACCAGAACAATATTCAGGTTACGTTGGGAAAACAGAGCTGCTCCTTCTCTTCTCCTGTTTGTGCACTTTACGGATGCTCATTTAGAGTCCCAGTCTAAATGTGTTTGAAGCTATTCTCTGGAATGTTCACAGTCTCCTTCAGCAACCTGTTTGTTCACAATTTTTTAACAAGAATTGAAATGACAAAAAGAGATGAAGGGCTGGATTCCTAGCTGGTGTAACTTGATATAGAGCCACTGAAGTCAATGAAACTTCACCAAATCATACCAGCTGAAGATCTTGCCCCAGCTGGTCTTAGCTGCACAGAGCCAGGTTAGAATCATAGAATCGAAGAATATCAGGATTGGAGGGGACCTTAGGAGGTCATCTAGTCCAACCCCCTGCTCAAAGCGGGACCAATTCCCAACTAAATCATCCCAGCCAGGGGTTTGTCAAGCCAGACCTTAAAAACCTCTAAGGAAGGAGATTCCACAACTTCCCTAGGTAACACATTCCAGTGCTTCACCACCCTCCTAGTGAAAAAGTTTTTCCTAATATCCAACCTAAACCTCCCCCACTGCAACTTGAGACCATTACTCCTTGTTCTGTCATCAGGTACCACTGAGAAGAGTCTAGATCCATCCTCTTTGGAACCCCCTTTCAGGTAGTTGAAAGCAGCTATCAAATCCCCCCTCATTCTTCTCTTCTGCAGACTAAACAATCCCAGTTCCCTTAGCCTCTCCTCATAACTCATGTGCTCCAGCCCCCTAATCATTTTTGTTGCCCTCCACTGGGCTCTTTCCAATTTTTCCACATCCTTCTTGTAGTGTGGGGCCCAAAACTGGACACAGTACTACAGATGAGGCCTTACCAATGTTGAATAGAGGGGAATGATCACGTCCCTCAATCAGGGCCGGTGCTTCCATTTAGGCGAGATAGGCGGTCGCCTAGGGTGATAGGATTTGGGGGGGGGGCAGCATTTTGCCACTCTCAGCAGCAATTCGGCAGCGGGGGGTCCTTCCGTACTCTGGGTCTTCAGTGGCAATTCTGCGGTGGGTCCTTCACTCACTCCAGGACCTGCCGCAGAATTGCCGTCGAAGACCCGGAGCGCGGAAGGACCCCCCACCGCAGAATTGCCGCCAACAACCAGGAGCGCGGAAGGATCCCTGCCTAGGGCACCAAAAATCCTGGTGCCGCTCCTGCCCTCGATCTGCTGGCAATGCCCCTACTTATACAGGTTAGTCCCTGCCAGCCCCAGGATCAGGGAGAAGTCAGCAGGCCAAGTCCTTCCAATGCTTCCCTAAGGCTTGGGACCTCTGTGGATCAGGGATCCTGTTTAAAATTAGGGTATTTATCCATACATCCTTTCATTGACTGTTGGTCTGTAGAGAATCCAGTTTGAACTAATATGTGGCAACCTCTCCACGTGGCTACAAAGGGCTCATGACCTGTGGAATTACATTAGCACCCACGTGCTCCTGGTGCAGTTGCATACAATTCCACAAAAGAATGGACACAGCAACATTTTTAATATAATGTACCCAAAAGATATTAAACCTAATTCAATATGATTTAAACTTTACTGATTGAGTTACCTTAATGCCATAAGGTGTCTGCAGGATAGTGTCAGTCTGCACATCCTTGCACAACCTACACAAGAGAGGTAGAGTGATTCAGTGAGCTTGGGATCAAGCCCTAAATGTACTTGAATAAGGTCAGTGTAACACTTTTACTCCCTGTTAGCCGAAAGTCTGGAGATAGTAGAGCAGCTACTCCAAATATTCCAGGGTTCTGAGTACTTAAGCTTTGATCTTGTAGTTACTGTACTGTACTGTGTGGTAGTGTAAAGCAAGAGAATAATCTTGATTTCATTCAACAGACTGAGAACCCTACTAAAGATTTTGTGGGAATGGGGAAAGACTCCTGACAAAGCTGCGCACTAATTACGGAATGTGAGGATTAGTGAGGTAGTTACATTTAATATATGATATTTCTAATGATCTGAATATATAATGTAGAAAATCTATCTTTTTATTTAACGTTTAGGGCCAGATTCATTATTTAGTAAGAGTGCCTAGACTCCATGTGAGTGTCTAATTTTAAGTGCTCTGGCTTAACAATTATAGCTTTTAAATGGTCCCACTGACATTTTGAAGTTAACATGTTGAGGTGGGTGTCTGCATGTGTGAGACGCTGAGCTGCTGCTGTGGTTTCACTGGAGCAGTTTTATTTCATTGTGAAAGCCAACTTAACAGTTACTTGCATAACAGCAAATCTCATCTAACAGAAAAAAATTGTAGGCACTCACTGATAATGCACTAATTCAGTACAATTGCACCTATTCAATATCAGTTGCAGCTAAACATTTCCTTTTTGATGTCCCTTGAAAAGTCTGTATTTCCTGAATAAAGCAATACTTAAGCTGAATTAGTTTACTTAGTGGAAAGTGAACTGTGACATTGCAGTTTATATGATTTTATAAAAAATTGATAATGAGTGAATATAATGTAGACTCAGAGACTCATAGACTTTAAGGTCAGAAGGAACCGTTATGATAATGTAGTCTGATCTCCTGCACAATGCAGGCCACAGAATCTCACCCACCTGCTTCTTTAACAACCCCCTAACCTATATTTGAGTTATTGAAGTCCTCAAATTGTGGTTTGAAGACCTCAAGCTGCAGAGAATCCTCCAGCAAGTGACCTGCGCCCCATGCTGCAGAGGAAGGGGAAAAACCTCCAGGGCCTCTTCCAATCTTCCCCAGAGGAAAATTCCTTCCTGACCCCAAATATGGCGATCAGTTAAACCCTGAGCATGTGGGCAAGACTCACCAGCCAGCACCCAGAACAGAATTCTCTGTAGTAACTCAGATCCCATCCCATCTAGCATCCCATCACAGACCACTGGACATACTTACCTGCTGATAATCAAAGATCAGTTGCCAAATTAATTGCCAAAATTTGGCTATCCCATCATACCATCCCCTCCATAAACTTATCAAGCTCAGTCTTAAAGCCAGATATGTCTTTTGCCCCCACTACTCCCCTTTGAAGGCTGTTCCAGAACTTCACTCCTCTAATGGTTAGAAACCTTCATCTAATTTCAAGTTTAAACTTCCCAGTTTCCAGTTTATATCCATTTGTTCTTGTATCCACATTGGTACGGTCAAGATTCCTTCCCCACTCTTAACTTTAGGGTACAGATGTGGGGGACCTGCCTGAGAAGCTCTAAGCTCAATTATCAGCTTAGATCTGGTCTGGCTGCCACCATTTACAAGCACTCCCTTCCTTGGGTAGCCTTGAGAAACTTCACCAATTTCCTGGTGAACACAGATCCAAACCCCTTGGATCTTAAAACAAGGAGAAATTAACCATCCCCCCTCCTTTCTCCCACCAACTCCTGGTGGATCCAGATCCAACACTCTTGGATCTAAAAACAAGGAAAAATCAATCAGGTATTAAGAAAAAGGCTTTTAATTAAGGAAAAGAAAGGTAAAAGAAAACCCTCTGGGAGAGATTAGCATATCAGCTACTCTCACAAACAACAGATTCAAACACAGAGGATGTTTCCCTGGGCAAAAATTTAGTACACCAATGAAAACACCCAAATACCCATTTTGATTCTACCCCTAATTGCACAAGATAGGTTACAAAGAAATAAACATAACCCTATTTATTCCTTTCTAAAACTTACTACTCTGATAAGAGGCTGGTTCCTTGATCTTTTTCACTCCAGTTGAAACTGAAAATCTAAACAAAGAAAAACTTCCCGCCTTCCTTTTGAAACATCTTGTTCCCTCATTGGTTCCTCTGGTCAGGTATCAGCTAGGCTAGGTGAACTTCTTAACCCGTTACAGGAAAAAGAGGCATTAACCCTTAACTATCTGTTTATGACAGGTACTAAGCTTAAATAATTCCTCTCCCTCCCTAATATTTATTCCTCTGATATATTTATAAAGAGCAATCATATCTCCCCTCAGCCTTCTTTTGATTAGGCTAAACAAGCCAAGCTCTTTGAGTCTCCTCTCATAAGACAGGTTTTCCATTCCTCAGATCATCCTATTAGCCCTTCTCTGAACCTGTTCCATTTTAAATTCATCCTTCTTAAACATGGGAGACCAGAACTGCACACAGTATTCCAGATGAGGTCTCACCAGTGCCTTGTATAATGGTACTAACACCTCCTTATCTTCGCTGGAAATACCTGGAATATGCTTCATGCAAAAGGTCTCTTGTAAAGTATCATTACAAAGCTTATTGTCTTCTGAGTGTAGTCATCCAATTTGTATAACGGTATCACTCTTGTATTTGACACTAGAAATATGAGATATAACTCTGAGGGCCTATTGTAATTATGCAAAGTGTTGGCCATTAATGGTGGTTGGGAATCTTAATAAGAACAGGAATACTTGTGGCACCTTAGAGACTAACAAATTTATTTGAGCATAAGCTTTCATGGGCTACAGCCCACTTCATCAGCTGCATAGAATGGAACATATAGTGATTTAACAGGTATAAAGGTGGCAATTTTGTAACAGAAAAGCTTCAAAAACAGATTTCAATGAGAAACTGCTGAACTTGAATTGAAATGCAAATATCAATTTAGGCTTAAATAGAGACTGGAAATGGCTGAGCCATTACACACATGGAATCTATTTCCCCCAAGTTAAGTATCTTATCAAACTGTCTTAAATGGCCTATCTGGATTATCACTACAAACGTTTTTTTTCTCCTGTTGACAACAGTTCATCTTAATTAATTAGCCTCTTAGAGTTGGTTGGGCAACTCCCACCTTTTCATGTTCTCTGTATGTGTGTGTATATATATATATATCTCCTCACCATATGTTCCATTTTATGCATCCAATGAAGTGGGCAGTAGCCCACGAAAGCTTATGCTCAGATAAATTTGTTAGTCTCTAAGGTGCCACAAGTACTCCTGTTCTTTTTGTGGATACAGGTTAGCATGGCAGCTACTCTGAAATCTGGAATCTTAATGGCTCCCATCAACCAGGACAATTGACTGGATGACTCTGTTTGCAGGCACCCCTTCCTGTAAATTAGGCTGAGAGGAATGAAGGCTTGGGGTCTTACAGTGACATGTGATCATGTCACATGAACTGGAATCCATCTTTAACCTGGTGCTTTTCCAGTGAGGGGAGGTGGAAACCCAGAGGGACAAAGGATTCCTGCCTTATGCAAAAGATATATAAATGGGTGGAACAGAACAAAGTGAGGAGAGGAGCCATCATGAAAAATCCCCTAGCTACAACTTGAGCTGGAACAAGAGCTTTACCAGGGGAAAGAATTGTGCCCAATCGTGGAAGGTGTCCAGTCTGAGGGAAAAACTTACTGAAGCATCTCTAAGTATGAGATAATCTGTATTCAGTTTGATTAGACATAGATTTGCGCATTTTATTTTATTGTGCTTGGTGACTTACTTTGTTCTGTCTGTTACTACTTGGAACCACTTAAATCCTACTTTCTATATTTAATAAAATCACTTTTTACTTCTTAATTGACCCAGAGTATGTATTAATACCTAGGAGAGCAAACAGCTGTGCATATCTCCCTATCAGTGTTATAGAGGGTGAACAATGTATGAGTTTACCTTGCATAAGCTTTATACCGGGTAAAATGGATTTATTTGGGTTTAGACCCCATTGGGAGTTTGGCATCTGAGTGTTAAAGACAAGCAAACTTTTGTGAGCTGCTTTCAAGTAAACCTGCAATTTTGGGGCAAGTAATTCAGACCCTGAGTCTTTGTTGGAGCAGATGGGAGCGTCTGGCTCAGCAAGACAGAGTTCTGGAGTCCTGAGCTGGCAAAGAAGGCAGGGGTAGAAGTAGTCTTGGCATATCGGGCGGCAGCTCCCAGGGGGGTTTCTGTGATCCAACCCGTCACATGAACACATTTTTTTCTTCCCATTAATTACACAATAAACATGGGAAATTCAAACAGTGACAGCAGGAGAATGAAGACATGATTTACATTCTAGCAATGAAGAATTGATAAAAAAATGTCCTACTCTTTCATTTTATCTTCGTTTTGGGGGAGGTCAGCTCATCTTGTTGGAAAATCCTGGATGCTGTCAATTATAACCACAATGGGTCTGATTCTGTTGAACTTTTTGTTAGGAATAAGTCACTTCATGACTTGTCTCAATTCAATGAACAGATCAAACTGCACAGATTAAAAGACTGTGCTTTCATCATGGACCTCATAGTAAGGGTTTAGTCATGGCTAGCTAACACAATGCTGAATGTTTGTTCTTCTCCATATATATGTTCAGCCATAATTCACCTAACACAATTACTGAAAACTATATTCAGATACGGCTAAACTTCATAGTATAGAAGTTCTGAGATACTGCAAATTATCACTATTAATATTGTAATTATTTTATTATACATATATTTATAGAGCTCTCATCACCATGGTATTGGATCTGCCAGAAATTGCATGTTGGAGGATTAACAATATCACTAACCTGCTTCAGACTTAGGGAAAACAGCCTGCTTTCTGCTCCTGGGCATAGCTTCTCTCAGCCCATACACAGCACATGGACTTTTGCAAAGCAGTTGCCATGACTGCTTGCCCTCATGGAGTCTGATCCCAGCAACAGAGAATCTAATGAGTATACCCCAAACTACCACACCCAATTCCAGAAACTTCAGGTTGTGGAGTGTTAATTGTGCATCTGCCTAGCAACAATGACCCAGACACAACCCACTCCTATCCACTCCCCAATAGACCTCTTAAAGAGATATCTCCCTATTAGGCCTGTAGATTACAATAGCACATCTTGCTAATTCAGCAGACCTCAATGTAAAGAAAGACTACAGGTACGGTTTGGTGACAAAGGCACTCAGATAGGTTTATTGTCCTCACGGCACAGTACTAGTGCCCTGGCTCTGTGGTTACAGGTATACTAAGACATGAGTTCTCTGTGGCAAGGAACAGCTCAGTCAGCAGCAGGAATCTCTGCTGTCTCCTACACCACACAAAGGATTACAGGGAAGTACCTTGACATTTATAGAACACAACTTAGGTATTCCCTTATGTGTTTCATGACATCTGCTTGTTACCGCCTCTTGTATCCTGCTCCAGGTGTCTTGGGCAAAACATCCCTATTCATTACTTCAGTCAAACCATCTCATTTTGTGTTAGGTCAGGATGTACCTGGGCTGATCTTTTGGAATGTGTTCATACACATACCCAATATCTGTTGTTTCTTAGGAAAGCCTGTATTTTGGTAACACTAGCGATACCTTTGCCAAGGTCATGTATTGGACAGTAAACATGTAAGCATATGCTTTAATACTTGACCTGATTTTGGTTCCTGGCATGGCCTGACTTTGCTGACTATGGTTCAGGTCTCAGGTCTTCCACCAGGCCTAGTGCTCCAGGCTCTCTCTCTCTCCTACAGACAAATCCTTGTCTCTGCACTGAAGAGGGATGAAGAGCATGTTATTGCTCTTACAAACCATATCATCAACAATATGACAATCCCATTGTGACATACCAGGATACAATCTAGACTATGAGCAGCTGTGTCACCCTTCCCCTGCAATCTTGGGTGCCTTACAATGCCTTGCTGAAAGAGTTCCACTTGTGCCTCTCACAAGCAGCCTTCCAGCATGCAAGCCACACCCTGAGGGTCTGGCTACACTTGCAGCTGTACAGTGCTGGGAGTTAAAGCTGTCTTCGTACAGCTGTGTAGGGAAAGGGCTGCAGTGTGGCCACACTGACAGTTACCAGCACTGCAGTGTGGCCACACTGACAGTTACCAGCGCTGCAGTGTGGTCACATTTGCAGCGGTGTTGGGAGTGGTGCATTATGGGCAGTTATCCCACAGAGCACCTCTTCCTATTCTGGTGCCGTGGGTTGTGGGAAGGGGGCGGAGTGTGCAGGTCATTCTGGTTCCTGTCCCAACGCCCCGTGATGCATCACTTCACATCCCAGCAATCCCTGTGTTTCCATCCACAATTGGCGCCATCTTTCCGCGGTTTCTGTGCAGTGCGATTTTGTGTTCCATTTCGGTTTGCGGGAAATGGACCCCGAACTGCTGAGGAATATGCTGACGAGTCTTGCCAGAACATCATGTTTGGCAGTTGAGCTATTCTTAAGATCCAAAGTGACAGTGAGGAGTCCGAAGATGATAACGAGTCGCATAATGTGTATGACACGAAATTGCTTGTGGCATTCACAGACATGCTCAGCACCGTGGAATGCCGCTTTTGGGCTCGGGAAAAAAGCACTGAGTGGTGGGATCACATCGTCATGAAAGTCTGGGATGATGAGCAGTGACAACAGAACTTTTGGATGAGAAAAGCCACTTTCATGGGACTGTGTGAGGAGCTCGCCCCCACCCTGAGGCACAAGGACATGAGATTGAGAGCTGCCCTGCCGGTGGAGAAGCGGGTGGCTATTTCAATCTGGAAGCTGGCAACTCCAGACAGCAACTAATTGGTGCGAGCCAGTTTGGAGTGGGAAAGTCGACCGTTGGAGTGGTGTTGATGCAAGTTTGCAGGGCCATTAATCGCATCCTGCTAAGAAGAACTGTGACTCTCGGGAACATGCAGAACATTGTGGATGGCTTTGCACAAATGGGTTTCCCTAACTGTAGAGGGGTGATAGATGGGATGCATTTTCCTATTCTGGCACCACCCCACCTAGCATCTGAGTACATTAATCAGAAGAGGTATTTCTTTATGGTTCTCCAGGCGCTTGTGGATCACCGTGGGTGTTTCATTGACATTAACACAGGCTGGCCCGGAAAGGTGCATGATGCACACATCTTTCGGAACACTGGCCTATTCAGGAAGCTGCAGGTCGGGACTTTTTTCCCAGACCGGAAGATCACAGTAAGGGACGTCGAAATGCCCATTGTGATCCTTGGAGACCCCGCTGACCCATTAATGCCGTGGCTCATGAAACCGTGCACAGAGAGCCTTGACAGCAGCAAGGAATGGTTCAACTACAGGCTGAGCCAATGCCGAATGACTGTGGAGTATGCTTTTGGCCATTTAAAGGGGCGCTGGTGATCTCTGTATGGGAAGCTGGACTTGGGGGAAAGCAGCATCCCCATGGTTATATCTGCATGCTGTACCCTCCATAATATTTGTGATGGGTGAAAGATTCAGTCAGGCATGGACCTCCGAGGTTCAACACCTGGAGGCTGAATTTGCACAGCCAGAGAGCAGGGCTACTAGAAAGGCTCAGCACAGGACTGCAAGGATTAGGGATGCCTTGAGGGAGGAATTTGAGGCTGAAAACCAACAGTAATGTTTGGTGCCTTGCACGTGAGAGAAGTGCAGTGGTTACAATGTTAGTAGGAATCTGTGTTTCCTAAGCTGATTTGCCATGCCTGTTTCTTTCCTGGGCTAAGGTATCTTTAACTTTCTGCAGTAATAAAGACTGTTTTCAAAGCCAAAAATTCATTTATTGAAAAGAAAATCACTTTGTTGAAAGACACTCAACTTTTTTGGAATCTGAAAGGGCAAGGGGGTGGAGTGGGGAACTGTACAATCACAGGTTTGCATATGTCCTGTCTGGAGTGCTGTGCAATCCTGCTGCACTTCAGGATGGCTATCCTGCATGGTGATGGGAGTTGAGTGCAAAGGGTAAGGTTTGTAGTTTCTGGGCTGGTTGGTGAACGTACAGGTGTTGGTGGTAAGAACCCGGATGTTGGGGAAGGGGATGTGGAGCTGACATGGGGGCACAAGGGAAAAAGCTTTGGGACGAGGGCGGCAGGGAAGGTGGGGGCAGTAGTGCTCTGCTTGCATGGCTACGAGCGCCTGGATAGAGTCCGCTTGGTGCTCCAGGATGCTTATCAGCCACTCCGTGCATTGCTTCCTTTGCGCGGTGTTTTCCTTGCGGATCCTGCTGTCCCTCTCCCTCCACTTCTGCACTTTTTGATTCTCTTTGAGAGATTGGTGCATCACTTCTTGCAGCATGTCTTCTTTGCTTTTTCGCGGCCTCTTCCTGAGGTTTTGTAGTCTCTCAGCTGGTGATCTCACAGGACAGCCGAGATCTCAAGGTTGCATCTGTAAAGGCAAAATGCAACACTTAACAGAGGCAGCGTTGTTATACCAGACAGAGTAGTTCCCCTGCATTGAAGCAGGGCACATAATTTTCCCATCCCCAAGAGAGCGCATATAACCCACGGGAGCCCCGAAATGGTGAGTAAGGGGGACTGATTGATTCAGGGCTGTACTGTCCTCTGGGTATCTGTGCGTTGGGGAAAGCAAACAGCCGCAGGGGGCATGTACATTAAACACTTTCCCAATATTTTCCACAGGAGTTTATCCTGAAAGATATCTTGCTGCTGCGGATCACCTGGGAAGCACGAGAGGGTCTTCTACTGCAATGAGGATTCTGCCCTGGCCCCTATGGAGCTTGCCTATGTGCAGCAATGGTCCCCCTAACCCTTGCGGCACAGTGGCACGGACACGTTAGCTCGCCTGGGACAAGGACCACAGTGGCTCTCCCAAGAAACCTGCACAAGCACATTGCCCACGCTCTGGATGAGACTTTTGAAGAGATTACCGAGGCCGATTACCGTGACGTGATAGACCACATCAATGTGCTATTCTGCATCTAAGCATACATGCATGCAGCCCTAACCCTCCCTCCTCTCCCGAAAAATTTCCACCCTGAAAATAAAAGCCATTTACCGGGAACCCGCTCCTCTGTTTGTCCTCCACCAAACTGCTGCGACTGGCTACCTGCTGCAACTGGCTACCTTCCTCCTGGCTTGAGAAGAGCTCCTGGCTGCATGCCTCCAGGAACTCTGGGGTGTCTCCCCACAACCCAGTACGCTCACTCTCGCTTTCCTCCTCCTCCTCCCCCTGGCTCTGAAGTGTCCATGGTGGTCCTTGGAGTGGAGGTGGGGTCACCCCCAAGTATCGAGTCCAGTTATTTGTAGAAAAGGCAGGTCGTGACGCAGCACCGGAGCGGTGGTTTCCCTAGCGGGCTTTGCAGTAGGCACTCCATAGCTCCTTCACTTTAACCCTGCACTGCAGCGTGTCCCTGTCATGGCCCTTTTCTATCATGGCCCTTGATACCTGCCCAAAGGTATCGTAATTCCTACTGCTGGAACGCAGCTGGGACTGCACAGCTTCCTCCCTGCAAACACTGATGAGGTCCAGCAACTCGCCATTGCTCCATGCTGGGACTCGTTTGCCACGTGGAGGCATGGTCACCTGGAAAGATTCACTGATTGCACTCCACACCTGGCTGAGCACACAGGAAGGGGATTTTTAAAATTCTCGGGGCATTTAAAGGGTAGGTCAGATGGTTGGTCACCTGAGGCCAGGGCAGTAGATTTTGAACTGATGAGCAGAGTGGCTGAACAGGCATTCTGGAATACCTTCAAATACCTCTGGAGGCCAATAACAGTGCTTTTGGTGGCCACACTGGCGGGGCAGCGCTGCATCAGCAGCGCTATAGTCTTTATTCCTCTCGTTGAGGTGGAGTACAAGCAGCGCTGTAGCCAGGGATATACAGTGCTATATGTGCCTTGCCAGTGTGGATGGCAAGTGAGTTGCAGCGCTGTAAAGCCATCACCAGCGTTGCAACTCTCCAGTGTAGCCAAGCTCTGAGTGTCTGTGTGTAACTGCAGCCTGCCAGACACACTTAGGTTACATTCTGGCTCTCTCCCGCTTTGGATATACTGCAAGGTGACCCCCAACATACATTTCTGGGGGAAAATTTAAGACAAAGGGTATGTCCTGTTCTGCTCAGCCCTATCATGGACAATAAAAGTTACATTAAGTCAGTTATTTCTTTAATAGAAATAATATACACACACAACTTGCCATCCCAAATTAAGTTTTCAAGACACTTGAATTTAAACACACTAGATTAGATAAAACAATTAAATGAGTTTTTTAACTATAAAGAGAGATTTTGAGTACAAGTAATGAGGCATAAAAAGTCAGAAAGTGTTACAAGAAAAAATAAAAATAAATCATTATTGTTACATAACTTAGTAAAATATCTTAAATTCAAAGCAAAGTTCTCACAACATGCTTTCAGCAGTCTTACCTTCCAAACTTCTGAGGTCAAGACCCCTCCCTCAGTCCAACAGCTGTTTCCTTTATCCTTTCAGTTTCAGTGAACTGATGGGAAAAATGAGAGGGGTGCCTTGATGTGTTTGTCCTGCCTTTTTATAGTTTCATTCTCCCTCTTGAAAACATTTGCAGCTGGGTCACAGGATACAAAGAGTCTATGTTTGAGCTTCCTTTGTTTCCCTTCATTCTTCATGATTCTGTTTACTGCTTAAATGCAACTTAAGCAAAGCACATGTTCCTTTGTCTGAGACAGACCTATTTGCCAACCTCAATTTGGAACATGTGTTAATAACACCATAAAGTGGAATCTTTTAACTTCACGTGAACGGCTGCCACACACGTTATCAGGATGATACATATCAGCAAAGTATGAGTTTTCAAATGATACTTTACAAGGTATACTTTTGTTCAAAGATTTTTGCAATAGTGTGTAGGATGTGAATAAAGAGAGTGTTGTGGGGTCACTCATCACACTGGCACCTCCTGCTGGCCGTTTCAGGAATTATCAGTGGGTGTGCCCTCTGGTGACGGTGGCTATCCCATCCTTGTTTCCACCTGCAGACCCACTGCAGTTCCAGTCTCACTGCCTCTGCTTCATGGCACAGCCCTTCGGCCATGTCACTATCCGGGTTCCCTCCTTCTGGAGTACTCCTTCCGGAACAGTCTAGCCACTCCTTGCAGTCGCTTAGTAGTCCATAGTCTCACCGCTTCTTCAGCAGCAAGTGTGTGTGTGAGGGGGAGGGGAACCCAGGCCCACCCACTACTCACAGCCCAAAGATCCTGTAAACAATAGCTTCCTGCTGGCCCTGCTTTCTTTCTCCACCAGTCTGTCTCAACTTTCTGGGACACTTCCACACAGGCCCAGCACCTTTGGCTCCTGCGTCTGGTTCCTTTACACCGGTACATTCTGTCACACCCATTTGACCTTGAGTCACATCCAGAGTTGCTTATTAACACTGGAAGATGGGAGGGATCAGCAAGGAAAGCTATCTCTTGGAGGTCAGAAAGTGTTGGGATAAAGTGAGAACTGCCAAAAGCCACGCAGAGTTGGACCTTGCAAAGGGAATTAAAACCAATAGTAAAATGTTCCATAGCCATATAAATAAAAAGAAAACAGGGAAAGAAGAAGTGGGACCAGTAAGCACTGAGGAAGGGGTGGAGATCAAAGATAGTCTAGGCATGGACCAACACCTAAATAAATACTTTGCCTTAGTTTTTAATAAGGCTAATAGAGAGCTTAGGGGTAGTGGCAGCTTCACTAATGGGAACGAGGATATGAAAGCAGAAATTACCACATCCAGGTGGAAGTCAAATTCACACAGCTTAGTGGAACTAAATTGAGGGGCCTGGATAATCTTCATCCAAGAATATTAAAGGAGCTGACACATGAAATTGTAAGCCCAGTAGCAAAAATTTTTAATGAATCTGTGAACTTGGGTCTTGTACCCTATGACTGGAGAACTGCTAATATAATTCCTATTTTTCAGAAAGGGAAAAAAGAGTGATCTGGGAAACAATATGCCTGTTAATATGACCTCAATTATATGCAGGGTCTTGGAACAAATTTTGAAAAAGAAAATAGTTAAAGACTTCGAGCTTAATGGTAATTGATATAAAATACAACATTGTTTTATAAAAGGTAGATCTTGCCAGATCAACCCGATCTCCTTCTTTGAGAAGATAACTAATGTTTTAGACAAAGGAAATGAAGTAGATCTAATCTACCTGAATTTCAGTAAGGTATTTGACACAGGCTTCAGGTTTCAGACACCATCAGATTAGGCCTGAATAAAGACTGGGAGTGGTTGGGTCATTACAAAAATTAAACCTCATTTCCCCAATACTAATTTCCTCCTACTGTTACTTACACCGTCTCGTCAACTGTTTGAAATGGGCCACTCTCATTACCACTTCAAAAGTTATTTTTCTTCCCTTGGTATCCTGCTCTCAATTGAATTGTCTCATTATTATCTCACATTTGGTAAGGCCCTGCTTTTCACATCTTTTCATGTATTTATACCTGCTTCTGTATTTTCCACTCCATGCACCTGATGAAGTGGGTTCTAGCGCACAAAAGCTTATGCCCAAATAAATTTGTTAGTCTCTAAGGTGCCACAAAGACTCCTCATTGCATTTGGTACAGTTCCACATGGGAAATTATTAGTTAAATTGGACAAAATGGGGATTAATATGAGAATTGAAAGGTGGATAGGGAACTGGTTAACATGCTGAAAGTTGAAAAGTCAGACTGGAGGGAGGTTACTAGCAGAGTTCCTCTGGAATAGGTCTTGGGACCAATCTTATTTAATATTTTTATTAGTGACCTTTTCATAAAAGGTGTGAGTGTGCTAATAAAATTTGTGGATGACACAAAGTAAGGAGTTATTTCCAATACAGAGGAGGATTAGAATATCATACAAGAAGATCTGGATGACTTTGTAAACTGTAGTAATAGAAATGGGGTGAAATTTAATATTGCAAAGTGCAAGCTCATGCACTTAGGGACTAACAACAAGAATTTTTGCTATAAGTCAGGTATTTATCAGTTGGAAGTGAGAGGAGGGGAAAAACCTATGTGTATTGGTTGGTGTGACAGACCCAGGCCAGTGGGGTGCAGGAGTCTGGAAGAGGGCAAATATACTGGTCCTATTGGCATCCAGCGGGGGTGGGCGGGCGAAGCCCGCCCACTTCTAAAGGGCCTCCCCCCAGCCTAAGGGGAGGACCCACAGGTCTGGGACACCAAATAATTACAGGGGACAACTAATGAAAAAAAAACAGGATCGGGAGTGAGGTCATAGGGCTAAACGAAGGGAATCCGATGGGGACACCGAGCAGAGAACCCCGGACAACGCCCACTGCTCCTCGAAGGCGTCAAGGGTGCCAGTGGACGCCGCCCAGAGGAACTCTGCCCGGATGCGAGAGCAGACGGAGGAACGGAAATAGGCCCCACAGTCGCAGGAAATCCCGTCGGCCAACCTCCTCTCCCTGGTGTTGTAGATGGTCAGTTTGGCCAGGGCCAAGAGGAGGTGGAGAAGGAGATCCCGCAACTTCGTGGGGCCACGGATGAGGAGCGTGTAGATAAAAAGGTGAGGGGAAAAGTGCAACCAAAAACGCAGGAAAATATTCAGGAGGAGCCGGAACAGGGGCTGCAACCTGGCGCACTCCAAATAAACGTGCGCCAAGGTCTCCTTCTCACCACAGAAAGGGCAGGTGCTAGGGACAGATGTGAACCGCGCCAAGTACACGCCCGTGCTCACGGCTCCGTGAAGGACCCGCCAACTGATATCCCCGGCAGGCCTCGGGACCAGGGCAGAGTACAAGCTGGCCCACCGGGGCTCCTCACCCTCGAGAGGCGGCAGGAGGTCCCGCCATTTGGTATCAGGGCGGGACGCGAGGGTGAGGTAGTGAAGGGTATGGAGCACGAGCGAGTACAGATGTTTCCGTGGCGCGGTCTGGAACAAAACCGGCTGCAGATCATGCAGCCGGCTGGCAGTGAAAGGGTGAGGGGGCCGATCGGGTCCACGGGGCAGGGGCCCAATAAAAATGTCCATGGGGCCTGGGGTGGAGGGAGGGCGGGGCGTGCCCTCTCGCAGGACCCGGTCGAGGTAAGCCCGAGCAGCGGGCAGTAAAGCGGCCTTCACCTCCTGAAGTACGCGCTGGGGAGTACGAGGTCTGGAGAGCCCCATGCGCTGAGCGAGCGTCAGGGGATCCAGCCAGTCTCCCCGGTCGTAGTCCAGGAGGTCTCCGACCCTGGTGACTCCTGCCGAGACCAACCTCTGGCACACCGTGGGGGACTCCGCCACCTGCACACGAAGCTGGGGATTGTGTAGCAGGGGCTCCGCGAGGAGGTCAACTCCCACGGTGGCCGCCACGGACCTGGTCGTTGAAAAGAGCTTCCAGGTCCGGAGGAGGTCTTGGTAGAAGACCGGCAGCCCGGAGAGGTCTCGCGGAAGACCTCTCGGATGGAGGTAAAAGAGCTGCCGGTCGTATCGGAGCCCGCAGAAGCGGCGGAGGAAGGCGTGCGCCAAAACGCTCCACGCCGGACTACCCGCACCAAACAGGAGCCTCTGCAGGGCCTGGAGGCGGAAGACATGGACCTGAGCGCGTAAGCACTTCAGGCCCTGCCCCCCCTCCTCCAGGGGCAAGTGGAGGACCCCTGCAGAGACCCAGTGCGTCCCTGGCCAAAAGAACTCCAGAATCACCGTCCGGAGGTTGGCCAGGAAACCCGGGGCCGGGACCAGGGTATTGAGTCGGTACCAGAGCATGGACAGAACCAGTTGATTAAGCACCAGTGCCCTCCCCCAAAGGGAGAGGCACCGGAGTAGTCCCGTCCATTTCCGGAGCCGCTCCATCACCCTGCCCTGCAAATCCTGCCAGTTCTCCGGTGGAGACGGATGCGTGGCAGAAAGGTAAACGCCGAGATAGAGCAGCGGACCCGCGCTCCACCGGATGGCCTGAAGCACAGGTGGGAGGGAGCTCGCCCGCCACCCGTCCCCGACCACCAGGCCAGAGCTCTTGACCCAGTTGACCCGGGCGGAGGAGGCCGCCGAGTACACAGCCTGGCAAGCCTCCACCCGCGCCAAGTCGCCCGGGTCCTGGACCATGAGGAGCACATCGTCAGCGTATGCCGACAGGACCAGCCGCAGCCCCAGCTCCTGAAGCACCAACCCCGTCAACCTCTTGCGGAGGAGACAGAGGAAGGGCTCGATCGCCAGAGCGTACAGCTGGCCCGAGAGGGGGCACCCCTGCCGCACTCCCCGCCCGAAGCTGACTGGCTCGGTCAGGGTCCAGTTGAGCCTGACCAGACACTCCGCAGAAGCGTACAGCACCTGCAGAAAACCCACAAACAGGGGTTCGAAGCCGAACGCTCACAGAGTGCCCAGGAGATACCCGTGATCCATCCGGTCGAACGCCTTCTCCTGATCCAGGGACAGGAGGGTGAACGACAGACCATCCCTACATCCCAATTCCAGAAGGTCCCGGACCAGATACAAGTTATCAAAGATGGTGCGGCCCGGGACGGTGTAGGTCTGGTCTGGATGGACCACGTCCGCCAGCACGGACCCTAGCCGCATCGAGATGGCCTTCGCAACAATTTTGTAGTCCGTGCTGAGGAGCGAGACGAGACGCCAATTCCGTAAGTCGCGGAGGTCCCCCCTCTTCGGCAATAAGGCCAGCACAGCTCGCCTGCACGAGAGAGGGAGGACCCCGCTATGCAAAGCCTCAGCCCAGACAGTGACCAGGTCTGGGCCGAGGACGTCCCAGAACACGCGGTAGAACTCCACGGTCAGCCCGTCCAAGCCCGGAGATTTATTGGTGGGCATGTGACGGAGGGCCTCCGAGAACTCGGCCAGAGTGAGAGGCAGCTCTAGCTGGTCCCGGTCGCCCGTGCTGACCGTTGGGAGCCCGTCCCAGAGCACTCTGCAAGCGTTAGGATCGGTCGGATCCGGGGAGAAAAGAGTGGCATAGAAGGCCCTGGCCCTCTGGCACATCTCCGCCGGATCCGTGAGGGGGGTGCCGTCCTCCGCCAGGAGGCAGGTGACGTGCTTCTTGGCCCCCCTCCTTTTCTCCAGGGCGTAGAAGAAGCGGGAGCCACAATCCATCTCCCGAATAAGGTGGATGCGGGATCGAACAAAAGCACCCCGGGTCCGATGGTCTTCGAGGGCCAGGAGCTCCTCCCGCTTCTCCCGGCACGCTCCGCAGAGGGATGGATCCGCGGGGTTGATGGCCAGACGCCTCTCCAGCTCCAAGACCTCCCGCTCCAACTGCCCTATCGCCGCATCCCTCCGTCGGCTGGCACCCCGAGTGTAGTCACGGCAGAAGAGCCGGGCGCGCACCTTCCCCAGATCCCACCACCGCCGCGCCGAGGAAAAGGCACGCCTCTGCCCTCGCCAGGCCAGCCAGAACTCCCGGAAGGACGCCACGAAGCCCGCATCCTCCAGCAAACTATTATTAAAGTGCCAATAGGCCGGCCCCGGCCTCTCCGCGCAGAGAGAGGCCGTCACGGTGGCAAGGTGGTGATCCGAAAAGGGGGCCGGCCGAACGCTGGAGGAGTGGGCCCGTGAAAGGTGGAAACGTGACAGGTAAATACGGTCCAGCCGGGAGTGGCATGACCGATGGGCCTCCACCCGGACGAAGGTGAACGTCGAGACGTAGTCCGGGTGGTGGTCGCGCCAGACGTCCACCAGGGAGTGGCGGTCGACAATCTCCCGGAGGACGTCCGCAGCTGCCGGGCACTGATCGGTCCCCGAGCGGTCCCGTTCCTCGAGGGTGGTGTTAAAATCCCCTCCCAGGACCAGGCACTCACGAGGGTCCAGGGAGCCGAGGAAGGCGGATGCCTGCTGATAAAAACGTAGCCTCTCCGGGGCCGATGTCGGGGCGTAAACGTTGACGAGATTAACCACAAGCCCCTCCATGCGGACCCGGAGGTGCAGCAGGCGACCCGGCACAGCCTCGGCGACCCCTAGCACCTCAGGCCGTAGGTCGGGGGAGAACAGGGTCGCCACTCCAGCCGCGCAGACAGAGAAGTGGCTAAAGTAGGCCCCGTCCCCCCACTCCAGCCGCCAGCTAGCTTCAGCGACCGGATCCGTATGGGTCTCCTGCAGGAAAACCACAGAGTACCCCCCCTCCCGGAGGAAGGAGAGCACCTGGCTCCTGCGGATACCCATCCTACAGCCTCGGGTGTTTAAGGTGGCAAGGATGATCGGCGCCATGAGGAGGGCTGGGGCGGATCCTCGCTGGCAGACACGCCCACGGCCTCCGGCAGGCTGCGCAGCAATCCGTGACCAACCCCGAAGGTGAGTAAGGAGTCACGGAAGACACGGACCCGCCGGTAGGCCGCGGCGGCCTGCTTCCCGGTCCTCTTACCCTCCCCCATGAGGGCCTGCGGGGCCCGGAGGACCTGATGGAAATCCCCCCACCGCTGGAGCGCAAGATGGACTTTGTTCCGGGAGCCACGGACGTCCTCAAGGAACTCCTGCAGCTCCTCGCTCAGCGCATGGGGGGGTGGGGTCACTGATCGATGACTGGCTCCCAGTGGGGCCCCCGTCACAGCCCCGTGGCCCACCAAGGCGGGTAGGCAGGGGGCAGATCCCCAACGTGGCAGCAGATGGACCGACGCCACACGACCCGCCCCGCTCCCAGATTCAGGAAGGGGCGGTGGAAGGAGAACAGCAGCCCCTGGGGGGTTGGGACAGGAAAGAACTAGTGAACCCGCTCCCAGGGAGGTATTGCCAGGGGCGGCACTGGCATCGCAGGAAGTGGGGGGGACAAGGACAGAGCCAACAGGAGTAGGGTGGGGATCAGGGAGAGAATCCGGGAAGGAGGTAGAGGCAGGATCCGGAGCCTCCATAGGTGAGACGCCAGAAGGTGGCTCCTCCTGGCCAGGCTCAAGGATCTGGGAAGTGGGCAGGGGACCCCTAACGATGCCGGGCTCAGCCACTGTGGCACGTGCGGCAGCCTCGGCATCCAGAGAGAGATGGTAGTCAATGGGGTCCCCGCTGAGGAAGGAGGGCGGGTCCTCCACACCCAAGAGGGACACCCCCTGGGAAGCGGGTCTCGGCAGCGGGGCACTGGCCGTCGCCCCAAGGGGCTCGGCAGCCGCCAACAGAGTGCCACCCGCAGCCGAGTCGAGGGAAGATTCCAGGGGACCCTCAGAGGTGGGAGCAGAATCAGCGGGTAGGGGAAGGGACCTGGGGACAGGGGGGATGTAGTGAGGGCGCCCAGATCGAGGCCCGCCAGCAGAGGGTTGTCCTCCCCCTGCGTGACCGGGGTCAAACCCAGGGCCTCGATTTCTGCGTAGATGGGAGGGAGATCACAGTCCACCACCCCAGGGCCCTCCCCGCCAGCACCCGAGGTAATACCCACCGCGGCGCTCTCAGAGGCGCCAAGTGGGAAGGGGGCGAGAGAGGCTCCCTCGGGGGCATCCACGGGAAGGGACTCCGGAGGAGGGGTGGTGTCACCTTCCGGTGCTGCCACGGCATCCCCAGCCGGCACCACAAACTGGGAGTCATCAGGGGACAAGGCGGAAGACTCGACATCGGCACCCCCCTTCCTGCTCTTCCGGGGGGCCTCCGAATCCGAAGGATGTAAAGAAACTCGAGCCTTCCGCTTGCCCCGCTTCCCCTGCACTAAGGACCAGCCCTCCATGGCATCATCCGGGGGCTGGCTAACAGGGGTCGGCTCGGGGGGCAAGGGCAATGGCTCAGGGACTCGAGGAGGCAGTGGTGGGACAGCAGAAACCGGGGAGGAGTCCCCCTGGGACGAGCCCTCTCCCACGGCCGGCGGTAGCCCCGCCACACCATCCTCCACAGAGGTGGACCGAGAAGGAGGAGGAGGGGCAGCTTCGGGTGCCGGGCAGCCAGAGGGACCGGCGATGACAGGGCCGGCGCCTTGCCGGGGCTCGGGGGTCCCGGACGCTCCTCCGTGCTGGGCCAAGGGACAGTCCCTCCGGACGTGCCCCATCGCCCGGCAGAGGTAGCACCGGGCTTCCCCCGTTGAGTAATGCACCCGGTAGTGGGCTCCCTGGTAAGGGACCAGAAAGGACCCCTCGAGCGCCTCTCCGCCACGCGCCGCCGGTGGCAGTTGAAGCTGCACTTGCCGGCGGAACGAGAGAACATGACGGAGGGCGGGGTCCTTGCAGCCCAAGGGGAGAGGGCTGATGACAGAGATGGGGCGTCCCAGGGCAGAAAGGGCGGGCAGCAGGGCGGCATTGGGCAGGAAGGGAGGGACGGAGGTCAAGATCAAGCGGACCCCCAGGTCTTCTAACGGCTCCAGGGGGACGAACACGCCCCCCACCGCCAGGCCCGTCTCTACCGCCTCCTGGGCGGCAGCCTCCGATGCCAGGAAGAAGACCACCTTCCCGTACATTTTGGAGGCCGCCACGATGGCTGTGGGCCCCACTACCCTGGCCAACGCCCGCACGTAGGTCTCTACGTGGGGCGAGGCGGGCACCAGGAGGCAACGGACGCTGTGCTTCCTGGTCAAAGTGGGAAAGGGGCCCCGGCCGCTGTAGATGTTGGCGGAAGCGGCGGGCGGAGGAGCAGCGGCAGGCGGGGGGGCCGCCGCCACCTGGGCGTACGCCCTGGGGGCTGGGGGAGGGGGACCTGCAGAGCTGGTGGAGGGAACAGCGGGGAGGGACGCCGCAGCCGGTAGCGGGGCTGCGGCAGCGGGGGCAGTCTCCACCATGGAGGGCCTGGCCTTTCTAGCGGGGCCCTTACCCTTCTTCCCACCCCGACCCTTCCCACCGGCTGGGGGGGCTCCCCCCGAATCAGAAGGGGCGAGAGACATGGCAGCAACGGAGGTCTCCCCAGTACTCGCTGCTGCCAGTGCCCCAGCAGGGGCGGTGATAGGTGGAGCAGCAGAGGCGGTCGAGGTAGAGGCTTGGGCAGTGGACACGGGGGCAGGTGGAGGAGGGGTAGTGGGAGCATCGCGAGGGGTCTCCCCCGCCGCATCCCCCGCCATAACAAGAGCGGGGAGGGGGACAAACAGCGAGGGGAGGGGAAGGAGAGGAGGCGGCCACCCCTCCCCGCTAGGCTGCAGGCAGGGGAGGAGGGCGCCAGAATGGGAAGGCTAAAGGGGCGTAGGGAGCAACCAAGGACTACGGGTGGGATTGGTGCAGGGCACCAACGCAGAGGGGGGTTCCGGCTCCTCCAGTTGCACTAGGGGAGCGGGGGGGCAACGGCAGAGGGGGGAGTGCAGTGAACAAGGGGAAACCAAATGAGGAAGGGCACAAGCGCCTGAGAGGGGGCGTGGGCGCATGAGGGGGAACCAATCAGGGCTGGGGGAGCACAGGGTGGGGGGAAAGGGCGAGCTGAGATTGGGGTAGAGGGACCACGGGGACAGCTACAGGGCCGGGGCAGAACTATCAGGCAGCAGAGGGAAATAGGTGGGGTGGACAAATGTGGCAAAGGGGAGGGGGTCAGTCCAGTATGAGGGGGGAGGTGGTGCACCCACAGGCACTTGTGCCAAAAAGTCAATGCTTGGCTGCTGCAGGCCCAAATGGTGGAAGTGGGCGTGGTGAGCCAGGCGAGCAGCTCAGACCCAGAGGCAGGAGTCCAAAGCAGAAGGAAAACAGCCTGCGGGGGTGGTGGAGGGGGCAACGATGGTGGTGGTGGCGAAGGGGGACACGGATGGACTGGGGGCAGGCTCCACGCCACACCCCCGGTGCCCCAGCAGACACAGTCCAAACCCCCACCACAAGAGCACAGTTCGAAAAAGACTCAGTCCAGAAAAGCCCCCTCCACAGTGGTCTTCATACTGTCTCCAGCAGCAGGCGGTCCTCTCCTCCTTCCTCTCCTTCTCCGGGCACCAACAGCTCCCCAGCAACAGCCACAGCAGCCCCAGCAGCTCCAGGTGGTGGTGGTCTGGCGTCCAGGCAGGAGGGACCCCGCTCAGAGGGTGGTGTCCTCAGCAACAAGAGCTGGGGTCCCTCACTCCCCTCCTCTCAGGGAAGCAGGCCAGCACCCCCCCCCCAAGGGGCTGTAGGTGGAATAACAGCAGTAACTGAGGTGGGGGGGGAACCACTAGCCAGCCAGCAAACAGACAGCAGAGAGAGGGGTAGGTGGTGGTGTCTAGCCCAGCCAGGGGAGCAGCAGGAGCAGGAACAGCAGCAGAAACAGCAGCAGCGAGGGCCCAGCGCCCAGCAGGAACAGCAGCAGCAGCAGCAGCAGCCCTCTCCCTCCTTCCTCTACAGCAGAGCAGGCAAAGGAAGAGTCAGTACTGGCCCCAAGAGAAGCAGGTTTCTGTGCCCTGAGGGACTAGAGCAGGGGCTGCACTAGAGTAATCAGGAACTTGCTAGAACCAATTAAGGCAGACAGGCTGATTAGAACAGCTGCAGCCAATCAAGGCAGGCTAATCAGGGCACCTGGGTTTTAAAAGGAGCTCTCTCTAGTCAGATGGGGAGGAGTCAGAGGAGAGGAAGTGTGTATGAGGAGCTGGGAGCAAGATACACAAGGAGCTGAGACTGAGAGGGTGTGCTGTTGGAGGACTAAGGAGTACAGGCAGTATCAGACACCAGGAGGAAGGTCCTGTGGTGAGGATAAAGAAGGTGTTTGGAGGAGGCCTTGGGGAAATAGCCCAGGGAGGTGTAGCTGTCACACAGCTGTTACAAGAGACATTATAGACACTGCAAATCCATAGGGTCCTGGGCTGGAACCCTGAGTAGAAGGTGGGCCCGGGTTCCCCCCAAACCTCCCAACTCCTGATCAGACACAGGAGGAGTTGATCCAGACTGTGGGGGAGATCACTGAGGTAACCAAATCTGCCAATAAGCGCAGGACCCACCAAGGTAGAGGAGGAACTTTGTCACATTGGTCACAGGATGGCTATGAGCTGCAAATGAGAAGTGGCCATGAAAAAGGCTAACAAAGTCCTAAAATGCTTTGGGTGATGCATTTCCTGTTAAGACAGGGGAGTAATAGTACCATTGTACATGGCACTGGTGAAACCTCATCTGGAATGCTGTGTGAAATTCTGATCACCCATTATAATAAATGAAGGGGGGAGTAGCTCCCTTTTATGGACCCAGCCAGCCAGTTAGCTATAAAATCCCTCTTAGTAGCTGGTCTCTATTTACTTTACCTACAAAGGGTTAAAAGGCTCCCTGCGATGCATAGGTAAAAGGAAGTGAGTGGACACCTGGCCAGAAGAGCCAACTGGAAAGCTAGAACTTTCTGAAATTGAAACAAGACTCCCCTTTTGTCTATATGTTGTTGTTCTTGGAGAGAAGCAGAGACAGGGCTGGGACTATGCTGTAAGAAGCTTGGGGCCAGATATGAAAACCATCAGTATGATACCTAGAAACTACTAATTTGAAATCCCAGATGTGTAAGTAGATCAGGAAATATTGAGGAAGACATGATCAGGTTTATCTCCTTTTATTTCTTTATGGCTTATGGACTCCTCTGTGCTAGCCTCAGGTGCTTTTGTTTTGCTTGCAACCTTTAAGCTGAACCTCAAGAAACTAATCTTGATGTGTAATCCTTGTATTTGCTCTTTTTAAATCTAGCAATAGCCTAAGTTTCCAGATGTATTTTCTTCCTTTTGTTTTTTTTAATAAAATTTACCTTTTAAAAAAACAAAAAAACAAAAAACAGAATTGAATTTTTGTGTCCTAAGAGGTTTGTGCACATGTTGTTTAGTTAACTGGTGGCAACAGCTGATTTCCTTTGTTTTTATTTTTCAGCTCTTCCCAGAGTGGGGTGAAAGGGCTTGAGGGTACCCCACAGGAAGGAATTCCCACGTGCGCCTTCCTGGGTTTTCAAAGGGGTTTTGCACTTTCGTGGTGGCAGCATCTCCCAATCTAAGGTCAGAGAGAAGCTGTAACCTTGGAAGTTTAATACAAGCCTGGAGTGGCCAGTATTAATTTTTAGAATCCTTGTAGGCTCCCACCTTCTTCACTCGAAATGCCAGAGTGGGGAGCCAGCCTTGATACCCATGTTTAAGACAGATGAATTCAAATTGGAACACGTACACATGACGTAACTTATGAGAGGAAACTCAAAGAGCTTGGCTTTTTTAGTCTAACTAAAAGGAGGCTGAGGGGAGATGTGATTGCTCTCCATAAATACATCACAAGGATAAATACCAGTGAGGAAGAGGAATTATTTAAGTTCAGCGCCAATGTGGACACAAGAACAAATGACTATAAATGTCCATCAACAAGTTTAGGCTTTAAATTAGTCAAAGGTTTCTACCTATCAGAGGAATGAAGTGCTGGAACAGCCTTCCAAGGGCAGCAGTGGGGGCAAAAAACCTAACTGGTGTGTAGCCAATCTGCGGCTGCTAGAAGTAAATATCTCCAATGGCCAATGATGTGACACTAGATGAGGAGGGCTCTGAGTTACTACAAATAATTTTTTCCCAAGTGAGTGGCTGGTGGGTCTTGCCCACATGCTCATGGTTTGACTGCTCTCCATATCTGTGGGTCAGGAAGGAATTTCCCTCCGTGTCAGACCCTAGTTTTTTTCTCTTTCCTTTGCAGCGTGGAGTGTGGTTTAAATTTGCAGGTTTAAACTAGTATATATGGTGGATTCTCTGTAACTTGAAGTCTTTAAACCATGATCTGAAGACTTCAGTTAGAGGTTAGGGGTCCATTAGAGTAGTGGATGGGTAAGGTTCTGTGACCTGCAATGTGCAGGAGGTCAGACTAGAATATCATGACTGTCCCTTCTGACCTTAAAGTCTATGAGAAATGCAACATTTGTTAAGTGTATGCGACTGGTTGCCTTTTCTCTTAGAATAAGTTTTCCTGTATAATTCTAATGTAGGACTATTGAAGAGTCAGCCTCTTCATTTCCTTGAGGGATAAAATCAGGCAATTCCACCTTTAATCAGCAGGCCTGTTCTAAGGGTTCATATTGTTTTCTACAGCAGTTGCCAATACTCTCTTAGCCAATCGTCAAAGGCTAATGCTTCACAAGTCCATTGTCCTCTCTTGCTAGGTAAGTAAAAACTTCCGTTTGTGTCACAGTAGGATGTGCCGCAGGAAGGTGGTTGTCAAAAGGGAAGTAGGATGCACCTTTAGTTTTGTAAAAGCAGCAAAGAATCCTGTGGCACCTTATAGACTAACAGACGTTTTGGAGCATGAGCTTTCGTGGGTGAATACCCACTTCCTCAGATGCATGTCATCTATAAGGTGCCACAGGATTCTTTGCTGCTTTTACAGATCCAGACTAACACGGCTACCCTCTGATACTTTAGTTTTGTATTATATTTGTTATTATATTAGAGTTTGTCAACAACAAAAGGCAGATGGGCAGCCTGTTCCTTTAAAAAGGGCCCCTGTGTGCTTGTGCATGAGGAATATAGTGAGGCCCCTAGGCCATCGCAAAGTAGCCCTGAACCACTCATCTTCCCCACCATTTTCTTCAAATCTTCTCTTAAATCATGCTCTATTCCACTTCAGCTGTGCCTTTTAATTTCCCCTATGCCCTCTGCATCAGGGCTTTAGCATCATAACACCTGTTTTCAGTTAATTTCTCAGGTCCCTAATCTACTGTCTTGTATTATTTAATATTACATAGCATCTAGGGTTACAGCCCGTATACAAGTAAAATATAAAGTGTCATATAAAAAGAGAAAAATCATCCTTTAGGGCCCCTTGAATGTAATTGATAAATAAAAGAGAAAAATTAAAATGCAATTGTTGCTTTGCAGGTGTTGCTATAAAATACCTGTTAAGAATGTAATCCTGCAATGTTTCTGTTAATCTTGTTTATTGTTTATGGTAGTCCAGTGCCTCATAAAGTGAGAAACTATTTCTGTATGTCAAATGCTTGCCCATGCTAAAGCATGACAGCTAACAAGTAATGGCTACCTACAAAACTGCTTCACTAAAAATGATTTCAGTTAGTTATCAACATTCCCCTAAAGTCCAGGACAGCTCTTGTATCCCCACTATCCTGCTTTACATGTTAAACCTCTAAAAGTTTATTTTTAAAAACTTTATTTACTCTGGTTAAAATCTGTATGTTTGGCAAAAAAGAACATAGAAAGATGAAATTTTAAATTAAAAAAAAACTCAGAAAAGGGGTGCAGGTGAGTTGGGGCTGTTTCTTCAAATAACATAATCAGAGGCTACAGCTTTATCTCTGGATTTCCTGCCATCATAAAACCATGGCTTTTGTTTTTTAAAAACTATTTTAGATTATAAAAATCATCAACTGTGGGTTTTATACTACACCCTAAATATTAAAGCTTTCTTTACAATTTACAAGTGATAAGACTGTAGATCTCTCTCTCTCTCTCTCTCTCTGTGTTTTGCATTCTGGTCAATTCATTTAAGCAAAATTCTAAAAAAGCAAACTAACACTGTTTTTTAAAGATAAAGAGATAAGGGAAATTGGTGTAGAAAGGCTGGACATAACTTTAATGAGGGACTTTCTACTATTTAAAAACAAATGCTAGAGGTTTTATGTAAAAAGATAATTTAGTTCCTGGTACAAAACTAAGACCAAATAAGGATGACTGCTAAATTTACATAAATTTTGTAAATAAATAAAGAGATTTACATGTATGCTCCTTTTGATTGGTATTTTAAAAGTTTATTTGTTAACACTTTACTAGATAGAATTCTATCTTCTGTAAAGAGTGTTATCAACTGTTTTACATAAGCTAGTTTTCTTCTAAGTTAGCCAGTGTGAGTTTTGTATAAAGTGTGTAAATCTAAAGCTTTCTTTACAGTTTACAGGTAATAAGTTTTTAGAGCAGTTTTCTTGCACGCAAAACTTTAAAAAGCAAGCTAACGCTATTTTTTTTAAAAGGCTTTTGTATTTCTATAAAAAAAACTTGTGTTATTTACAGTGTTTGTCTTTTCATTCAGTTGCTCAAAGAGATGCATTTTGTAAACAGGTCAGCAGACAAAAGCTATGCCTCTTGGGACATTATGGTTGGTTCATGAAAGTGAAATTCTATGACATATCTAAAGAATAGCTTCTGATTGGCTCAGCCAAGAGTCATGACTTGTCCAAGGCTGACTGTCCTGGAATTACTGGTATTTGACTAGTGGCAGCTGCAGTGGTAAGGTGCTTTTCTCTTTTCTCTGCTCCTTAATCAATGACACAGGCTTTCTTCCTTTCCTGTTTTAAAACTTTCTCTGCAGCTTTCTCACTTTATCTTCTCTCCTTGTCTGTAACAGGCTGAAAGTCTTATGCCTTTCTTAGCTGTTCTACAGCCTCTCTCATTTTGTGTCTTGTTTAATCACCACCCCTTCCCCCCAAAGTTCTCTAAAAATGCATGTTCTATTACTAGTATTTAATGCCTTTATTTTAAAAAAATACAATTATTGCTCTCTATTTTTGTCACTTAGACTTAATTTTAAAATAACCAAAATGCATACAAATTCTTCTTTTAAAAAAAAATCATGTTCTGTTACTAATATTTAATACCTTTATTTCAAAAGACGTACATTGTTTCTCTAAAAAGGTGTGTCATTCAGACTTTATTTTAAAATAACATCAATGCATAAACTATTTTTTCTCTAAAATGGCCTGTTAACATACTTATGTCTTCACACTTTAATCCTCTTCTTACTAAACTTTATTGAAAAGGGCTTAACTGTGTAAAAGCCTATTTTTTTCTTAAAATAAATTATTTATTCTTCTAACCTTAAAACTTTTTAAATGGCTCTCAGTGTGGAAAAAAAACCCACACAAGCAGTCCTAATGCTGCCCATAAAAAAAAATTAAAAAATCAAAATGGCTGCCACACCAATAATGTACATGTCCAAAAATGAGATCAGAGAGTGGGATGTAAAGCAAAAAAAGGGGGGTGTAGAAACATGTCATAATTTATATGGGGATGTCATTTGAAATAATTACTTGTGAGTCGTAAAGGCCCAGCCAATCCATGAGGAAAGGTCAAACCAGCTGGTATATAGGCTGCTAATGAAAACAGCCACTCCAGTCTGCTCAACGGTGCTACCTTGTTGGGGATGCTCCCTGTTACCTGGTAGTTCTGACTGACTATACCTGCTCCAGCTTGGGTGGCTGATGAAGGAGCAGCAGGAGGAGAAAGTGGCTGATGAGGGGCCCAGTAACAGGTAGGCACTGGACTCTGTCAAACACTAGTCCAATTAGCCAGTCCATTGAGGTATGTTCTCATTCTTGATGCCATCTCTCAACTTCCAGGAACGAGTCCAGAATTTTCTCCACTTGCTGCAGAGTGCTCTTAAACTGCTCCTGATTTTTCTGCTGCACACCTGCAAGCAGGTGCCCATGGCCCTTCTACACCTTCCTCTGCCCTCTTGCTGGGGTGGTTTCAGTTTCAGAAGCTAAACTGTCTGCAAAATCAATGAGCACGAAAACATTACATGTTTGGCCTTGAGAAAAAACTTGACTCCGCCTCCAATATCATAACTGCTGTATAAGGCCAAAATGTTGATACTTTTAAACGCTCAAGAAATGTAACTCTCTCTTCACTGGGTGCCCTGGTTCTCAGAAAGCTGCTACAGCCCATAAGGAAAGACCAGCTGCATATAATGGTGATACAAAAATTAGTAGTAGTTTTAATCATTTAAAAAGTTCATCCTGTCTCAAGAAGTTGGAGGATAGTGTGGAGATTCCTTCCAAGGACTATGTACCCAGTTTCAATTATCTTCTTCAAGACTGGACACCCGCTGGAGGATGGTATTTCAAGTACCTCAATGGAAAAAGGAAGTGGCTTTTCAGTCTTCATTCTGTGCCAGGGAAATGTTTCTGAGAATGGGAACCCCACTACATATCACTGAATGGAGGGATCTGGTGATCTATGAAGGAGGTCCAAACAGTTTTTCACACCCCAGGAATCTCAAAGACCAGCTGGAGCTCATGCTGCATGAAAAATTTGCTGGCATATGTTTCCAGGATTGGGAGAAGAATGGAATGTACATCAACAAAATTCTGAGCTAGGATGGAGAGATTTAATGCAAAAGGAGATAGGCATCATGAACCCAGTCCCTGGCTGCCTCTGAAAAACCTGCCTTTGTGCCTGTCTATTGGCTGTGAAATGGACAGGAAAGTGGAGACATATGGTAAGTTAAATATCTTTCCTGGAATGAATGCACATTGTTTCAGATAACTTTAATGGAATGCTGCATTGTTCTCTTTTTTCCCACACAAAAACTGAGCTGCTACCCACGCACTTGTCCTGATTCACTCACCCTTGGCAGCCTTCTTCTCTGCCAGGAGAGAAAGATTAAAGCAGGGCAAGTCATCCCAACCTCTTTAACTCTCCTGGAACCCAGGAGAACATTGCAAACATTTTCTTCTAACAAAATCTAAGGAATGCTGCACTGTTTTCTTTCCCTTTTAGACCAAAGCTGCCCTCTCCCCCACCATGCTTTGCATGGCCCCTGCAGCCTGCCTCTCAGCTGAGAGAGAAAGTGTGAAGCTGTTACAAATGTTCCAACTTCAATAACTTCCCTGGGACACAGCAAAGCAGTACAGACATTTCCCTCAGACAACTTTAAAGGTGTGGTGAGCTGTGTTCTCTTCCCCGCACCGGGATGAAACCCATCCCCAGAAAGAAGCTCTGGGATGCTTGCTGCCCCAGAATGCTCACTGTCTTATAGGCAACTGAGGAAAGGACAGATACAAGACTACACTGATATTTTGAAACACCACTTAGGACCTAGCGTAGACTCAATTTAGTACAGTTAAAACAGACTTTTGGTCAGATTTGAGTGGGAGAGTGTTGGTACCTCTAAACCTCATCTGCTCTGGACTTCAAATAGCTAATCCAGTTATAAAGGTATTAAAATGCATCTGCATTAGTAGTGTTTCAAATGGAGTTAGCTGATACTTTTTAAAAAACTTCTTTTTTCATGAATAAGACAAGGTCACTGAGGGGGAACCAATCCCACAAAACCCAGTGAGGTAATCCAAGATAAATCATCAGCTCCCCTCCCCCACAGCAACAGGGCCAAGCTCTGCTCTGGTGGTTGCTGAGGGGACAGGTGGCTCTGATGGCTGCTGCTTTTACCTCTTCTGGAGGCTGTCTGCAAATTTATGTGGAAGTCACTGCATCAGTTACACTTGACTCACATTTCCATCCTTTTCTTTGCAACCATAAAAATTAGGAAAATTCATATTTTCATGAATGCTTAGACTCTGATCCCAGCATACAGTTCTAGGAGCTGTGGTACTGGGCATATGCATATTACATCTGTGCCTTAATCTGGCCTTCCCATGACTCTTTCTATGAGGGGGAGTGAAGCCTGAAAAGCCAAGCAAAGCCCACAGGATAATATTTTGAACATCTATGCATTGTGCTGTGAGTTGTGTGACATTTTCATATCTCAGATGGAGAAAATTTGGTTTATGGGTGAAGCCTGGAAGAGTATCACTAATTTTGTTTTTTTAATTTGACCCCTGGTCATAATGATGCTTTAACCCATAAAGATGAAAATCCTTTTGCTCTGAATACTTTGTGAGGGGGCAGCTCACTTCAACCAGTTATGTGCGAACTTCCTGTGCAGTTGTAGCCGGAACACCACAGCAAATAATTGTTTCCTCCTTTGTTTTATGTTGACTCTCTACTAACACGATAGACACTCTTTCTCATATTTTTATGCCGTATGAAGATATCAGCACATCTGTTCCAGGATTCCAACCAAGGATCTCTGACATCCACACAGGTATCATCACCAAATGTCTTGGTAGCTTTTGTTATTAGACTAGATAATTGAAGGAGGTTGGTTTTTAACTTTGTCTTCTTTTTTCTCTTATAAATTTAATACAAGTGGTTATAAACATTACTATTGCATTAATCAACATTAGCATTAGTATGGGCTGTCCCTGCAGCATGTGAATTGGCATTTGTGCTCCTTTTGCCTTCTGTAATGTATTTGGTTGTTTTACCATTAAACACCAAGGGTAAACATTTTCAAAAATGGCTAATAATGTAGGCATTTTTGAAAACTGTACATCGAAGGTATAAGATCTTTTCCAAGCCAGGAATCAGATCTTGAGTTTAGAAAAGCTTTGTTTACAAACATTCAAAAAATCCTATTTGAAAAAATTAATTGAAGCTGGTTGAGAAATTATTCTAGTCCTACTGATTGAAAAATGGGTGAGAATCCAAAACTAAAGTGTGATGACTCATGTCAGTGTATTAAATCAGGAGTTGGTATGCTTTGGGTTGCTATAGATAAGTTTATACTGAACTAGGTGATGTTCTGAACCCTACAAAAGTCAGAGAAAAAATACAAAAGGACCTGGAGAGGTTAGAAATAAGGTTAGGAAAAGGGGAAGGTACTCTTTTTATGTAACATAATCACACTCATGTTGCTTCTCTTAGCAGTTTCTTGAGAACTCTGGTGGTCTCTGGCACAGGAGTTTTTGGTATAGGGTGCTCACCTTAAATTGCTCTTATTATTTTGGTGGAGCCTGGGTTTGTTGACCTTCAGGGCATGGTTCAAGACTCATCTTTTCATTCTTGCATTTTCTGAGGATGGAATATGACACATTGCTTGTCCAAAGCTGGAACTGGGATGATGATTTTGAGTTTTGCTCTCTGTCATAGAATTGAGAGTGTTAGAAATTATGTAGTGAGGGTCTGGCTATGGACGATACCAACAATAGATAGCATATTTTAATTTTGTTGGTAATAGGTTTGTACAGATACAATTGATTGGAACTTACTAAGCAATTCTATTCCAGCAGGCGATGCACAAGTAGAAATAGACTAGTTCCATCTGTCTGAGCTATATTGGCTCTAAGGGGCTAAAAAGATTTTTTTTTAAAAATCTAACTTATTTTTGACACTAAGCCAAGTCAGCAGCTATGATCTGAATATGCACAGATCACATACTCACTGGGGAAGAGGGTATCAATTTTACATAGTTACTTTTTCAGAGTAGCTCCTCACTTTAAGTTTTTCTGGAGTCTGTGCTCCCATATGTCACACATGTAGCTCTAGAAGAGTGCTCTGTGCTGGACACTCTCCATGCTGCTGTGTGGAGTCCCAAACCACTGGAGCCAGGAGTTCTGAAGCTTCCTTGGCTATCAATAGAGTGCAGAAGTGTTTCCTCTTCTGGCTTCTCTGGCACATCTCGTGAGTGTAGGCTGTCTGTTATCATCTTATGCAAATGGGGCCACATGGCCCAACTAACATAGGCCCCTAGGACCAGTGCTGACCCCTGCCACCCAGACTCTCCTGTAGCTTAAACACACCCTCTTGCAGAACTCCAGCCTTGTGAGCATTCTAGATTTACTGTTTTAACTCATCAGTGACAAAGGCAACAGACACATCGGCTTCGTAATAGCTTCTAAACACCATTTCTCTTTACTTAGATAGCAAGAGACATACACAGATCTAGGCAAAATAATCATTTTGTCTACACATCTCCCTGCCTCAGGTTCCTCACCACTTGAGATAGCAAATGGGCTTGGGCAGAGCCCTTTGGGGTGTCCAGGATCTTTGTTTCCTGCACACAGTTTCTCTCTGGAATCACAGATTCTTGCTCCCTCACTCTCTCTCTCTCTCTCTCTCTCTGTTCCAGGACACTGGACAGCTCTCTTTGTTTGACTTTGGCTGGTGCTGCAGATAAACAGGACACCTTGCTACAATAGCAGGCCTCTCTCTTGCTCTCTCCTGTCCAAAGTTTACTGTTCCTTCCCTGCTGTGTGAGTCTCTCAAGTTTATATGTCTCACATCCAACACCTGATTCCTTTGTTCTGCTGCTGGAGATACCCCAGTCTCCAGTCCCAACCTCCTGCAAACTGGCTTTTCCCAGTCTTCAGCTATCCTATTTTTCTGTCAGGACCAGGTCTGTTCACTGCTTAATAGCCCTTAATAACTGTCTCTTTCAAAGAAGACATGTAGGCTCCATTTCCCTGTGTTGCCACCCATGGCAATTTCGGTCCAACGTGGAGATAAAAGAGAAAGAAGTGGGCAACTAGCACCACATTCTAAACAGTGTTTGCTGCTTGATAAACATACATACAGAGACCTCAAAATCTCAGATTAAAGATGTACATTGACAGATTCCCAGACTGTCACACCACACTTTTCAAGTGGGATTTTAAAAGACACTTAAGAAAATTCACTTTGAATTTCAGTGGAAACTGGATGCTTAACTCCATGAGGTCCCTTTGAAAATTTTGCCCTTCAAATATATTTTTTAAATATTAAGTCAAAACCTGACTTTCTAATGTTTGTTTTTATAAACCTTCAGTGTTAACAAGTTGATTTTTTGTCTTTTGTTTTGTTTTTAATTTCACTGTTTAAATTACTAACATGTATTGACAGCTCCAGTTTGGGAAATTTTATTCTCTGGAAATATAAATAGAGGTCAGACATTAGAACCCAATTCCCAAAGTTTTGAAAACTGAGCCCCCTTTTAACTAAATTTCCACACTGTATTAGAAAATGTGATAAGAAATTGACACTGGACTCATTGCTCTAGTATATGATTTCTTTTCATCACAAGAACCTTGATTGGATTTTCTAAAAGACAGCTCATTTGTGGCATAAAATAGGTACTGGTGCTTTTTGTTTGCTCTGATGGGAGTTTCACAGATATGTCATGTCAGTTATTCATCATATCCCATTACCCATCTCAATACACTTGAGTCTAAACTCTCTGTTCTATAACCCACTAGAAATGAGTGAACAGGATGTGACCTACTCAGAGTTGAAATTTCACAGTCCTAATGAACTGCGAAGCAGACAGATTGCTGAGAAGGCCAAGAATAAAGGTACCATGCCTTAAAAGCTTCTAGTTCTATATATACTGGTGTTTCACTGTAAAGACTCAAACCTCTTCCTCCAGTAACTAACTTTCTTCAACTGTGTTTGCTAGAGGGCTTTCCCTTCACACCCTGCTCCGGTTCTTGTCCTGCAGACAGCAAGCAGCAAAAGACCAGTAGTCCAAAGCACCGACAATGCAACATTTATTGGGGTTAGTTTCCAAGCAATCATATTCCGAAGCCCTTCACACCAGTCAGGCTTATCTCTATACACCGATAGAGTCTGTTCCCCAGTGTCCCCTTTCCCAGGTCTGACTCCACAGAGTGTTTACCCTATGTGCCTCTTCCCAACTTTGATGCCGCAGAGCATTTACCCCAGGTCCCCCTACCCAGCTCTGAAGCCACAGAGCCTTGCCTGTGTCCCTGTTCCCATTTTCCCTGCCCCTTAGCAAATATGATTCCAATTTCCCTTCCCCCCACTTCCTGTTTGACCCCAGTTTACATAGTAATATTCTCAGCTATCCCTTAACCAATCATTTTACTGTAATTCAACTAACCAGTCTTAACATATTGTAACATAATTTTGTATCCAATTATATCCCACTACCCTAATTAACTTACACCTAGCAAAATTAATTATACAGCAAACAGAAACAATTAGAGAACCAGACAGATTAACAATAGAAAAGTGAGGGCCATAAAGATAAAACAATACAGAAATGATGGTTTCACAACCACAACCATTGATAAGTGATTTCTTGCTAGACAGGATGCTATCAAACTATGTTTTCTTTAACCCTCTTAAGATCTGTTTTTTTATCTGATGGTGATGGGCACTATCAGGACAGGATCATCTTTCTAACAGCCCAATAGCGCCTTATTTTAATCGACTGGTTTGGAATGTGAGGATGTGACTGTTTGCTTCCCAGCTTATGGCTGCCCCTGCTGTTTAGCCAAAGACCTTAGCCTAAGAACAAGGCCTCAGACTATCCTAGTGAGAGAAGGCCCATACACAGGTGGACAGTGATTTTGATTCTTTATTTTATACCTCTATAACTAGCTAAGTGATAAAAAAAACACATAAATTCTTAAAGCAGGGATTCTCAAACTGGGGATCGGGACCCCTCAGGGGGTCACAAGGTTATTACATGGCGGGTCACAGGCTGTCTGCCTCCACCCCAAATACCGCTTTGCATCCAGCATTTAAATATATAAAAAAGCGTTTTTAGTTTATAAAGGAGGGTCACACTCAGAGGCTTGCTATGTTAATGGGGTCACCAGTACAAAAGTTTGAGAATTACTGTCTTAAAGTATAGGCCTTTACAGGCAGGCCTGAATATCCATATTCTACAAGTGTTTGCTTATGTTCTGTTACTGGTAGCTGATAACAAATCTGGGCCCAAATTGTCTATAGCAGGCAGAGAGATCTTAACGGTTCTTGATCAAAAGTGTTTAATCAAAGTTTTTTCAACAAAAATGACTTTTAGACCAAATAATTTTGATTTTTTGGTTTTGGTTGAAATTTTTCATTTTTTAATTAAAGTGTTGAAAAGAAAAATATTGTTTCACTTCAAAAATGTTGTTTAAGTTAAAGGTTTGGGGTTTCTTGTTTTGTTTTGGTTATTAAACTTCCTTTATCTCTCCTTTTTTCCAAAGGAAAAAGAGGGGGAGATAAAAGGTGACAGAAAATGGGGCAACCCTCCCCCCCGAAGCAAAATTCTTACACTTCTTTTTAAATTTGGAAACTAACTGAAATTTATTAATTTTTTTTCGATTTTGTTATGAAAACAATAAAAATGAGAAATTTTCAACAAAATGAAAAATGTTCATGAACTTCTATCTTTCAGTCAGTGCTAGTCACAAATCTGCCACCAAAAAGTGTCTATTTGCTACAGTCACTTTCATTAGCTACACAGGTAATGAATGGAAACTATTACTGTTTTGTTTTTTGTTTTTTTTCATATACCGCCTTCAAGTTGCAGAGCATAAGTCAAGCACTGACTACCTGAGGTTAGGAAGAAACCTTTTCCACAGGGATGTTTTTGCGTATTGTCCTTTATATGGGATTTAAACCTTTCTCTGAAATATTAGGTACTAGCCACTGTTGGAGACAGGATGCTGGACTAGAAGGACAATTGTTCTGATCCAGTATGGCATTCCCTGTGTTCTTATTTTAGTCCTGGTTGGTTGGATTCTGTCCATGTGTCACATATACTGCCTAAAGAAATTTCAATCTGACACCAGATTCTGAGGATAGGGAGCTCACTTTATTTGATTTTCTCCCTTCTCCTTTCTATTAGATTCTTCCTCCCTGCCTCCATACCTGCAGCTCATTTTAGTGATTCTTGGAATCTTCTGCCTGGTTTTGTTGGTAACAATAAGTGTCCTGGGTGCTAAGGGTAAGTACTTGCAGAGAAGACACTAAGTAGGCCAGATCCTCAGCTGGTGTAAATTGGCATACATCCATTGTTTTAACACAGTTACCTGTATATTCTCAGATAATGCATTCTGTACTCAAAGAGTAAGTGCTGTAAGTTTAGATGGATACACTGTATTGTTCATTCAAAAACAGTTTTTTACCAAAGTATGGAATCCTCAGTAATCAGTTATGCCTTGGTACCTCTCTTCTTAATTTATACCCATTTGATTCATAGACTGATAGATTGTAAGGTCAGAAGGAACAAGCGAATTCATCTAGTCTGACTTCCTACACACTGCAGGCCACAGAAAGTCACCCACTCCTGAAGTAAACCCCTAACCTCTGTCTGAGTTACTGAAGTCCTCAAATCATGGTTTAAAGACTTTTTAAGTTACAGAGAACCCACCATTTACACTAGTTTAAACCTGCAGGTGACCCATGCCCCAGGCTGCAGAGGAAGGGAAAAAACCAGCAGAGTCTCAGCCAATCTGACCCAGGGGAAAACTCTTTCCTGTCTCCAAATATGACAATCAGTCAAACCCTGAGCATGTGAGCAAGACCCACCATGAAGATACCTGAGAAAGAATGCTCTACAGTAAATCAGAGCCCTCTCCATATACTGTCCCATCTACAGGCATTGGGGATTTTTGCTACTGGCAGTCGCTGATGGGACACATGCTATCATAGGCAACCTCATCATACCATCTTCTGCATTAGCTTAACTTAAATAACTCCTCTCCATCACTGGTATTTAGCCCTCTGATGTATTTATAGAGAGCAATCATGTCTCCTCTCAGCTTTATTTTAGTTAGGCTAAACAAGCCAAGCTCTTTGAGTCTCCTTTCATAAGACAGGTTTTCAATTCCTTGGATCATCTCAGTAGCCCTTCTCCACACCGGTTCTAGTTCGAATTCATTTTTCATAAACACGGGAGTCCAGAATTGCACATAGTATTCCAGATGAAGTCTCACCAGTGCCTTGTATAATGGTATTAACACTTCCCTGTCTCTACTGGAAATACCTCGTCTGATTTATCCTAGCACTGCATTAGCTTTTCTCATGGCTGCATCACACTGATGGCTCATAATAATCCTGTGACCAATCAATATAGCCATCCTTCTCTGTTGCTTCCAACTGGTAAGTTCCCAGTTTGTTGTTAGTCCCTAAATGCATGACCTTGCCCTTCGTACTATTAAAATTTCATCCCATTTCTATTACTCCAATTTACAAGGTCATCCAAATCTTCTTGTATTATATTCCAGTCCTCCTCTGTATTGGCAATACCTCCCAGTTTTGTGTCCTCTGTAAATTTTATTAGCAAACTCTCACTTTTGGTGAGAAAATTATTAATATAAATGTTAAATAAGATTGGTCTCAAGACTGATCCCTGAGGAACTCCACTAGTAACCTCATTCCAGCCTGACAGTTCACCTTTCAATACAACCCGTTGTAGTCTCTCCTTTAACCAGTTCCTTATCCACCTTTCAGTTTTCATATTAATCACCATCTTCTCCAATTTAAATAATATTTTCACATGTGGAACTCTATCAAATGCAATGATTCATTTCTATGGGAAGAACAAACAAATCAAAGCAGATGTAATCAAATAATTTTATGAGACACTTTGGTGGAGATTAAGTTAGAGACACACACTAAAGGAAATGTTGTTAAACTATAACTACTTTTGAAATTTGCATGTAGTATTAATGCACAAAAGAATTTAACATGATGACATTGGAACAAGATAAACTCATCAATAAGGCCATATCTACACTAGAAATGGTTTGCCAGTATATATATAACAGCAAACTGTGCTAGAGTATATGAAGGTTATACTGGCAAAAAGGTGATTTTGATGGTATAGTTTATAATGGGTCCCTGAGCAAAATAAGTTGTACTGGCAAAAACACTTATTTTACCAGTATAAGCTGTGTTTACACTAGCATTTAGTCAGTAAAATAATATTGCAAAAATCCCCCCAAGCTGACATTGCTAAACTGCCAAAAGTTTCTAATGTAGACCTGGCCTATGGAGAGAGAGAAAGAGATTCACAAATTCAAGAGACAAATAGGCTTTACTACAGAAAGACCTTCAAGCTCACCCCTTTCCACAGCACTAACTGGCAATGTGCTACTTTGTTTATCTTCACCATCAACACTATAATTTCACAGACAATTTGAAAACCATACCCTATGGTGTCAACTACCAGAGGGGTAGCCATGTTAGTCTGGATCTGTAAAAGCAGCAAAGAATCCTGTGGCACCTTGTAGACTAACAGACGTTTTGGAGCATGAGCTTTCATGGGTGAATACCCACTTCGTCAGATGCATGTAGTGGAAATTTCCAGGGGCAGGTATATATATGCAAGCAAGCTAGAGATAACAAGGTTAGTTCAGTCAGGGAGGATGAGGCCCTGTTCTAGCAGTTGAGGTGTGAAAACCAAGGGAGGAGAAACTGGATTTGTAGTTGGCAAGCCATTCACAGTCTTTATTTAATCCTGAGCTGGTGGTGTCAAATTTGCAGATGAACTGAAGCTCAGCAGTTTCTCTTTGAAGTCTGGTCCTGAAGTTTTTTTGCTGCAGGATGGCCACCTTAAGGTCTACTATTGTGTGGCCAGGGAGGTTGAAATGTTCTCCTACAGGTTTTTGTATATTGCCATTCCTAATATCTGATTTGTGTCCATTTATCCTTTTCTGTAGAGACTGTCCAGTTTGGCCGATGTACATAGCAGAGGGGCATTGCTGGCATATTATGGCGTATATTACATTGGTGGACATGCAGGTGAATGAACCGGTGATGGTGTGGCTGATCTGGTTAGGTCCTATGATGGTGTCGCTGGTGTAGATAGGTGGGCAGAGCTGGCATCGAGGTTTGTTGCATGGATTGGTTCCTGAGCTAGAGTTACTATGGTGCGGTGTGCAGTTACTGGTGAGAATGTTTCAGGTTGGCAGGTTGTCTGTGGGCGAGGACTGGCCTGCCACCCAAAGCCTGTGAAAGTGTGGGGTCATTGTCCAGGATGGGTTGTAGATCCCTGACGATGCGTTGGAGGGGTTTTAGCTGGGGACTATATGTGATGGCCAGTGGAGTCCTGTTGGTTTCTTTCTTGGGTTTGTCTTGCAGTCGAAGGCTTCTGGGTACACGTCTGGCTCTGTTGATCTGTTTCCTTATTTCCTCGTGCGGGTATTGTAGTTTTGAGAATGCTTGGTGGAGATTTTATAGGTGTTGATCTCTGTCTGAGGGGTTAGAGCAGATGTGGTTGTACCTCAGTGCTTGGCTGTAGACAATGGATCGTGTGATGTGCCCGGGATGGAAGCTGGAGGCATGAAGGTAGGCATAGCGGTCCGTAGGTTTTCCGTATAGGGTGGTGTTAATGTGACCATCACTTATTTGCACCGTGGTGTCTAGGAAGTGGACCTCCCATGTAGATTGGTTCAGGCTGAGGTTGACGGTGAGTTGGAAGCTGTTGAAATCGTGGTGGAATTTTTCCAGAGTCTCCTTCCCATGGGTCCGGATGATGAAGATGTCATCAGTGTAGCGTAGGTAGAGAAGGGGCATGAATGGACGAGAGCTGAGGAAGCGTTATTCCAGGTCGGCCATAAAAATCTTGGCATATTGTGGGGCCATGCGGGTGCCCATAGCGGTGCCACTGATCTGGAGATATATATTGTCATCAAATTTGAAATAGTTGTGTGTGAGGATAAAGGCACAGAGCTCAGCAGCCAGTTGTGCTGTGGAATCATCAGGGATACTGTTCCTGACAGCTTGTATTCCGTCTGTGTGTGGGATGTTTGTGTAGAGAGCCTCTACATCCATGGTGGCTAGGATGGTGTTTTCTGGAAGGTCACCAATGCATTGTAGTTTCCTCAGGAAATCAGTGGTGTCACGGAGATAGCTGGGAGTGCTGGTGGCATAGCGTCTGAGGAGAGAGTCCACATATCCAAACAGTCCTTCAGTGAGAGTGCCAATGCCTGAGATGATGGGGAGTCCAGGATTTCCGGGTCTGTGGATCTTAGGTAGTAGATAGAATAACCCTGGTCGGGGCTCCAAGGGTATGTTGATTTTGTTCCAGTGTTAGTGTAGGGAGTGTCCTGAGTAGATGGTGCAGTTTCTTAGTGTATTCCTCAGTGGGATCTGAGGGAAGTGGCCTGTAGAATTTGGTATTGGAGAGTTGTCTGGCAGCCTCCTTTTGGTAGTCAGACCTGTTCATGACGACAACAGCACCTCCTTTATCAGCCTCTTTGATGATAATGTCAGGGTGGTTTCTGAGGCTGTGGACGGTATTGCGTTCTGCACGACTTAGGTTATGAGGCAAGCGATGTTGTTTTTCCACAATTTTTGCCTGTGCACGTCGGCAGAAGCATTCAATGTATAGGTCCAGACTGTCATTTCGACCCTCAGGAGGCGTCCATGTGGAGTTCTGCTTCTTGTGCTGTTGGTGAGAGGGTACCTGTGTATCAATGCGCTGTTCGGTGTTGTCCTGAAAGTATTCTTTGAGTTGGAGACGGCGAAAGTAGGCTTCCAGATCGCCGCAGAACGGTGTCATGTTGGTGGGGGTGGCACTGCAGAAAGAGTCCCTGAGATAGGACAGACTTTTCTTCTGGGCTGAGTGTGTAGTTGGATAGATTGACGATATTGCTGGGTGGGTTAGGGGTACCACGGTTGTGGCCCCATGCCAATATTTTATATGCCAATATTTTTATGGCCGACCTGGAACAATGCTTCCTCAGCTCTCGTCCACTCACACTCCTTCTCTACCTACACTACATGCATCTGACGAAGTGGGTATTCACCCACGAAAGCTCATGCTCTGAAACGTCTGTTAGTCTATAAGGTGCCACAGGATTCTTTGCTGCTTTTACATACCCTGTGGATGACTCAAATGTAGAAGAAACCACATGTTCAGATATAATAACAAGCGTGCATTTTCATCTATCTCCTATGACTAGACCAGATCATTTCCCACCTCCTATTCTACTCAGATGGGTTCCCTAATCCTTGACGTCATAATTTGCCCACTCTGACTAAAATGAGGTTGTAGTTTCCCTTCAGCAGATTGTTGTGGTTTGCCTCTTGTAGAAGTGCTTATTTATGAGGAGGACAATGTTGTGCAAATAGTTTCCCGTGTCACTATTGTGCCCTCTCATCTGAATGGCCCCTAATGATTTTTTTTATATGATGCTATTTAGTTTTGCAGAATCCCGGCTTTCATTTGCAAAAAGTCAATCTATTATTATAGTTGCAAAGAAAACCTCAAAAATGAATGTCAGAGATGCCTAAGTGATTCCAGGAACAATAGCCCGAAAAGGGAAGAGCTGCCCCATTCCTCTCAGTGAGGTTGTCATAAACAGATAGTTAAGGGTTAATGTCTCTTTTACCTGTAAAGGGTTAACAAACAGGGAACCAAAAACACCTGACCAGAGGACCAATCAGGAAACAAGATACTTTCAAATCTCGGTGGAGGGAAGCCTTTGTTTTGTGTTTTTGGGTTTTGCTTTGTTCTCTCTGGGTCCTGAAAGGGACTAGACATGAAACCAGGTTTCTTGCCAATCTCCCTGCTACAATCTCTTATATATTCAGAATAGTGAGTATTAAGTAGGAAAGGCGGTTATAGTCTTTTGATTGTTTTCTGTATTTGCAAATGTGTAGTTTGCTGGAAGTATTTTAAATTGTATTTTGTTGGAGGGGGGCTTCTCTCTAGTGTCTATAAGCTGAAAGACCCTGTAACTGTTACCATCTAAATTACAGAGACAACTTTTACTTTTTTTCTTTCTTTTTATTAAAAGTTTTGCTTTTTAAGACCTGTTTGATTTTTTCCCCTTGTTGAGACTCAAGGGAATTGAGTCTGTACTTACCAAGGAATTGGTGAGGGACACGGAGAGAGAAGGGAGGGGGGAAGGGTGGAATCCCTTTGTTTTAGATTCACGGAGCTTGAATCTGTCTCTCTCTCCAGGATAGCCCAGGGAGGGAACACCTGGGAAGGAGAGAGAAGAGGGGAAAAGACCTAATTTCTCTGTGTTGTGATTCAAGGAGTTTGAATCACGGTGATCTCCTAGTGTACCCAGGGCGGGAAAGATCTAGGAGGAAGAAAGGAGAAGGGGGGGGAATGGTTTATTCCCCTTTGTTGTAAGACTCAAGGAATTTGGGTCTTGGGGTCCCCAAGGAATGTTTTTGGGGGGACCAGAGTGCCCCAAAACACTATATATTTTTGGGTGGTGGCAGTATGTCAGATCTAAGCTGGTAATTAAGCTTAGATGAATTCATGCTGGTACCCCATTTTTTGGACTCTAAGGTTCAGATTGGGGATAGAATACCATGACAGAGGTGTTAACTCAGATACCCACTGATGATGATTTAAATGTTATCTTTAACTATTTAATTCTTCATGTAAGAAAGGAGAGGGAGGATCACAAATCAGCACAATCTGCCTTTACAAACAGCTAATTTTGGTGCTCGACATGGCTGGCATTTTGGAGATAATACTTTTTAAATTCCCTCTTGGACAAAAAGGAGCCATGCTAAAGAAGCCTAGAAGAGCCCATGGGCATATTCAGGCCCCACTGAGGAGGAGCCCAGTGGAGCTCAAAGCATGATCATATTTTGAAAACGATCTGTATAAGTTGTACCTCATTTTGATAACTAACATGGAACAAAACTTATTCTGTGTGTTGAGTTTAGGATAGTAGCACTACCCTTTCCCGCAATTTAACAGAGATTAAAAATCTGTGTTGGTTATATAATGATTTTGCACATGGTTTTTTAGTCAGGTTACAAAATCAGTCTTTTTCTTTTACTATCTTAGTGGACCTGTAGAGCAAAAGACAATTGATTTAATAAAGGTTACTGCAGTTTCAGTTTTATGTGGTACAGCTTTGTTACTTTATTATTAATTTAAGTTCTTCAGAATGAAAACCCCAACAAACAGCATGAATTATTCGAAAACCTGAGCACCTTGCATCCTCCACAGCCAATTCCTGTGATTAGACTAAAGCAGTTTCTACCTCCTCTCTTCTCCAACAGACCCCTGTTCCCCATTCCCCATAATTTCCCACTCACACTAAAAAGGCTGCTGTGGGTTCCCTGCTGCAGAAGCACTTTGTTGTGAGGATCACAATGCTGTGTTATGCCTTGCAGTGTTGCTTTATGTTCATGTGCTTGTTTGTCTGTTTCTTGCTGCCTTTCCCAGATATAAAAGCAGCAAAGAATCCTGTGGCACCTTATAGACTAACAGATGTTTTAGAGCATGAGCTTTCGTGGGTGAATACCCACTTCGTCAGATGCATGTAGTGGAAATTTCCAGGGGCAGGTCCACTACATGCATCTGACGAAGTGGGTATTCACCCACAAAAGCTCATGCTCCAAAACGTCTGTTAGTCTATAAGGTGCCACAGGATTCTTTGCTGCTTTTACAGATCCAGACTAACACGGCTACCCCTCTGATACTTTCCCAGATGTATTTCATTTTCTTCATCTCCTCTGTTCATGACCCACAAACCCTTGTACAAAAAATCATGTTCAGGATCTGTGCAAAGTAGAGGACCAGGAGACAGAAGATGATGGAGAGTAAAGATTATTGTCCTTAACCAAAAATCCAGTCTAGACATGTGGTGTCATTAATTGTCAATCAACATATTTTAGCGGACACATCCAAAAACTGTAGTCTAGACAAGATCATAGAGCGCTTTACTTGGGTCAGTAAGCAGCCAATGATCAGTATCAGATTTTAAACACCAAGTCACTAGTATCTGACTTCACTAAACTCCACAACAACCCATTGGAATCTTAGCATGTCACTGAAGATGTTCCAGGTCCATGAGGCAGTACTGGATGTGTCTTTTGCTCCAGGTGAACCAGCAACAGAAAAATGGCTATTTATTCATGATCATTTGATCTCATCTTCTTCTATGCTTTCATTAAGCATAATTGTGTTCATCTGCCTGTTTCATCCACATTCCACTTGGGAGAGTCCTCAAATTCAGTTTACTTTGCCCTCTTTTCCCATAGAATTTCCTCCCCTAGAAATGAAGCACATTGTTAAGATGGGACATTTTCATGTTATCAGTGGTTGGATTCCTTGCCATATAACCCTAATTTTCCACCCTCATCGAATCCTGTTCCTACGACTCTTGTCACCTATTTGTGGTCTTTGACTTCATGCTGAAATCTTCCCCACTCTCACTATTCCTCTTTCCTGGTGCAGAAACTTGAGGACTTCTTCAAAGAGAAGATCAACTCCTCCCCATTTTCTGTCCTCTTCTCCCTCCACTGTACCCTGAAAACTCTCTTTTCTTCTGCAAAAGAAAGCAACCTTTCCTTATCCCTGTCTGGCTGTCATTGGCTCTCAGCTAAACAGACCCGACATTTCGGTAACACCTCTTTCATCAATTAATTCCTTCCTCCTTTGTCTAGTGTTATTGTTAAATGTTTTCACCTTTCATCTTTTCTTCTGAACCTTTTCCTTAATGGATTTCAAAGTTGCACTCAAATTTATTCTTTAGGTCTTTTTCCTTCCTTCCTTCCTTCCTTTGCAACTGTCTATAAAATATATAATGCATTCAGTAGGTGAGTCCTTATTTGTACATGTTTTTCCAGTGTTACAAGGGAGTGGGAGGATCTTGAAAATTACCTTAAAATACCATATAATTTATGAACAGCTCCTTCCTTCCTTCCAGTGATTTCTCCATCTTTTGATAAGGCATCAGATTTTTCAGGTTCTCTCATCCAGCGCAACGTGGCTTGATTGGATTTCATGGTAGCAATGTTGTGTGCTGTACCTCTGAGTTTTAGCAAGATTTTAAATGGATTTTATCTCTATTTAGGGTTTTCTTTGGAGCACATCCATGTCAACTCCTGTTACTTCATTCTGCCTAAATCCCTACCTGTTTTCCTTGCTACTTAGCTTGGATATTGGCAGCACCAGTGTATCTAGTTTTGATTTCATTGGAGTGATGATGACACAAAACCAGAGTAACAGAGTGGTGAATCAGCCATTAAGAATTGACAGTCTTTCAGTCTCTTAAAATATTCACTGCCTCCATACCAGAGATTAGAAATCAAACTAAATTGCCAATTGTTATTAATATGTTCCATTTAAAAACCACCCAGTGCTTTTTTTAATATCCAAGTAGCATTTACTATTTTGCTACCAAAAAAATCTGAAAAATTAAACATATCTCTAAGCAGACCTATAGAACAAAAGGCAACTTGTGAAAACTTACAAAATTTACAAGTGGTATAGTATGTGTGAATTTATTCTGAATTTCAGTTCTGCAGAACAAATCCCTCAACAAGCAATGTGAAATTGTGGACAATATCACCCAACTGCAGAAAACACTGGAAATCTACCACCAGCAAAGAGATGATCTCCAAGCAAAGAGCACAAACCTCACAAATATTATGAACATGAAAGGTAGCAACTCAGGTTCACTATTTTGTTATAGTCTATAAAATAACATTTGTGTTTCATTAGACTCCTATTCACCTGTGCACACACTGCCCAAGGGCCTGATCTAATGGTTGTTAACACTGAAAGCTACAAATAATTCTATGCAAAAATGTTGAGCATCCAGCATGAGTTATACTCTATGATCCCTGGGACTCTAACTTCAGGGGTTTGTAACATGGGCATATCTGTTTCCAATTTGTCACCAAAGTCTTTCCTGTCCCTTTGGGAGTGACAGGATGTGTCCAACAAATGGCAAACTGAGGTGGTATAGCTCAGTGGTTTGTGCATTGGCCTCCTCAATCTTGGGTGGTGAGTTCAATCCTTGAGTGGGCCAATTAGAGATCTGGGGCAAAAATCTATCTAGAGCTGGGCCCTGATTTGAGCAGGGGGTTGTACTAGATGGCCTCCTGAGGTCCCTTCTACCTCTAATAATCTATGATTCATGTCACCTATTTCACATGTGATGTTTCCTTCCTGGGTGTTCTTATTCATAGGGCCCACAAATAATTGCAATTTTTGTGACCATCAATAATAGCAATTCACTGACAAGACTGGGTCAGCATTTAAGTGGATCAACATTGTCAGTACGCTAGTGAGACGTAGCATACACTGATCAAGCTCTTCCATTTCAGGCCTATGCTTGCAGATGCACATGCCAAGGACAGTGCTAAAAGGTGACAAATGAAAGAAATCCTGGTGTCTTTCTTAAAATAAATAAATAAATAAAAAATAAGTTGCAGGCTTAGGTCCAGTTTTTCCTTTTCATTTTTTAATGGAAAAATCTTTATCATTCCTGATAATTTGAGGATGTTTCTTAGTTGCACCTGAACATATGTTGGACCTTTGATCAGACAGTGACTCTGCAGTTCAGTCTCTTCTCTATTACATTGGTTGCATGTAAGTTCTTCTCTGGGGCAGATGGTGCCTGCCCTAGTTCCATTAATGGTGCTAGCCTCCTCTAAGTAAGGAGGGTGAGGCTATGCTACCTCTTGAAATCTGCATGTTTGTTTTCTAATTGTCCCAAATTCATGGCCAACTACAGATAATGCATCGGCTGAACCTGAGACACACAGACTCAGCAGTAGAATTAATTACTTTTCGTTTCGAATCACAAACATGTGCCACTTGAAGACTCTATTCCAGTATAGAATGGTGGTGCACAAACATGCCAGTGCAGCTAATATGTTATGACCCCTCACATGAAACTGCATCACACACAAATGTGATGGATTTATAATGTCTTTTTTTCAAGGAGATAAATGCAGACCTTGCCCAGAGAGTTGGATTCAGCATGGAGAGAAGTGTTACCATTTTTCTAAGGACATGAAAACATGGCACAAGAGTAAAGAATACTGCTCTTCTTGGGGATCCCTACTGCTTAAAATAGAGAACAAGAAAGAGCTGGTAGGGAATTTACCCTGTTGTTTTGTTTCCTGTATATTGTGAACTATATCTTCCATATATCCCTGTGATGGGGAGATAGAATATGGTTATAAAATGAATGGGCATGTTGTTAGGATAATATGGCCCACTAAACTGCCTTGTGTTGTATTCCATGCACAATTTCTTAAGAGAGCTTGACCAGACTTTGAGCACCGGAGAAGTGAATGAATAAAAATTCTAAAACTACCTGAAGGGCTTAAAGGAAGGGTGATGATACCAGGTCTCAGGTTTAATGCTCAGTACAGCTACATGAGGGGGGTGGGGGGATGGCAAGAGACTGAAACGCATTTCTACTATCTCAGTAAAGGGCCCAAGATAGCGCTCTCTGCTCATTGTGAAGAGAGTGTTTCATCTCCTTCCACAGTAATTCCCTTGGATAATTAATGTGCTTGGCCAATATCTGGCCAGCATACTGTCTGTGAGCATGACTCATTAGCTTTCCTCCCATCCCTTATATCCACACTCAAACTCATATCAGGGTTTGAGCTGATTTGCTTTTGTTTCCACACAGGGTTTCATAAAGTCTCACGTCTCATTTCACTGGATTGGACTATCCCGTACGGCTATTGGTCATGGCTGGGTGTGGCAGGATGGCACAGCACACCCCACTAACCTGTAACTCTCAGGCACACCTAGAAATTGTTCAGTTATTTTTATATCCTTGTGTATTTGTTACCAAATTTTTACTATGTCGGTGGGAAGGGGAATAAAGATTATTCAGTACCCCCAAGTAGGTCCCACAGTTCTGACCCACCTGGGTTGATGTTTCCTCTAGAAAGAGGCATTGTGTCAGACAGTATGGGAAAAGGGCTCATTTAATCCCTCCAAGGATTTCAGAGTCCAAGCCATCAGGTGCAGCTGAGTCTAGCCAAGCTCAGAAAGATCATATATGTGGGCTGAGCTCCTTCTTGGAAGTAGAGAGTGGGGTTTGCTGATTGGAAGCCAGGATGAGGGTCTCTGGACACCTTTGATTTGTCGGATGTATGATTTAATTTGATTACAGAGCTGAGTTTTTCTTGTTGTGAGGATTTTTTTTGTTATTTTATTGATAAAAACATGAAGATTCAGACTGAGCTATCTGAATCCATGGTTTCACAGCACAGACTTTTTGAAGCACAAACAGAGTTATCACTTATTGAATTTCCATCGGAGTTGTTTATTGAGTTTCTAGAAGTGCTGTTAATGAATGGTCCAAACTGAGCAGGGTTTAAAGGGTCAAAGTAATAAAGTCACATTACACATACACAAATACATTACAAAAATGTTATTAGGGTTACAAATTTAAGCACTCAAAAGTCAGAAAATACAAGACTTAAGGTTTCCTGTGCAAACTTAATTCAGCTCCCTTTGTGCATAGCATTATGCAGAGGTAGTCAATTATTTTTTGTTAAGGTCCAAATTTCTTAGTCAAAGTCCAGACTCCAGAGAAACATTTTTGACACTGCAGTGAAAATAATGATAATGAGTAAATAAATAGATTTTGCCATCCATTCAAAAGCATCTGGAGGTTTGGTTTTGGCCCATGGTCCTCCTACTGACTACCCCTGTTACATGACCACATACTGTTGTATTTCCATAGGATGCCTGCCTCAGTCAGTGCACAGAATGGATGTGCAATATTTTGCTTTATATCCATAGTACAATCCATGCCCCTAGGCCTTATTGACTGCATTCAGTGCCAGACATGAAGGCAGAATTATGGCGTTCATCACTATAGTATCCAAGTGTTTCACAAACATAGGTTAATTTATCTTCATAACACTGCTGTGAGCTGAGGGGGAGGCATGATGCTTGTGTTGCAGATGGGGAGCTGAGGCACAGAGATTAAGGATGAAGTAGAACTGGTTGAGTAATTTATTGTCAGAAAATCTTTCTGAAGAAAAAAAAGCTGTTTTTATAAATGCCCTAGGTGGGTCAGACTGCTACACATACGTGTCTGAGATAAGTTACATATAACAGGTAAGGCTAAAAGCTCTGTCTCAGAGGAAAGACTTTTCAGCCAGCACTAAGAGACTGATTATGACCCCCTAATTTACATTAATGAGCAGTTAACCACATTAGTAATAATCTAATTAATATCTGCAGGATTACTGCTCTAAGTGACTACTCACCTATGTTTGTAAGGGGATCAAAGTCTGTCCCTGAAAAAGAGAAGTAGCCCACAGTGATACAAGCCATATGAGAAGCCCAGGACTGGAATTTGAGGAGGGCCACAGGGCAGGACGGAGTGGCATTGGTGGGTCCGTGTGGGGCGCCCAGGACTGGGAATGGCAGGGGGGCTGCCAGGCAGGATTGGGGTTCATTACGAGAGTTGTGTGGAATGAATGAAACTTGTTCAAAACCAGCCTGCAGTCTGTCTAGCCCTAGTCAACTCTTCCCCCAATTTTCATATTTTAATCAATTCTGCTTGTCTAGGGTCCTGAACCATCCCAAAGCTATTTCTTTCTTTGTATATGGCTGGCATCTACCCCCAAGATTTAGGCATTTTATAAGTTTGTTTGTGATTTCACCAAGTCTGATGTGTCTGACAGTAAAATATTTCTCTTAAAAGTTTTCCAGTAAAGATACAAGAGCCTGGAGAAAAATGTGCACTTTTCAAAGCTGAGGAAGCCTTCTCCCATAACTGTACAGGCCAATATCGCTGTATTTGTGAAAAGAGGGCTACTCGGCAAAAGACTACTGAATTGGCACAAGGAAGATAACAGTATTCATGGTGATCATAACCGGGGACATTCCAAAGGGAAAGAGAATTCACCCCTTGAGTTTGCAGAGTTGCCACCTTGAGCTGGGATACTTCATCTGTTAGAAGCTGATCTACTGTTGTTGTTTTGCTGCATAGCAGGTTAAATAAGTTAACAAATGTATTATGTTATGAAAACTCTTTGTAACACTCCTAGTTACACTAAAACCCATTTAGTAGCCGCTTGTTAAATTGAAAATCTCCTCTAATAAAATAGAAATTCTATGAACCAATTCATTTGGCTCTACGTCAGCATAAATGTGCCTATTTAATATGAATTACAATTGAGCATATTTCTTTTTTAATGTCAGTTGAAAAGCTTTTATGTCCTGCACCAAGCAACACTGAATATCAATCACTGACCATATGGGAAACTGCACAATATTTTCTTCTCTCAGTTAATTACACTGTCATTATACATTCCCAGGCTCCTTGTATGCTTTGTGTATGCAACAATTATGTGAAACTGAAGCACTGACAGCAGGAAGTTGCAACAATGATTTCATATTCTAGCAGTGAACAACTGAATTTTCTACATGTCAGTACAATGACTAGTACCATGGGTCAAACTTCATTGACCTGCTTCAATATAAATGTTAAACTACATATAAAAACAACTTCTTATACTGTGGAATAGTCTCTTTTGAGAAAAGTGATGAAAACCCCAGTCTGAAATATTTATGAATAAGATTGGTCAATGTTAACATAATTACTTATGAAAACTATGTTAAAAGAATGTCACTGTGGTTGCAAAGTCAAGCACCCAGAGGTTAGGAAGTCCCCTATTTATAGGTGCCTTTGATTATGTCATTAAAGACTGCATGGTAATGAAATACAAGGGGGCTGAATTAAGGTTGCACAGGCAATCATAATTTTGCATTTTCTAATTTTGAGCGCTTCAGTCTGTAATGCAAAGATTCTTTTAGCAATTTTTTAAATGTAATTTATTTTTTCAGAATGGAAAAAATAAGTTCTATTACATATAATTACCACATCATGAGCAACACCTGAATCCTGAACTTTCAGCACTGCAGTTCAAATTGCTATCACTTAGGGTACATCTACACTATGGGAGTATTCCGATTTTACATAAACCGGTTTTGTAAAACAGATTGTATAAAGTTGAGCGCATGTGGCCACACTAAGCACATTAATTCGGTGGTGTGTGTCCATGGTTGGAGGCTAGTGTTGATTTCCGGAGCGTTGCACTGTAGGTAGCTATTCCGTAGCTATCCCATAGTTCCCACAGTCTCCCCCGCCCATTGGAATTCTGGGTTGAGATCCCAGTGCCTGATGGGGCAAAAATCATTGTCGCGGATGGTTCTGGGTAAATGTCATTAGTTATTCCTTCCTCCAGGAAAGCAATGGCAGACAATCATTTCGCTCCCTTTTTCCCTGGATTGCCCTGGCAGACGCCATAGCATGGCAACCATGGAGCCCGTTCAACGTTTTTTTACTGTCACCATATGTGTACTGGATGCCGCTGGCAGAGGCGATACTGCAGCACTACACAGGAGCATTCATTTGCTTTTGCATGATAGCAGAGATGGTTATCAGGTGTTTTGTACTGTCTGCTGCTATTGTAAATTGGTAATGAAATGACAGCTATCTGTTATTCTGTACCATCTGCTGCTATCATGAGTGCTCCTGGCTGAGGTCGGCCGGGGGGCGCAAAAGCAAAAATGGGAATGACTCCCTGAGTCAATCCCTCCTTTATGATATCTAAAAATAGTCAGTCCTGCCTAGAATATGGGGCAACTGTACTAGAGAACCAGTGTATCAGAGAACCAGAGAGCACAGCTGCTCTGTGTCAGATCCTGCAGAAATGATGAGCTGCATGCCATTCACGGGGGTTTCCCCTGCAACAACCCCAACCGTTGCTTCCTTCCTCCCCAACCTTCCTGGGCTACTGTGGTAGTGTCCCCTCCATTTGTGTCATAAAGTTATAAAGAATGCAGGAATAAGAAACAGTGACTTGTTAATGAGATAAAATGAGGAGGAGGCAGCCTCCAGTTGCTATGAAAGTCCAGGCAGGACATTAAGCGGTGTGGGGGAGAGGAGCCCAGCATCCCGCTGCTATGACAGTCCAGGCAGTACAGAATCTTTACTTTACACATGAAAGGGAGGGGGCTGATTGAAGCTCAGCCCCCAGTTGCTATGATGAAGATAGTTACTAGCCATTCTGTACCATCTACTGGGAATGACCAGGAATCATTCCTATTTTTACCCAGGTGCCCCCCACAGCTAGCCTCACCTGAGGCCGGCCAGGGGTATTCAGCAGCTATCAAGCATATTGTACCATCTGCCACCGGGGAGGGAAGAGGAGCAGATATGCTCTTTACTGCCACAGCATCGCGTCTATCAGCAGCATTCAGTACACATAGGGTGACATTAAAAAAAATCAAGAAATGATTTTTTCCCTTTTCTTTCATGTGGGGGCAGGAGGGGGTACATTGACGAGCTATACCCTGAACCATGCCGGACAATGTGTTTGAACCTACAGGCATTGGGAGCTCAGCCAAGAATGCAAATACTTTTCAGAGACTGCTGTGGACTGTGGGATAGCTGGAGTCCTCAGTCCCCCCTCCCTCCCTCCATGACCGTTCATTTGATTCTTTGGTTTTCCGTTACGCTTGTCATGCAGCACTGTGTAGCACTGCAGTACAAATTGCTATCACTTAGTCCTGCCTCAGCTCAGGGGCCTGGATTTGATGACCTCTAGAGGTCTCTTCCAAAGCTACATTTCTATAATTTAATAAATGTAGCAATATATCCTGTTTCCCAACTTCTGCCTGGCAGGGCTGTGGGGTTTGGAATATGTGCTAATAACAACATACAGGGAAATCTTATAACTTCACATACAGGGTTGCTACATATATTTCACCATGACAACACTGATGAAGTGATGAGTTTTCAAATGATACCTCACAAGGCATACCCTGTACAAAGATTATTACAATTGTGTGCAGGATGTGAATACAGGGACATTGCCTGTGATAATGGGTCCACAACTGATTGAGACTATACTCTAAAAGTATAGTCTCAATCTGAGGAAGTGGGTATTCACCCACGAAAGCTCATGCTCCAAAACGTCTGTTAGTCTATAAGGTGCCACAGGATTCTTTGCTACTCTAAAAGTAGTTATTAATGGTTTGCTGTTAAATTGGGAAGACCTATCTAATGGAGGTCTCACAGCGGTCAGTCCTGGCTCTGTTACTGTTCAATATTTTCATTAATTACTTGGATCATGGAGTGGAAAGTATGCTTATAAAATTTGTGAATGACACCACACCGGGAGGGGTTGCAATCACTTTGAAGGACAGGATTAGAATTCAAAATGGCCTTGACAAATTGAAGAATTAGTCTGAAATCAACAAGATGAAGTTCAGTTAAGACAAGTGCAAAGTAATACACTTTGGAAGGAAAAATCCAATGTACAACTACTGGCTAGGTGATAATAGTGCTGAAAAGGACCTGTGGGTTATACTGGATCACAAATTGAATCTTAAGTCAAGAATGTGTTGTGGTTGCAAGAAAGGTTAATATCATTGTGGGATGTATTAACGGAAGAATCATTTGTAAGATACAAAAGGTAATTGTTCTACTCCACTTAGCAGTGTTGAAACCTCAGCTGGAGTGCAGTGTCCAAACTCTATTTGAGGTAATAAACTGGTGTATTATTCCCTGAAAGGAGCAATGGGTTTAATACATTTGGACTGTCCAGGAGAGGTCTGGAGAGTACAAGACATACAATTCTGGGGGGAAATCCAGGATTGGGAGTGTGTTGGGGTCATTCTGCAGTATAACCAAGGCTGGTGAGAGCCAGAATGTAACTCAAATGTATCTGGCAGGCTGCAGCTACTCACAGAAATTCAGGATATGACTTGTATGCTGGATGGCTGTTTGTGACTGGCCCAGGGGTGAGCTACTGCAGCAAAGCAAGGCATCCAAGATTGCAGGAGAAGGGTGACACAACCCCCTCACTGGTCTAAATTGTACCCTGGTATGTCCCATGCATCTTATAGTAATATTATCTAGATCACATTTTCCTAGTTTGCTTCTGAGAATATTATGTGGGACTATATCAAAAGGCTTATTAATATCAAGATATATCATACCTACTGCTTCCCCTCTGGACCAGTAACTCTGTCAGATAAGGACATTAGGTTAGTTTGGCAAGTTTTGTTCTTTACCAATCCATACTGACTATTCCTTATAAACCTAAAAGCCTTCAGGTGTTTACAAATTGATTGTTTAATAATTTGTTCCAGTGTCTTTGCAGATATCAGTTAAGTTTACTGGTCTATATTTCCATGGGTTCTTTTTGTTCCTCTTTTAAAGATAGGTTTGCCCTTCTCTTTTCTTCTAAGATTGGATTACTCACCCGTCCTCACCATGCGGGATCGATGTCTGTGGCTCCCCCTGTCGATTCCGCAACTCCGTTCGGGTTGGTGGAGTTCCAGAATCGATATAAGCGCGCTCGGGGATCGATATATCACATCTAGATGAGACGAGATATATCGATCCCCAAGCAATCAATTTTAACCTGCCGATACGGCGGGTAGTCTAGACGTAGCCAGAGATGGAGTGGGTGTGGAGGGGAGTGCGTATGTAAGCACACTGTCTCATTAAGTTCAGACAGCAGCCGAAAGCAGCCAATCCTGAGGCAGAAGCTGGTGCAAAGACAGCTGGTGTCCCCCGTCCCATCACCCCAGCTCAGCAGAGTCCGGTACATCAGTGAGGGGAGGGAGACACTCCAACATCAGCCCCCTGCCTCCCTCCCTGGATCTGCACAGCACAGCACAGCACAGCAGGAGTCTCTTCCCCCCACCCAGCAGCAGCCTGACCGCCACTGTGGTCCTAGTGCTGGGGAGAGCAGGATTCTGCATTAATCTTTTGATCCCCTCTGAATTCTCCCACAGCCGCCTCTCCCCACAGACCAAGGAGATCCACCCCCTCCTCTGTAGTCCAGGCAGGGAGCCGACATGCTTAGCTGGGCAATACCTATGTGATCTCTCAATACTGAGAAATTTCAACGCTTCCTGGGGCTTTGAAAGAGGTGGGGCACATATCTGTGTAGCTGGATGCCGGGCTGTGGAGTTCAAACCAGTGAGCAGAGCGGTCATGGTGGGCATTGAGAGATACCTCCTGGAGGCCAGTTATGATGATGTAACAAACGCAGTGTCTACACTGATGCTTTGTCGAAGTAACTTTGCTGCAAAAAGCACCATGCCTCTTGTCTAAGTGGTTTTATTTTGTTGGCAAAGCGGGAGAGTTTTGTTGGCGGGAGGAGCATTGTAGTGTGTACACCTCTTCTGTTTTGTCAACAAAAGTTGCCTTTTTTTGACAAACCTGTGTAAAGTAGACAAGGCCAAACTCTAAGATTCCTCCATTTTAAGAGCAGTGTGGTGGCTGGGCTGGGTTCCTACTGGAGGCTGGTATAGCATACCTGGTAAGAAGTGGCCACCGGTACAGGCCTGTATGCAGTCAATGTAAAAGTGCTTCTGTGGCAGCACTTTAAGGACGCTCCTTAAAGTGCTACCACAGCAGCGCTTTAACGTTGCTGCTCCTTTTGCCCCACCCTGTCAGCCACTGGAGCCTCAGGCAGCATGGGCCAGGCAGTGCAAAAGGGCTGGCTGGGGGAGGCTGACTCCCAACCTCACCCCTTCTGCCAGAGGCCCCGCCCCTTCCAGGAGCCCGGAGCCGGGCCGTGTGCCAGAAAGCTTTCTATGTTGCTTTCACTTCTGGTTCTTCTTTTTATCATCATGTCACATTCTAGCAGCATTTCCCACCACCTGCCCACTGACCCAAGTCAGAAACTCTCTTTGTCCAGCACCTGTTTCTGCTCTTGACCTAGGTGTAAGGGGACTGTTGCCCCCTTACTAACATTCAGTGGGGGTGTTTTGGTTGCTAGTTCTCAGCTCTAAAAGGGGAGGGGTCGATGGGAAATCAGGACCCTGAAACACTCCCCAGGAACAATGGCGAGAGCCCAATGCTCCAGGTCAACCTGATTGACAGGGCGGGCAGGCTAATCAAGAAGACAGAAGGCCAGGGTGGGTCCTGTCCTCCATGTGAGGTGGAATTGCCTGGTCAGACAGAGTGGGGCCGAGCTAAGGAGAAAGCAGGGGCTCAAAGCTGAGCTGGAGAGCAGAGCCATGCCAGATCCAGAGGGGCCAGAGCTGCAGTAACAGAGCCAGAGACACAGCCCAGGGAGGGCAGATCCTGTGCTGGGAACAGAGCTGCAGCCACAGAGCTAAGAGGCACAGCCCAGGAAAAGCAGATCCTGTGCTGGGAGCAGAGCTGCAGCCATAGAGCCAGGTGTGGTGAGCAACTGGGACCAGCCAAGGGGGGGACCTTGGGCAAAGGGCCCAGTGCAGAAAGACACCCCCAGCCAAGAGTCCTTGCAGGCCAGCCTGGGAAGGGGATCTTAACCCGATGGGGGGCTGATGCTGGGAAGAAAGGTCCCACCACCCAAAGCCTGGAGGTGTGTGGCCACCACCATTGCAAGTGTCCAACCCGCAGCATCCCTGCAGCACAGCCAGGGCCTGAGACAGAGGCCTGGGACCTACAAGGAACAAACTGTGAACTGCCTTGATGACATGCATCTGAGGAAGTGGGTATTCACCCACGAAAGCTCATGCTCCAAAACGTCAGTTAGTCTACAAGGTGCCACAGGATTCTTTGATGCTTTTACCGATCCAGACTAACACGGTTGCCCCTCTGATACTTGATGTCCAGAGACTCTCTTTGTAATGTTCCCTGCCATGGAGTGGGGTGATGTGTTTTCCTGTAACCTTTCCCATTTTTCCTTATTCTTTTTTAAAATTAATTGTTAATTAAACAACTTGTATTTGCTTTAAATTGTATGGAATAATCAGTGGGTCAGGGAGGTGCCCAGTGCAGAGAGAGTACCCCGGAGTGGGGACACCCTAGCCCCTATACTAGGTGACCACAGCAGGGTTGGGGGTCGAGCCTCCCAGGAATCCTGGGCCCAGCCTTGTTGGGGTTACGAGAACTCTGCCAGATAGGAGAGTGGAAGGGGAGTCCTCAAGGGTAAGCAGGCCTCTGGGTAAAGGAAGTGGGAGCGAGGACTCAGATTCTTTCACTAGCCCACTTCATCGGGGTAGCGCAGAAGCCAGGAAAGTTCCCCACAATAGCGGGACCATTCCCCCTCTTACATAGGCACTAAAATGACTAGTAAAAGGAATAAAAGAGTCTATGAGGCTGCTGATACTGAAGCCATTAGTTTCAATGCTCTTCTGATGTTGATTCTGATTTTGCTGCTCCCACTGGTTCTTCTAGTGACAATGCTGGTGTGCCCATGGCAATTATAGTTTTATTTTAAGGTTCTGATATGGAAGGTTCTGACAGAGACTAGGGAAAATTCAAAAGATGAAGCAGCAGAGAGGTTCCCCATCTCCTTCTGTGCAGTCAATATGTTATAGAAGTCTTGTTTTAGAGAACAGATTGGCAAAGAGCCCATCCTGAGGGGGAGTAAAACTGTATTCTAAAAAAGTGTTTGGACACCAGCTAAGTCTTTGGTAGACACAATTGTTTACTGCAGAAGTTCAAGCATCTCAGTGGCTCCAACCAGGCGTTGAAATTAACACCATCGGCCTCATTAGTTATTCAAACAACTGAAAGTCCCTTTGTTCTAAGCGCCTTGTGCAGGGGCAGCGCACTTCACATTAGCACAGTGAGAGCTTCCTGTGCAGATGCAGCTGGAACATGGCAGAGTAAAGAATTCTCCCTGTCTCAGCTCACATTGACCATCTTCTCAGAGGATAGACTCTCAACTCTCTTCTTTCCCTGAGGACATCTATATAGGACTGACTACACAAGTGCACCTCATAAAGTTCTATTCCAGAAATCCACTTGACAGACCTCTGGACATATACAAAGGTATTGCCACCAAGTGCTCTTTGGGTCTTCCTTGTTAAACTGGATAATTGGTGTAGCTGTGATTTACCTCTCCTGTCCTGTTCATGATATGAGTGATAATTGGATTCAATGCATTTATAACTTTTATATTTTTTTAATTCTGGTAAAACGTAGTACAAATGACAAACATATTTGGGGTATAATATTTTGAGCAATCCCTGTAGCATTTTGCTTCTGCATTTATTGCTGTGTGTTCTATGTCATTCTATTACAAATATACAAGATCACTACCAACCAGGAAAGGAAAGGAATGGGATACATATATTAATTTCAGAAAACTCTTTGGAAATCAGCATTGTCTCTTGAACTGAAAGCTTGCCAAGGAACCAGGAACAAAAGCTAACAAATACAGTATACTGAATGCAGAGTATGCAGCTAAATGAGGGGGGTGCGGGGGTGGGGGGATGGTTACAAGAAATCGGTGATAGTTCTCTCAGTATTTATGTGGAACAGGGTGTAACTAGCATGTTAATAAGATTTTCAAATGATATTAAAAGAAAAGGGGTTCTGAGCTCTAGAGAAGTCATGTAAAAGGGTTAAAAATATAGATTGGGCCCAACAAAATGAAATCAAGACAAACATTTTATTCCTATACAAAATATGTGCACCTGAAATCAGTGAATTCTTGCTGATAGTCCTCAGACATGAATTATGGAGAACATGGGCTAGGCATTTTTGCTGCAGGGTTCTCGCCCTTTCACTCAAAGCCTGAGCTTGTCGACCATTGTTGCGTGAGAAAAAACTCATCTGAGTTGTTTAGGGTCTGCAGAGTGAGCAGGAGTAAAAAGTATGAAACTTTTTTTTTTTTTTTGCTAATAAAGACAGCAGATAAATACACAACAGAATGAATTGGTTGAGTAAGTGTCATTTTGACACATTTTTTGAGAGTGCGAACATCCTTTACAGGTGTGTTTTTTGGTGGTCTGTTGTAGGGAATCAGGTTGCTTTATTTCAGTTTTCTTAAGGTTTGTTTGGCTTTAGCTATTGAGATGTTCTAACAACTTTTCTTTTCAGCTTAACTAAGTTTTCTGGAAGCAGATAAAAATGATAAGAATTACCAACTGAACTTCCTGCTCAATATGAAATTTTAATTCATCCCAAGATTCTGGCTCCCATAGACCAATCTCTTAGGGCATAAAAAAAGTTGTGATTTATTTATTTGTTTGCTTTCTGTGACAGAAATACACAGCTCTGTCATGTCAATTCCTCATTCAACCCCATCACACACCTCAGTCCACCAAAGAAGAGTCTAAATTTTCTATCCTATATCCCCCCAGAATGAGCGAGCAGGAGGTGATCTATTCAGAACTGAAATTTCACAGTCCTACTCAACAGCAAAGCAGACAAAGAGCTGAGATCACCAAGAACAAAGCTACCTTGCATTACAAGCTATTGACTCTATACATGCCGGTGTTTTACTTAAGACCACATCAATAGGCTCTATAGGCCCATGCCTAGGACTCCATCTCCTGGAGTCATGTGATTACATTAGAATCCCAGCTTTAATTAAAAAAAATTCTAGCCCTCATGTTTGTGAAAAAAGAAAAAGGTTTAAAAATTTGAATTGGCCGTAACCAATGCACTTACACCTGCCTGAACCTGCAAAGAGCTCGAAACAATTGGTCTGAGATGTGTGAGTTGCCCTATTCATCATAACCAGGTGTAAACTTCAAGGCCCACTGCACTCCAACCCTACCCCAGCCATAGAATCTACATGTGCCAGAAAAGAATGAGTGAAGCAGGGCTCAATAGCCCATCTAAGCAGATGCACCTTAGCTTCTGGGGTGAACACTGGGAACTGCCTCTCCAGTCACGTTTTACTATTCTAAAGAGAAGGGGGCTTCTGCTGGTGACCTGCCTGTCTGAGAAGGGAGTGGATTGTCCTGCCACTGCTACTCCAGATGGGCAGTGACACATGGGGGTGGGAAGTTGGAGCTACATAGGGGCCCTATGTTGTGGTCTGGCCGTACTGACCATAGTCAAAGTTCTTCATCGACTATCTGTCAATTGTTTCTAATGGGGTATTTCAGGAGTTAGAAAGTACTATGTTTGCTTTCTATTGTGCTTGCTAATCTCATGTTACTAGGAGACGTGGGATCCAAATGCAGGAAATAATCATGCAGATGTGGAGAGTTCAGGGTTTACCAGCCAAAAAGGAAGTCTGTTTTTCCAACCTCTCACTAGTTGTCAGAATTATTGAGCATCTAATCAAAAGAAGCTCTTAATTTGCAAGTTGCTGTATTTCACATCCACCTCAATGCCTCACAGCATAAGCCAGCTGCTGGGGGTTAGGAAGAAACTTCCTGTATGGACAGGCTATTCCATAGTTGTCCATTATTGGGAATTTACAATGCCCTCTGAAGAACTGATATGGGCCACTCTTGAAGACAGGACGGTGGACTAAATGGCCTATTGGTCTGATATTCTAAGGGAATTGTTAGGTGGGTTCTGGCTTTGAGAATCTGCTGCCATCTGGACAAGCCCCAGTCTGACCCCAGGGTCTCAGGAGAGGGACTCAGTTTGTCTGTCTTTGTTCTTGCTCTCTTTATTAGATTCTCCTTCTCCTCTGTGGAGGCTCTTTGCTGTAATCTTTGGAATCCTCTACTTGGCTTTGCTGGTAACATCAGGGCTCTTGGGTGCTCTGTTTTCAAAAGTGACCACTGATTTTGGGGGCCTCAGTTTTTGAGTGACCAATTTGATACATCTTGGGCCTGATATTTCAGTTGTGCTGAAACTCATCTCTCTCATTGGCTTATGACACTGGTAATGAAATAGATTTTAATCTCTGGGTCAGAAATTCAAATCCAGGTCAATCCGAGAGATTAAAAGCACAATTTTTTGCCATCTGCTGGCACCTGGATGTGAAAATGTGAATAGGTCAGGAAACAACTCATCTCTCATGCCAAATGGTGTTCTCTCCAAAACCAAAGTGGAGGCACATCTATTGGGCAATGGAGTGAAGCCAGCAGCGTTGGTACCAGTGTTTTACTTGTGCCACAGATAAACAATGATGACCCGTGCTGTTCAGGTTGGCAGTTTACACTACATTTACAGAAGGCCAATTCAGACAAAGCTGCTAAACCTATAGTGGCACAGGGGTCCCTGGAGATCCCATCTAAGAGATGGAAAATACTAGTTTGCTGATCACTGCTCATGCTATGCTACTCCATACTCTGTAGTATGAAAATCTTTGTGGTGACTGAGAACTCTGTAGTAACAAATTGAGCCCCCAGGGAACTGGGATGGCTCCCCCTTTATCGTGGCTCTTACTGGGGCACATTGTTGCTTGCCTGCCTCTCCTACTTACAAGGAAACCTTTATCCAGTATTCCCTTAACTCTCTCCACAGATAGACACAGCATGTCTGAAATCATTTCCTATTCTCCCCACAAATGGCAAGATATGGAAGTTCAGGGTAGGTGTGTTAGGGGAGATCACACACTGAACATTGGCCTTTGCATTCAAGGCACCAAGTATATGGCTTCACAGGAGACCCCAGATTTCCTAGAACAGGCCTTGAACATTAAAAATATTTTTAAAATGAAAGAAGAATCTTCGTCAGGCTGCGTCTGACGAAGTGGGTATTCACCCACGAAATCTTATGCTCCAATATGTCTGTTAGTCTATAAGGTGCCTCAGGACTTTTTGTCAATTTTAGTAGCGTAATTTTTTTAAATTATTTCTTTAACATCAAAAATAATTGGAACTGGAAATAATAAACTTACATCTCTTTGTCCTTCTATCTTGCAAGCCAGTGGGATATTATTTTCTGATTTTAGATCTACTATGCAGGTGGCAGCAAAACTTCAGCCAGCAGCAGGGAATTCTGGAAAATCTTACCTACTAGCAAATTAATTTGGAAAACCAAATTCGTGAGCTACAAGAAATCCTAGAAAACCTCACATGGGAGAGAGATCATCTTCAAATCCAGAATACTAATTTCTTGAAAACTTTGCAGTCAAAAGGTACAGGACCTTGCCTTTGGCAGACAACTGTGTTTCTTGTATTTAACTTTAGTCTTGGTAATTTTTAACAGAACTTCTGAAATGGCATGCAAAAAATGGAAAAATTAGTTATTTTTTTGTTTCTAAATTTCCCTTATTTTTTGAAATTCAATTTTTTTAAAAAATCAACTAATTCTCATGAGTGTTTTCTAACCAGAGAAATATAACTCAGATCACCCAACCCCCAAGTCTCTGCTGGACTTCGTGGTGGTGATCAGGAGACAGTTACAGCTCCCTAATCCTGGTTCTGGTTTGACACAGGCCCCAGCCCTGGGGGAGGTAAGGGCATCTGGGATTCTGTGTCCCCTCCCATTCTCTCTCCAAATACGTACTCTGTGCCAGGGCTTGAACATGGTGTTTGCCAGCAGGAAATCCCTCACTCCAAGGATATCTCTAGAAGCCAGTTTCCGCCCTCTTGCATGACCAGAGTGGCAAAGGAGGGCAGCGTCTACACCATGATCTGATTCTAATAGCTTCAGCACTTTTGCAGTCCAGGCGGCAACATTTTAGCTTAATTAGAATGCTTTACTTGTGTACACTTTCTTCAAGGAAAGTGCTAAACAACTGATAACATACATAAGGGCCTACATTTTCCATTGGCATAACTCTATTGAAGTCAATGGCATTTTGCCTGCAGAGAATTATCCCGTTATGTGTTGCAGGAAGAGAATTGGACGAAAATGAAGAAAACTATGTTTTTTTTTAATATTATAAAAACTCTTGAATCAAATTTTCAATTAATATTATTCTACCTACTCCATACAGGAACATGAGTTTGTTGCAAATAGTTTCTCAGTCATTATGGCCCTTATTAAACAAAGCACTTGAACATGTGGGTCAGTCCCATTCATTTCAGTGCAATGTAAGCATGTGCCTAGGAGCTTTTCTGTATTGGGGCCAAAATAACTAAGGATATGTTCACATTTAAAATGCTACAGCAGCACAGCTGTGCCACTGTAGTTCTTCAGTGAAGACACTGCCTCCGCCAATGAGATGGGTTCTCCCATCAGTGGAAGTAATCCATCTCCCCAAGAGATGATAGCTAGGTTCTTCCACTGACCTAGTGCTGTCTACAGTGGGGGTTAGCTATGCTGCTCAGGGATGTGGATTTTTCATACCCTGAGTGACATAGTTAAACTGACTTAATTTTCTAATTGTAGACCAGGCCTAAGAATGCTGTAACATGTTCAGCTTTGCTGAACTGGGGACGCATAATGCAGTAAGCCTCTGTGTGCTTCAGTCAGCGATCTGTACATGCAATTTCAGCCAGTTCAACATTTCCCAGAGTAAACTGATTTTTGGGGAATTTTCCATCACCCATTTCAATGGATAATTCCAAACCAGCTCTAAAACTTGCCTTATATAACCTTGGCATATTGACCAGCTCACAGTTTGTCTCTCTCACTGGAAAGGGAGTGAAAACTTGTAAAGGTAGCCTGGCATGCTGGGGGAGTGGGCAATTTAAATTTCCACTCTTTCTGCTTCAGCCCCTTACTCCTCCCCTTCCAGCACACTCAACTGCTTCTCTTCACTTCCCATAGCCACAGGATGCCTCCTGTCACAGGGCAGCTGGTCCCTGTCAATAGACCAGGCCTAGTGCCCCTGTGGCACAGTAGGTGAGCCTAATCCAGCCAATTAGAAGGGCTTGGGGTATATCTGGGACTACAAAGGACTGCTAGAGGCCAAGCAAAGGAGAGAGTGATTGGGCGAGGCAGTGCCTATGGATGGAAAGCCAGGGTAGAGTGGCACTAGCACCACTAGTCTACTGCTCCAAGAAGGGAACTGAGCTGACTAGAGCTGGGAAGCTGCCTGGTGCAAGGTGCTGGAGACCTGGGAAGGGTGGCCCAAAAGCCTGAGAACAAAGAGTGAGTTAAAAGATGATTTTCTGTTTGTTTACTCAGTTGTGCAAGAGAACAAACCTGCTTGGAAGAGACCTGGCATAGCTGAACATATTTAGCTGATAGCTGGAGAGGGTGGGAGAAGATTCTCATGCTAACATGCTCCCATTAACTTTCCATCCCTTTACTCATGTTATGGGGCAGGGACTGTTTTTGTTTTTAAGAGGTGTTGAAGGGAGCACTGTGATACTGGAGGGAGCATCTTTCACATGGGCTAGGAAAACAAATACTCCTGAGGTCTCCTGCAACAGAACCAGACCCATTTTCCCCAAACCTGATAAACAGGAATATTGTTCTAGTATCCTGCCAGGTTAACATTTGGCTAAAAAATATTGACTAACTACACTGTGCCTAATTAGATACAATTTACTCTTTACAGTCTCACATAAGCAAATTCTTATTCTCAGATATAGCACGGCTGTGCTCTTTAACAGTTATTTCAACTCATTGTCCCTTTATAAAACAAGCAATTTGAGATCTTTGTTTGGAAATTTCTATGTAAATGATAGCTGTCATTATTACTAAGCCAATATGCCAGGTACAGAGCTTTATTTTCAGGTCATCTGTGGTGAGATGGTCTGTCTGTAACATAACAAGATTGACAGGTTGGGAGGACACTGCCCATACTGTAAGCATGAGCCACTCCTGTAAGAGAGTAGCAGACATCTTGAGAACGCTGTCTGCATGTTACATAAAGTAGATGAGGGCATATAGTGTCTAGATTATACCTATTCCCGGTGTATAGTGTGCTAAGCAATTTTCCAAGGAAAATGACACTATCTGAGCTAAGTACTAATAACTAAAGCTGATCAACAAATTTCCCTCCACCATTTTGTGATGGATAATTGCCTCTCTTCTTAACTGTTTGCAGTATTGTAGCTGTGTTGGTCCCAAGATATTTCAGTGACAAGATGGGTGAGGTAACATCTTTTACATAGGTGGCATATGAGTCTTTCATTTGAGGATGCTACATCCAGGAGTGCCAGAAGCTCTGTAGACGTGGGGGGCCCACTGGCGCCCAGACCGTTGCCCTGTCCCCCTCTGTCCTTCCTCCAAGCCACACCCAGGCTTCCTCCTCCCACCAAAGACTCACCTGCCACTCACTCAAAGAGCAACGAAGAGCTGGGGGCAGGTGAGTGTGGCAGGGGAAGCAGCAACAACTGCAGGAGGGTGGAAATCCCATAGGGGGAATATGGGGAGGAGCAGAGAGCAGCCAGAGTGCAGGACATGACCAAACAATGGGGTGAAGACAGAGAACTGCACCGGGGCGCGGGGGGAGAATGGTCAGGTAGAGGGATGAGAAGGCTCAACAGCCCAGTGCAGGCTGATGTAGGAACGAGAACGACCTCTGAGGGAGAGCACGTGTGCCCAGGTCCACATGCACATGGGCAGGAGGGGAAAGGCAGCTGCAGCTAAAGGGCGGGGAAAGGCAGGTGGACAGTGCAGCACTAGGGATGCCGGGAGGGCTTCATGCCACTTAACTCTCCCCTGAGTGGGGGAGGGACAGATTGGGGGGGAAAGGGCCATGGTCTGGGCACTGGTGCCCCCCCCCCCCTTTCTAGGTAGCTTCTGGTGCTCCTGCTCGCAGGGTGCAAAGGTGGCGGGCCAATGCACCTCCAAACAGAGGTAATCCGCATCTGGAATTTGTCCCCTACATGGCCAGCCTTTTTTATTTTGAAGAGGTTTAACTTCTTATATGTGCTGCCCATAATCTTTTATTGGACCAACTCCTTCTGATGAAAGATACAAGGTTTCGAGCTACAAAGAGCTGCTAGTTAAGGAGAAGAAGAAGCTGTGTAGCTCAAAAGCTGGTTTCACCAACAGAAATTGGTCCAGTAAAAGGTGATACCTCATCTACCTTCTCTCTCTCTCTTGTTAACGATTTTTCTCAGAATTAGATTTATTTGAAATGTTTCATTTTTGATGAAAAATTATAAATATTATTTTTTTAATGTGCAATCATTTCCCTTGTTATCTTGCTATCTGTTTACCCACTCATTTTCCCTTTTAATATTTTTGCCAGTAAAAATGGGGAAGAGAAGGGGAATGGGGGAGGGGGAAATAAAAAAATCACTGTAAACTCTGAAAAATGATTTTTACAATTTCTAAGGAAAATAAATTGGTATTTTTGATACTTATACTACACAGCATAGAGTCAGAGGGTGGAGTATGAGTATCAGCTCTCAGGTGGATTTGCTGGAAAGAGAACCCAAGTTCTAACTGACTCTGACTCTCTGTACATATATTTTCTCCTGAAGGAGACAAATGCATTATTTTTCCAAAGAACTGGATACAGCATGGGAAGGACTGTTATGAACTTTCATCTGGTATAAAATCTTGGTCTGTGTGTAAAGAATATTGCTCTTCCCTGGGCTCTAGAGTGCTGAAGATAGACAGCAAGGAAGAGCTGGTAAAGTCTATTTCATTTCTTGAGAATACCTGTATATCCCAAACTACAAATAACTGATTTGTCAAAGATGAGAGAGGAAAAGGTTATATAATGCATTGATGAGTCTGATTGCCATATGATTTTATGAGGAAAATACGTACTAAATCTACAAATTTGACTGATACAAATGATAAAATTACCCTAACCCCTCAGGGCTATTAACTTATCACTTATCATTCATCTCTCCTTGATAGCCTTGGAAAATAAGATTTGTCTTGATAACAGTACCTTTTCTACTCATGATATGGACATTGGCATGATATGAGTCCCTCATCCATACCAGCTGTATCCTCAGTTCCAAAGGGACCCTTAGCTAACCTTGTGTATTGGAGAAGTGGAAAGAATTTAGAATTATCACTGATTGAAACAGTTAAAGGAATTGAGAGTATGGCTTCACTGCAGTTTTAACACAAGTTATCTACACTTGAGTTATTTCTCTTGAGTTAGCCTAGCTGGAGTGAGAGCAGACATGGTGTGAAATAACACTGGAGCTGCTGTGTCCACACTAGCACTGAACTGCTCTATATGTACCACTTCTGGGAGTGTATCCCATGATTCTTAGCACTGCAGTAAGCTGAGTTGCTCTGAGTTCTTTCCCAGTGACTTGTGGGAGAACTTGTCTGTTCTTTCTAGGCACAGGAGGATAATTGTTCTCCAATACCTTCCCACTAGCAGTACACAGGTGGAGCTAGCCTGCATCCAAACTATAGAATGTTAGCAGCAGATGAGTTGTGTTAAATCAAGCTTTAGCCTATGCACCCTGTCAGACCAGACAACTCAAGTTAAAAGCATTGCAATTAAGGATTTTTGTTTGTGGATGAGACTCTAGTTAGGGGCAACACTTGAATTATAACTCAAGTTAACTTTGCAAACGCAAGTCCTGAGTCTGGGCAGAGTTTTGTAATTTTTGGGTTAATATGTTTTACTATTCTAGAGAGCCAGAAGGGAGGGGAATATTTGCAGGGAGAACATTCATATTCCAAAGTGGCTCATTCATTCCAAAGTGTGCTCTGATTAAGCCTACTTTGACAGGGGAATAGATTGAAGTTCACTAGGTAACTTTGAGCGCATGGCAGCAGGTTCCACATGGACACTTTCTGCTAAGCAGGCTAGTACAGGATAGGTTTTACATCCCAGCTTGCAGTGAACTAAGTGTTTATATAGACAACCCCATATTATCTCTCGTAATGTGTTGGCAATCTAAGTATCCCTTTCAATTATCATCTGACTCCTCAGAGCTAGCTGGCTATTAATGTTACACCCACAGTGCACACTGCTCCTAAGGGAGGGAATGTCTCACGTCCCTCAACTCTCTGGAGCATAGATTTGATTTCCAAAAAGGGCTCCCATGCAGCCCCCTCAGGTGGACTCATTGTACCTTTAATGTATTCCTTCATGGAGAGGAGGGGAAGTACACTGGGGAAAAGTGTCTTTCTAAAACAACATCCCCACATTATGGCCCCTTTTCTGGGTGTAAGGAATTCTGTGATTGACCAGCTGGCAGTCAGACCTACATAGAACATTAGCCATATTCCTTTCCTTCAAATCCATATAATTATAGGAAGGGCAGAAGCAGGGGATTGAGTTATGTTGATTTTTTTTAATTTTTGGAAAATTTATTTCCAAATTTTTGAATAAAACTATTTTGTTGAAAACTTTCATTGACATTTTTCAGTGGAAAAACATGTGAAAGAAAATTATTTCATTTTAAATTGAAATGTTCATTTCTTTTTTTTTAAACACAACAAAACTCATTTTTTCAGTGTTCTGGTTTTATAGATTTTCTGTTTCCCCCTCCCCCTCCCGCCACTTACCTCAAACTATATTCCAACTTGAAAAGTGGGGAGTAAAGCAAAAAAAAAATAAGGTGGTACTGAAGGGTGGAGGCTTCTCCCCCTTGCTTTCTCTCGTCTTCCCCACTTTTTACATGAGGGAAAAGAAGGAAAATAAGAAAGTGATGAGGGGAAAAGAGTAGAGATGGAAGGGGTGAGGAGATAAAAATCTGGAAACCAATAATCAAAAAACAAACTTTTCAGTTGCCAAAAACTAAAATGGAAAATGGAAAAAAATGTAGCTAGTATTGAAGAATCTGTGGGAAACATTTTTATTTTAGTGAAACTGCATATTTTAAGGAAAAAAAATCCATCAAATTTCTTCCAGTTCTACTATATTTTTGTGTCTCTCTCTTTTTTCTCCTCCATAGGATTTCATAAAACCACTGACATATTTTCCTTACTGGATGAGATTGTTGTATAATGAAACCAAAGGCTACTGGCAGTGGGAAGATGGTACAGCTCTCACCACTGATTTGTAAGACTTTGCTATTATTTCCCTGTGTATTTATTGCAGAATCTTTGCTACAAAGCACACAGGATGCAAACACCAAGGGGAGAGCCAGTTCTGAAGTCAGACCTCAGAAGAGTGCGTGTGTGTGTGTGTTTGTGTGTGTGATTCACTGGATCAGGCGTGCAGTGTAGCATAACTCATCCTGCCTCCCAATTTGTACCTAGTAGCAGAGAAGGGTAGAATACGTCCTGGACAGAACTGGCTGAATGAAAAACTTCTAAAATGGCCTTTTAAAACAATTTTTGTTTTTGAAAAACATGTTTGAAAATGTTTGCTTTTTCTGATACTTTTAATCTAAACTTTCTATGGCAATAGAGGTGTTTTGGTTTCTTTTGCTTACACTTTTTTTTATGTCCTGGTCACTGAAAAATGGTAAACAATTTTTTTTGGAAGAATCATTCTGATAACTTCACCAAAATTTTTGAAACCCCCCAAAAAGGATTGGCTTTGAGCCCCATGAAATAGAAACTTTGATTTTTTTCCTGATTTCTCCTTCCCTTCCAGCTGTAGTCCTGAGGTTCAGGAAACAACAGTTTTTGTTTTTTTTTCATCTGCCAATAATTTCTATGGAAAAAAAAAAGATTGTAGGTACAATTCCTCTTAATAATTTTCTACATTATTTCTGAGCTGAACACTGAAAGGTTGTGCAGGTCAAGTCTGTAAAGTGTTGAAAAAAGCACTGTTGAATACCAGGGCCCAAATAACTGGTGGAGCTGGAGGTCAGAAATAAGGGGTATTAGTAACCCTCTGCACTGTACTTCACTCTAGTCAACATTACTAGAGTACTGTTCTCATAACCTCACTTCCATGTTTTTTAAAAGCTACTCTGCTCATCACAATTATCATAGAATCATAGACTTTAAGGTCAGAAAGGACCATTATGATCATCTACCCTGACCTACTGTACAATACAGGCCACAGAGTCTCATCCATCCACTCCTGTATCACACCTGTGTCTGAGCCATTGAAGTCCTCAAATCATGGTTTAAAGACATCAAGGTGCAGAAATTCTTCCAGCAAATGACCCATGCCCCATGCTGCAGAGGAAGGCGAAAACCCCCCAAGGTCTCTGCCATTGTGCCCTGGAGGAAAATTGCTTCCAGACTCCAAATCTGGTGATCAGCTAAACCCTGAGCATGTGGCAAGAGTCACCAACCACCAGGAAAGAATTTTCTGTAGTAACTCACATGGTAACTATTTATGATATTGATATGTGACTTGTCTGGCTGAAAACAATATATCTCTTCATCCCAGGTTTCCAAGTGTGAGAAGTTACCATGGTCCATATTGTGCAACACTGAAAAATGGAAAAGCCATTCTTGTGAAGGCCTAAACTCCTGTATGTGTGAAAAGGGTCTGTTTAGCTGAAGTCTTCTGTAATGGCACAAGAATGAACATAAAAAGTATGAGGTCCTATTTTGGAGCATCCAGTTTCTACTGTTGCCTATATTTATAAGGCTCCCATCTTGTATGGTGCTGAGTATGGAGTCCAACTTAAGTCATCCAACTCTGACATAAGTTATTTAAGTTCTGGGCACTTAGGTCCTGTTTCAGCAGAGCACAAAACAGGACAGGGTCCCCACTATGCTGTTAAAATTCTCTGCTGTGCTCACAGAAAGTGCTTGTAAGCTATTATAGAAGAAGATGGCTCCTCTTTCAGTAAGAGCAGCAACAACCACACTCCACTTCACCAACCAGCCTTCTGTTCTTGGCCCTTGCTGCTGCTATTGTTCATCTGTTCCAAAATCCAGACCAGTCTCAAGAGTGTGACACTGCTGTGGAGCCAGCTTGAGGCTACTGCCCTCAGGATTCACCTATCTCCTGTTGCAAAAGATATTATCTTTTATACAAAAGCATCTGGATTCTTACCGCCAGCAGCTGCCTCCAACACCTGTATCTTCACCACCCAGCCCTGAAAACTATGACCCTTACCCACTGCACACAACCCCCAGCGCCATGCAGTATAGCCATCCTGAAGTGCAGCATTCATTGCACGTCACTCCAGACTGGACATATGCAAATCTGTGATTGCACCATTCCCCACCCCACCCCCTTGCTCTTTCTGTTTCCCAAGCAATTGTGTTTCTTTTCAATAAATGGATTTTTTTGCTTTGAAAACATTCTTTATTATTGCATAAGGTAAAAGATACCTTAGCCCAGGAAAGAAACAGGCACTGCACGTCAGAGTGGAACAGGAAGATGTGGATGTAAAATCTATGGAGTTTTGGCAAAAGCTCAGTGGTGACCCAGGACTAGAATAGCAGAAGTGTTGCAGGGCAGAGTTGTGGGACATTGGCAGAGCTATATGGGGAGAATGAGACTGGAATAGTAGTGGGTGTAAATCAAGAGCTGGAAACCTTTAAGTGGATGCTTTTGGTCTACCATGGAGGGGGAATAGACATAATTATGCTGAACTGTGACAACCTTAAATATCTCTTCCTCTGTGACCATGACTACTTTTGACAGCTAAATTCTACAGGAACAATGGAGTTGTCAATCACGTGAGTAACACTAGAGAGCACTGGAGATATATATCTCAGTAGCTGTCCAGAAACATGAAGCTTCCTCCTAGAACTAAGTCATCAAGGCCATAAATATTTCACCTTCAAAATGAAATTGAAAATCTCACTTCTAATAGCCAGTCACCCACACAAACAAAGAATGAATATTTCCTTTGAGCTGGAGGATGGAGAGGCAAATGTGTGTCCTATGCCTTTCTGTTAAAATATGACTGTTGATTAGGACTGTCAATTTATCACAGTTAACTCATGCAATTAACTAAAAAAAAAATCACCATTAAAAAGTTAGCTGCAATTAATCACAGTTTTAATTACACTGTTAAATAATACACTAACAACTGAGATTAGATGAGGCGAACTGAGGCGGCTGCCTCAGGTGCCAGACTGTTGGGGGGCACCATTAGGACCCAGAGTGTAGAAAATCGTGTCTGGTGCTGGTGCATATGTATTCTCTATGCTCTAGATGCACAGAGGTGGTGGAGTGCTGTGCTGGAGGAAGGAGGGCACAAGAGACATAACAGGCAGGCAGGAGAAAAGGTAAAAGGGAATAATGGAAAGCAACAGGAGCTACAGGGAGAGAGAGGAGGAGGAGCCTTTTATGTACCTCTCTAGCACTCCCAGGAGCCTGGACTGATTAACACCTACTTGTCAGGAAGCTTCCTATTTCCTGCTCCTTCCCTGAACCCACCTGAGCAGACCAGGCAGTCAACTGAAGTGGTAGGAGCCACTTAGACCTTTAAGACACTGATATCTTTCCTCACTCAGGCCAGCCTGCTACCAGCCTGCTTATTTGTCCCCTTCAATTGAGTGTTGAGAGCCACTATGGCTGGCACAGTACAGCAGTCATGAGTGAAAGAAGGAAACACCCCTCTAGGGCAGCATACAGAAAAAAAGAAAGAAAGCAAAGGAAGCTTTTCTATCTAAGCAGGAAGGAGCTCTCCTGAAATACATAGACACAAATGTTCATGGTGAGCCTTCTGACCCCAGTGAGGAAGTGAGTGGTGAGGAGATGCCTGATCTTCCAGTTAGTCAAAGTGCAGGTGACCTGGCAGCTACTGCAGCATCCATATCTCCATCTCAAATGGATGTAACCATGCACATTCCTGAAGAAAAGTGTAGATCAGAGAAGAGTGTGGTAGAGGTGCAAGAAACAGCTGTTGTTGAGTTCAGTTCCTTAAATCTCACTTGAGCAGTAGCCTGAGGGACTTTCTTGTACTGCATGGGTCACAGCAAGTGATAAACTTCATGTTCCCCAAAGACAATGAAAATAGAAGTTTCCATCCAACACATCCCTGGTGTGAAATCCCCAATGGTGACAAAGTGGAGAGGCCATGGCTTATGTACTCAAAAACCCAGAATGCTGCATACTGTTTTTGTTACAAACTCTTCCAGTCTAATATTCCAGCCACATTGGGTTCTACAGGAATAAAGGACTGGAAATATCTGGCTATAAATCTGTCATGCCATGAGAAGGCAGCAAATCAGCAGAGAGCATTCCATAGGTGGAAAGAGCTTGAAATGAGACGTAAAGACTCCCATAGATGATCAGCATAGATGATCAACATCAAGAAAAGATTGCATCACAGTCTTTTTACTGGCAAAATGTTCTGAATAGCTCACTGCCATTGTGAGAATGCTTGCTACCCAAAACCTAGGACGGTGTGGCTCTTCAGATCAGCTGCATGTGCCAAACAATGGAAACATCCTTAAAACTGTGGCGCTGATGGCTGAGTTTGATGCTGTACTTCAGGAGCATCTAAGAAGAGTCACCATCCAAGAAATAACACACTCCACTACCTTGGAAAAACAATTCAAAATGAGATCATACAGTTACTGGCAACAAAAGTCAAACAGAAGATTGTGGCAGATCTGAAGTCAGAAAGATATTACTCTGTTATTCTGGACTGCACACCTGACATCAGCCATACGGAAGAAATGATTTAATGGTGCGTTTTATAACAACAGAACCTAGGGAAAATGTCGCTGCAATGGTGACTGTCAGAGAGCATTTTCTAGAATTTATTGACATTGATGATACTAGAAGAGCTGGTATGACAAATGTGCTTCTTAAAAAGCTGGAAGATACGGGAATTGTGATAGCTGACATGAGAGGTCAGGGCTACGATAACGGTGCCAACATGAGAGGAAAGAACAGAGTAATGCAGACACAGATCTGACAGTTAAACTACTAAGCTTTTTTTGTCCCATGCAGTTCTCATTCACGGAACTTGGTGGTCAGTGATGCAGTATCAGCTTCCAGTGAGGCTGCTGAATTTTTTAATGTAGTTCATTTAAATAATGTAGTGATTTAAATGATGACCTGAAAGCCCTTTCAAGATACATTTCAGCAGGATCAACTCCAAAGGCTGTTCTGGAATATATATGCACAAATAAGATGACCACCCTCTTTCCAAATACTTTTGTTGCTCTGTGTATACTTCTAACACTTCCTGTAACAGTTGACAATGGAGAACGCAGCTTCTCCAAGCTGAAATTAATAACACATCTACACTCCACAATGACACAGGAGAGGCTGGTCAGTCTTGCAATCATCTCAGTTGAGCATGAGCTGGCCCAGACTGTGGATCTTCAGGAAGCAGTTCAAATCTTTGCAACCAGGAAGGCACGAAAAGCACCACTTTGATTATTCCAACAGATAAAAATGCCAGGCAGAATTGAGACCTTTCAAAGTTTTGTCCCAAGCGAGGGGGCATGGGGGCATCATTTGAATTCCCTGCCTCAGGTGCCAAAATGTTGTGGGCCAGCCCTGTCTCTTTTCAAGGCCACAAATGCAGCCTTTGCCCAGAGAATTGGTTCTGGTATGGCAAAGTCTGTTACCACCTCTCTATTGAATGGAAAAGGTGGCAAGGAAGTAAAGATTATTGTTCTTCTCATGATTCCAGACTTCTTAAGATAGAAAGCAAGGAAGAACTGGTAATGTCTTTTCCTTCTCCACTTACCGTAGATACCAAACCAAGAATGAATGCAGCAATGGGTATAGGTTATATATTGCATGCTCATATTGCCACTGATAAAATGACACCACTTATGCATTGTATTCTTGGTCAGTATCAAGGAAAACTTGGCAGACAATGCATTACATTAGAGAAGGTAATAAAAGACATTTAAAAACTGACTGAAGGAATCAATGGCAATGCTATATGAAAGGCCCTGCAGACCAGTGCTTTCCACTGCCACATAACAAATGTGGGTATCTCACTGTCCTATGACCAGCAAAGGCCAAGAGCGCTCAAGCGCTGTGGCTGCTTGCTATCATTAACCAGGGAAAACATATCCTGTCTTCAGGTATCCACAGGTAGAAGGGCTGTAACTGTAATGCGACCTCTTGAATTCTTTGCATCGGTCTTCATGGTTGAGGATACGGGGGAGATTCCCAAACCTGAGCCATTCTTTTTAGGTGACATATGTGAGGAATGGTCCCAGATTGGGGTGTCATTAGAGGAGGTTTTGGAACAAATTGATAAACTAAACAGTAATAAGGACCAGATGGTATTCACCAGGGTTGATGTTAGGGAGGGGCAGGAATGGTCACATGACCCTCACCAGATGCCTGGGGGGGTACATTCCAGAGGGGCCAGAGATGAAGCTGTCCCTGTCCTGTCCTGCCCACCAGCTGTGCTCAGGTACGTGCCTGCCTGCTTGAGCTCGCTGGAGTCACTCTGCCTGCCACTGCCAGTGAGTAAGAAGAGAAGCTTCTTGTTTGCAGTGACAGTGCAAAATGGAAGGGCTCAGAGGAGGGAGGAAGGGTTGCAGGAAGGAAGGGAGGGCACCAGGGACACTGGGGATGATCACGGGGAACATGGGGAGACAAGGAGGCAGCATAGGCCAGGGCTGGGAGTCTGGTGGTGGGGAGGGGCAAAGAAGGAGCCTTGTGGTCAGCCTGGATGGGAGGAGGGTGGAGGGTGGGGAGCAGCAGGGCCAGGGGCTAGCGAAGCAGGTGGGTGTTTGGGGGAGGCAAAACCCATGGGGGATGGGGGATTTCTGTGGGAAAGAGAGGATTCTTGGCCAGGGTTCCTCCGGCCACCCAATAAGCTAGACAGAAATCCCTGATGTGCTTTTGGCAATGAACAGAATTCCTTTAAAGCCATAAGGGTAGGAAACAGGTATTTTACTTTAAATTAGGCCCTGCCTGAGTTCCAGCTATTGTATGAGTGCAGAATCAGACTAATATTTCATGAAGGAAAGCAAACTTCTCAAGTGATCTGGGTCAGCCTACTAGTATCTGGTGAGCACTTAAAAGTCCATTCATCTTGCAAATGTTTGTTGCGTGTTGATATGAAATTCAAAGATGGGAGAGGATCGTCTTGTGGTTAAAACACTGACTTCTCTTGATAAGACCTAAATATTACTATTATTATTTTGTCACAGACATCCTTTAGGCAAGTTGCTTAGTTTCTCTCTGCCTTAATTTCCCTATCTGTAAAATGGGGATAATGCTTAGCTAAGGAGGGCATGTGATGATGAACTTGTCTGTGAAACTTTGGAAGAATGTGCTATAGAAGGATAGAGTATTTATTAAAATATTAGGAATGAGACTTTAAAGAATGGGTGCTTAAATTAGGCACATAGAGCATTATCTTGTATCACTGAAGCCAAGGATATCATTGCTATTGATCTCCATGGGAAGAGGATCAGAGCCCTAAATCCTTACTGAGGTTCTTAAGTGGCTCAGTTTTTCAAAACACCTATCAGTTTCATTTTTGAAAAAATGGGTCACGTATTTCAGAGCCTAACTGGAACACTGGGGGCATGGCTACACTGGAGAGTTACAGCGCTGGTGATGGGGTTACAGTGCTGCAACTTACTCTGTGTCCACACTTGCAAAGCACGGCCAGCTGTACACCTGGTCTGCCTGGGGTGTAGTGATTCCAGCGCTGGTGATGCAGTGCTGGTCATCAAGTGTGGACACCAAAAGCGCTTTTATTGGCCTCCAGGGTATTAGGAGGTATCCCGGCATACCTTTTCAGCCACTTTGCTCATCGTTTCACATTCCACTGCCCTGGGCTCAGGTGACCCGCCCTTTAAATGCCCCGGGAATTTTAAAAATCCCCTTCCTGTTTGCTCAGCCAGGTGTGGAGTGCAATCAATCAATCAGTGACCATGCCTCCATGCCCCAAACGAGCCCCAGCATGGAACACTTCCGAGCTGCAGGACCTCATCAGTGTTTGGGGTGAGGAAGCTGTGCAAGCACAGCTGCGCTCCAGCGGTAGAAATTATGATACCTGTGGGCAGATATCAAAGTCCTTGCTGCTAAGGGGCCATGAATGGGACGCGTTGCAGTGCAGGGTAAAAGTAAAGGAGCTGCGCAGTGCGTATTGCAAAGCCCATGAGGGAAATCGCTGCTCAGGAGCTGCCCCCACGACCTGCCGTTTTTACAAGGAGCTGGATGCCATACTTGGGTGTGACCCCACTGCCAATCCGAGGAGCACGATGGAGAGTTCAGAGCAGGGAGAAGTGGGAGAGGGTGTAGAGGAAGTTGATAGTGAGGCTACTGGGGTGGAGAGAGACACCCCGGAGTCCCAGGAGGTATGCAGCCAGGAGCTCTTTTCAAGCCAGGAGGAGGCTAGCCAGTCGCAGCAGCTGGAACTTGTTGGTGAAGAAGAAGCAGAGGAGCGGGTTCCCAGTTAGCAGATTTTATTTTTAGGATGGAAATGTTTTGGGAGAGGAGGGTGGGGGTTATGGCTGCCTGCATGCATGCCTAAATGTGGAATAGCCCATTCATTTCGTCTATCACGTCTCTGTAATTGGCCTCGGTAATCTCTTCAAACTTTGCAGCCAGAGCGTGGGCAATGTGCCTGCGCAAGTTTACAGGGAGAGCCACCATGGTCCTTGTCCCGGTCAGGCTAACTCGTCCCCGCCACTGTGCCGTGAGGGGTAGGGGGGACCATTGCTGCACACAGGCAAGCTGCATAGGGACCAGGGCAGAATCCACATTGCTGTAGAAGACCCTCCCTCTCTTCCCAGGTAACATGCAACAGTGATATATCTGGCAGTCGAAAATCCTGTTGAAAATGCAGGGATACTGTTCAGTGCAGGTCCCCACCAGCTGCTCTCTGCTTTCCCCAATGCACAGAAACCCCAGTGAGTCCTGACTCAAGCAGCTCCCCTTCCCAGAGGAGAAACAGCTGTGGCAATTGTGGGGGTGGTGTTCAGTGCACTTTCCCCCCAGCTGCTCTCTGCTTTCCCCAATGTACAGAAATCCCAGTGAGCCCTGAGGCAGTTCCCCTTCCCAGAGCAGTAACTGCTGTGGCAGTTGGGGGGGGTGTTCAGTGCAGGTCCCCCCCAGCTGCTCTCCGCTTTCCCCAATGCACAGAAACCCCAGTGAGCCCTGAGGCAATTCCCCTTCCCAGGTGAAGTCGCGGCAGAAACACTCACCCCATTACTCGCCATGCCTTCGCTGCCGTGGCCTCTCTGCTATGTTTGGTATGTGTACATGATGCTACAAATAGTCTACAAACTCCTTCACTGTGATAATAAATAATGTAGCCTCTGTATTAAATGTTTCTATTTCTGTTATTTTAAGTGTCCTTGAATCCTCCAGCCCTATCACCACCTGCGCAAAGACTGCAGAACTTGAGGAGAAATCCAAGGAAATCAAAAGAAGATTTGATCAAAGCAGTTATGAATCAGTACACCAGAGACAGTAAGAGGCTGCAGGACTGGAGAGAGAAAATGCATGAGTGAAGGCAAACACAAAGCAGGAGAAAGGAATTGGCTACCAAGAAAAGCACAAAGCAGCTGATAAGCCTCCTGGCTCACCAAACAGACTGTATGCAGTCTCTCATAGCCATACAGGCAGATCAGTACCGTGGTAACCCCCACCCCTCCCAAAGCCCTCTCCCTTGTTCCCCAGTGTTTGCACAAAACACCTTTCTCCAGCAGCCTGGTTCTTACCACCACCAGCTGCCCCCAGCACCTGTACGATCACCTACCAGCCCTGAGAACTACAACCCTTACCCAATGCACTCAACCCCCATCATGATGCAGCATATTAATCCTGAAGTGCAGCAGGCATTGAACAGCAATCCAAGCAGGACATAGTCAAACCTCTGAATGTACAGTCCACCACCCTACCCCCTGTCCTTTTATGTACTGTAATTTGAATAAATGATGTCTTGGCTTTTAAAACATTTTTTATTATTGCAGAAAGTGAGAAATACTGTACCCCAAGGGAAAAACGGGCACAGCAAAGGCATCAAACATTACTGTTGGCTTTCAGCCTCAAATTGCTCCCTTAAGGCATCCCTAATCCTTAAAGCCCTTTGCTGGGCCTCTCTAGTAGCCCTGCTCTCTGGCTGTGCAAATTCAGCCTCTAGGCGTCGAACCTCGGAGGTCCATTCCTCACTGAATATTTCACCCTTCCCTTCACAAATATTATGGAGGGTACAGCACGTGGATATAACAGCGGAGATGCTGCTTTCCCCCAAATCTAGCTTCCCATAGAGACACCTCCAGTGACTCTTTAAACAGCCAAAAGCACACTCCACAGTCATTCTGCACCGGCTCAGCCTGTATTTGAACTGGTCCTTGCTCCTGTCAAGCTTCCCTGTATACGGTTTCATGAGCCATGGCATTAAGGGGTAAGCGGGGTCTCCAAGGATCACAATGGGCATTTCGACGTCCCCTACTGTGATCTTACGGTCTAGGAAAAAGGTCCCGGCCGGCAGCTTCCTGATCAGGGCACTGATCCGAAAGATGCGTGCATCATGCACCTTTCCAGGCCATCCTGAGTAAATGTCAGTGAAACGCCCACGGTGATCCACAAGCACTTGGAGAACCACAGAGAAATACCCCTTGCGATTAATGTACTCGGATGCCAGGTGGGGTGGTGCCAGAATACGAATATGCCATCCCATCTATTGCCCCTCCACAGTTAGGGAAACCCATTTGTGCAAAGCCATCCACAATGTCCTGCACGTTCCCCAGAGTCACGGTTCTTCTTAGCAGGGTGCGATTAATGGCCATGCAAACTTGCATCAACACTATTCCAACGGTCAACTTTCCCACTCCAAACTGGTTCGCGACCGATCGGTAGCTGTCTGGAGTTGCCAGCTTCCAGATTGCAATAGCCACCCGCTTCTCCACTGGCAGGGCAGCTCTCAATCTCGTGTCCCTGCACCGCAGGGTAGGGGCGAGCTCCTCACACAGTCCCATGAAAGTGGCTTTTCTCATCCGAAAGTTCTGCAGCCACTGCTCGTCATCCCAGACTTGCAGGACGATGTGATCCCACCACTCAGTGCTCGTTTCCTGAGCCCAAAGGCGGCGTTCCATGGTGCTGAGCACGTCCATTACTGCCACAAGCAATTTACTGTCTTGTGCTTCAGTTGAATCAATATCATGGTCTGACTCCTCACTGTCACTTTGGAGCTGAAGGAATAGCTCCACTGCCAAACGTGATGTGCTGGCAACATTCATCAGCAAGGTCCTCAGCAGCTCAGGCTCCATTTGTAACAGAAATCGCGCTGCAGACTCACAATGGCGCCAAACTGCTTGGAATGTGTAGCAAAGCACCACGGGGCGTTGGAACAGGAAGCGAAAAGACCCGCACCCTTCCGTCCCCTTCCCACAACCCACAGCGCCAAAATGGGATGAGGTGCTCTGTGGGATAGCTGCCCACAATGCACCACTCCCAACAGTGCTGCAAATGTTGCAAATGTGGCCACACTGCAGCGCTGGTAGCTGTCAGTGTGGCCACACTGCAGCGCTGGCCCTGCACAGCTGTACGAACACAGCTGTAACTCCCAGCGCTGCACAAATGTAAGTGTAGCCATACCCATAGTTAGGGGAATGAACTCTTGGTCTGCGTGTCTGGAGGTTATTGCCTTCTTTGAGGCAACTATTATTGCTCATCAGGCATTTACAAAAAAATCTGCAGCCAACACTTATAGAACATTTAAAAGCAATTGTCATGCAAGGGTATGGAACTGATAACTGACATGTGAGCGATATCAGGGTACTTGGTGCAAGTTGTTTATTCTTCTAGTGAATACATCTTGCATTTGAGTCATGCTTGCAAAATTGTTATGAAAATTTACTAGTGGAGGCACAAATTCTACTAACCTGAATTTACAATATTTTAATGAAAGCAATATTTTACTTGCTTGGTTCCCCTCCCCCCCAAACAATTATTTACCATGCATATGTGGAGCTTTGCAAGGAAGAATCAAGTCAAACTATGGGAAATGCTTCAGGAATGAGTGCCGATTAAGTTAGCAGTTCCAGAATTTTTTGACTGATAATGTGGCACTCTCTAAATTAGTAGATTAGGGCCCAATCCTTTAAACATTTCCACACATGTGCAATATTATTTAGGCAAGTAGTTTTATTGAAATCAAGTAGAGTACTGATGTGGAATGCAGTTAATGTTGGTACATTGATTACTTGTGTGAGTACTATTTGCAGTGTTTGTACAATATGGTTTCAATCCAAGGACCCAGTTCTGCACTTAATGGAGAAGTAAAATCTTTATCAGAAGCCATGAAGAAAACTCTGCTGTCTTCCTCTTTAACTGCAATATAGCAAGGTTTGTCCTGAGAGATGTAACTGCTTTGCCTGCTAGGTCATAACTACACTTAAATGCCCTTACCACAACTCAATTAAATTGTATAAACTAGGTACACTATCACATTTTGATCTAATATGCATTTAAACACCTATATTTTAGCCAAGCTTTATATCAAAGATTTTTCTTCATAATTCATGAAGTAATTTCATCTAGTCATATACCTAAGTGCATTCTATATTAACAGGAAAAGGAGCAGAACATTACTGCAGCCAGCTAAGGGAAGACCTCCACTCACTGTGCAGCCACAGCAGGGCCGCCCAGAGAGGGGGGGCAAGTGGGCAAACGGGAGTTTTTCGGGGGCCCTGGAGCAGGGTCCTTCACTCACTCCGGGGACCCCGGAAAACTCTGGCGGGGCCCGGGCCCCCAGAGCTTCTTCCGCTCTGGGTCTTTGGTGGCAATTCGGCGGTGGGGGATCCTTCTGCTCTGGGGCCCGCCGCCAAGTGCCTCAAAGACCCGCGGCGGAGGGTCCTTCCACCCCGGGACCCACAGCCAAAGCGCTGGGTCTTTGGCGGCAATTCGGCAGCAGGAGCCCCCCGCTGTGGGTCTTTGGGGCACTTTGATGGTAGGCCCTGGAGCAGAAGAACCCCCCACCGCCGAATTACTGCCAAAGTGGGGGCCCCCCGCCGCTGAATATCCCAGGCCCCCTGAATCCTCTGGGTGTCCCTGAGCCACAGGGGTTAAAAAGCAAACAAAATGTTAGGATACACATGGAATGGAGACTAAATGCAGAGTAAAAAAATGCCAATGTATAAATCACCAGTATGCCCTCATCTGGAATACTATGTACAGATTGGATCAGATAAGGATAAAGCAGAAATAGAGGGAGCTAAGGCATAGTTGCTGAGATAGATCCGAGGCATGAATAAGCTCTCATATGTAAAGATACAGAAAAGACTGGCATGTTTACCAGAGAGATGTGTTAGGATTTTCAGAAGAGCCCCGGGAGTTAGGTGCCCAACTTCCGTTGAACTTCAATGGGATTTCAAAGTCTAATTTTCCTAGGCTCCTTTGAAAATCCTAGCTGAGATGAATGAGAGAGGACCTGATAAATGTGTAGAGAACAATGAATGGTCCAGAGAAGGTAAATTGGGAACTTCTGTTCACCCTGTCTCATACTGTGGGAACAAGAGAATATTAAATGAAATTGAAAGGCAAATTCAAACCTTGTAAAGGAAATCATGTTTTCACACAATGCAAAACTAGCTTGTGGAACTCACTGTAATCTCACTGAGGCCAGAAGCTGAGATGGCGTCCAAAAAAGATTAGACATTTATGTATAGTAAGAATATCCAAATTATATAATAATTATATGTTAAAAAAATACTCTGAGGAATTTTGGAAGGGATATAAACTCTTAACATTCTGTAGGGCATAAGCTAACCTCTACTATTGGGGAATAGGTATACACTTTCCCTTGGGTATCTTACACCATAACTAACTACTGCAGAGTTTCTTGAACCTTGTTCTGAAGCATCTGGTATTTGACACTGTTGATGACAGAATACTAGACAAGGTTGACCGCTGGTAATTTGGCAATTCCTATATTTCTGTGTTCCTGTTATTAGAAACAGGTATGAGAGATTTTTGGAGTCCATCTAGATTTAAAATTGAGGGTGTTAAGTTTATATATATAAACTTAACACCCAGGGCCAGTGCTTCCATTTAGGCGGCCTAGGCAATCGCCTAGGGCGCCAGGATTATTGGTGGGCGGCATTTTGCCGGAGAGGGCGGCAGGTGACTCCGGTGGAGCTGCCGCAGTCGTGCCTGTGGACGGTCGGCTGCTCCCGCGGCTCCGGTGGACCTCCCGCAGGCACCACTGCAGCAGTTCCACCGGAGCCGCAGGACCAGGGTGCGGGCGGCGAAATTGCCGTGCGCCTGGGGCGCTAAAACCTCTAGCACCGGTCCTGTTAACACACTCAATTTTAAATCTATATAATATGCAATTGAAAAAGTGGGTTTTTTTTTCATGAAAGCTTATGCCCAAATAAATCTGTTAGTCTTTATGGTGCCACCAGACTCTTTGTTGTTGTTGTTTTTTAAGCAGCATTTGTTGTTCATCTTGTTAAGCTGCCATCTTCACAATAAATCCTGAGTTGCACTGTTTATATTACTGAATGCTGGAGACAGGGTCAGAAAAGGTGGGTAAATATGCATTTATTTTGTGGATTTCTAATACTGCACTACAGTGCTGCCTTTGTATGTTACTAGCTGCCCCATCATTCCGTTTATTTTTACTTTTTCGGCATATAAAATATTCCTTTTACTACAAGTCAAAAAATCAGGAGTTAGCAGGAAACTCATGGTTAAGAGCAGGCTAATCTTTCTATATAGTTCAAGTATGTAGCTCACTTTGAGCTTTTAAGGTATGGATCCTCAACCTCATTATAGGTTTCAGAGTAGCAGCCATGTTAGTCTGTATCCGCAAAAAGAACAGGAGTACTTGTAGCACCTTAGAGACTAACAAATGTATTTGAGCATAAGCTTTCGTGGGCTACAGCCCACTTCATCGGATGCATGCAGTGGAAAATATAATAGGAAGATATATATATATACACATAGAGAACGTGAAACAGTGGGTATCACCATACACACTCTAATGAGAGAGATCAGTTAAGGTGAGCTATTACCGGCAAGAGAGAAAAAAACTTTGTGTAGTGGTAATCAAAGTGGTCCATTTGCAGCAGTTGACAAGAAGGTGTGAGGAACAGTGTTTGGGGGGGAATAAACATGGGGAAATAATTTTACTTAATTATTGACTCACTCCACTAGTGTGAAGAAATATAGGCCTATAATGTTTAACTGTGGTTTGACGCACTCTTGTGTTCTGTGTATCACAGAGCCATCGAGCTTCCTTATGCTACTCAGAACAGTTCTCTGCACTTGAGTTCTCTTGTGCATCTAGCTATCCCTTCCAATTAACAGGAGGATAGACTGAACATGAGAGTTCCATCAGGCCTGAGCTCCATAGAACCTTCCAGTGTCTTGTTTGATCTCAGGAGCTCTACAAAATAATTTTCCAGTCCTAGGTGTTCCATGAATGCCTGTCAGCTTTATTTTACTCTTGCCAACATATCTTTTACAGATGTACAAATATGTGGTAATTTTCCAACCTAAAAAAAACCATACAAATCCCTCCTCCTACTAACAGCAGCGAGTATCGCTGCAGACATTTTCCCACCAGATGCTCTTTTTAAGTGCTTCTATATCTGGGAGAGAACACAATTTCCCAAATAGGGAGAGACAGGAATAAATTACTTTTGTGTCTCCTGCTTGTGTATGGACCAGATCACTTGCAACGATTCTGGAAACATACTTTCTTCTGAGTTTTTTCTGGAGCACAAACTGCTTGATCAATAATGATTTGTCAAATTCCCAGTATATATAAAAGATCTAAGGTTGGCTGTAGAGTAATACTTCCTGAAAGCAGGGTTGCAAAAGTGCTTACACTTTTTATTAAGATGGCCACCATCAAAGTCTTGCTTTACATCAGACCTGTGACAGTTACTCTGGAATTCCCTACGGGTCTAGGAGTCCTGCATTCCTCTCCAGGTGGGCAAAAATGTAGGATCAAGGCTAAAGGCACAATGTCACCTTGAAAATCACAGTTCTGTCTGAAAACTTTGTATCTACTACAGTGACAAGATAACAAGTAAGATTATGAAAACCAAAAGAGACTAAGGTGTGTCTGGTTTGGGGAGAGTCTCTATTTTTTTTTCAGTTTGTTTCTTTTATGTATTCATTCTTGACCTGCAGTACCCATCTCACTGTTTCATTACCTATAGCCTTTGATCAATACATCTTAATGTTGACTTATACCATCCTCTGCTGATTTGGGCCCCCACAGAATTTTAAAATTGCAGAGCCATTGGCCATTATCTTTGAAAACTCATGGCGAATGGGGGAGGTCCTGGATGACTGGAAAAATGCTAATGTAGTGCCCATCTTTAATAAAGGGAAGAAGAAGGATCTGGGGAACTACAGGCCAGTCAGCTCCACCTCAGTCCCTGGAAATATCATGGAGCAGGTCTTCAAGAAATCAATTCTGAAGCACTTAGAGGAGAGGAAAGTGATCAGGAACAGCAGCATGGATTCACCAAGGGCAAGTCATGCCTGACTAACCTGATTGTCTTCTATGAGGAGATAACTGGGTCTGTGGATGAGGGGAAAGCAGTGGATGTGTTATTCCTTGACTAGCAAAGCTTTTGATACAGTCTCCCACAGTATTCTTGCCCGCAAGTTAAAGAAGTATGGGCTGGATGAATGGACTATAACGTGCATAGAAAGCTGGCTAGATTGTCGTGCTCAAGGGGTAGTGATCAAGGGCTCCATGTCTAGTTGGCAGCCGGTTTCAAGCGGAGTGCCCCAAGGGTCGGTCCTGGGGCCAGTTTTGTTCAATATCTTCATTAATGATCTGGAGGATGGTGTGGATTGCACTCTCAGCAAGTTTGCAGATGACACTAAACTTGGAGGAGTGGTAGATATGCTGGAGGGTAGGGATAGGATACAGAGGGACCTAGCCAAATTAGAGGACTGGGCCAAAAGAAACCTGATGAGGTTCAACAAGGACAAGTGCAGAGTCCTGAACTTAGGACGGAAGAATCCCATTCACTGTTATAGACTAGGGACCAAATGGCTAGGAAGCAGTTCTACAGAAAAGGCCCAAGGGGTTACAGTGGATGAGAAGCTGGATATGAGTCAACAGTGTGCCCTTGTTGCCAAAAAGGCTAACAGCATTTTGGGCTGTATAAGTAGGGGCATTGCCAGCAGATCGAGGGATGTGATCATTCCTCTCTATTCGACATTGGTGAGGCCTCATCTGGAGTACTGTGTCCAGTTTTGGGCCCCACACTACAAGAAAGATATGGAAAAATTGGAGAGTCCAGCGGAGGGCAATAAAAATTATTAGGGGGCTGGAGCACATGACTTATGAGGAGAGGATAAGGGAACTGGGATTGTTTAGTTTGCAGAAGAGAAGAATGAGGGGGGATCTGATAGCTGCATTCAACTACCTGAAAGGGAGTTCCAAAGAGGATGGATCTAGACTGTTCTCAGTGGTACCTGATGACAGAACAAGGAGTAATGGTCTCAAGTTGCAGTGGGGGAGGTTTAGGTTGGATATTAGTGTGTAGTGCTCCTCTTCACCTGATTACCTCCTTTTATGGCAATCCGCTTACAGGTTCTGATGGACAGGTCTGGGTTCTTTTTTATCCCGCCACCCACTACCAGCAGGGTGAATCTTTTTTCTTTTTTGTTATGAAATTATTTGGCGGTGCATCCACCCCCCTCCCTCCTTCCTGGCAGGATCACCAGGGCAGCTTCGGTGGAAAATTCTGACTACAGAGGAATCCCCACTTACTTGCCAGATAGTTGGAGACTTCCAAGAAATAACACAACACATAAAAATATATTCAACACAACAATTATATTAAACAGGCAACAAATACAACATAACAAGGTGAAACACTATTTTTAGGGTCATTGGTGCCCACACTGAAAATACCCAGGACTTGATGTAACAAGTGTAAAATTAGTCTCCTGTTGGTATGTGTACTTTGCTGGGGCCCTTGATGACCTATAAAATTCTCTGCAGTGGTTTAGCAGTGTGGCTGACTGGGTTCAGTACAGCCCAAAGGACTGACAAGTGGGAGGAGGTGGTGAATCCCTCCACAGGTGTAATAAACAGCAGGTTATAAAATCCTCAAACTCTTACTCCCTGGCTTGAAGACACAGTTCAGGGAGTAGGGGGTCCCCAAAACAAATTCCCTGATTAACTGACTAAAAGCTGGTGAACTCACGAACTCCATGAATGACCTTCAGGTTTGAAGATGACGCTGAACTCCTCAGTCACTGCAGAGTGGCTGCTGTCTGCTGACAGGGATCCTCCTCAGGCAGGATTCAGGCTGTGTTGGTCCCAGGATTTCTCCTTACCACAAAGGAGTGCAGGGCTCAATGTGTAGGTTATACAACTACCCTAATATCCAAACTGTAGTCTCCTAGGCCAGCCTCCAGTCAATACTCAGCAGGCAGCAGCCCTGGACTAGCAGCGCTGACCATGTGGGGACTGGTCTCACCAGGGGAGCTGGAGGTGAACCCAGCCTGGCTGGGGAAATTTCTCAGCAAACGTAACAATTGGGAATCTTCCGTGGGGAAGGAAAACCCAGCTGAGGGATCTGCGGTCAGGTCCCTAGAGGCCAGTTCACAGGGGGAACCCTGCTTGCAGGCCTGAGACTCACCAGCTCCCCATACAAGCCAGTTTGGCCCTTCCCCTGGCTGGCTCCAGCCTCTCCTCAAAATGACTTCTCCCCTCTCCTCAACTCCCTGGGAGGGGCATCTCCACTCCCTATTGGTTGCCGGGCAGACTCTGAGTTTGCCTTGGCTCCTCCTCCCTGAGCTGCTAGCAGACAGAGCTCCAGGAATCTATGTAATCTCCTTGCGGGTTACACTCTGTCCCTGGGTGAAAGTCCTTGCCGTCCTCGGCAAGGGTCATTTAACCACAAAACAGCATTTAAAGTCCTCTTCATCAGGTAATAATAAACATTGTTTAGTGGACAATAAATGTCTTTTACCAACAAGTAGATATTGCCATGTCCACATACAATATTAATTTAAAATAACATGAAATTGTTATTCAATGTACATTAATAACATTCTTACTATATTGAAATAAATGACTTAACCTTGGAGTCTCCATTGTTAACTATCAGACAGAAACAAGAATATGCCACCACATCCATCTGTTTATTAAGTGCAAAGGGACAGAGGTGGAGGTCCCTGGAACGTCATAAGTGAGTTTCTGTACAGGTTTTCGCTCTCGTTCTGAACGTCGAAGTACAGCAGCTTATTCATTCTCAGGGCTTTCAGCAGTAATGGCTGCAGGACAATCAATGATTTCCCTCTCTGCAGGTTGCATGGCTTCTCCCACATCCTCTAGAGGTGGAACCGTACTAGCTGGTAAACCACTTGCCTCTTCAGGCGGTGCCAGCAGGCAGGGGTTATCATGCCGTATTGTTGACTGATGGGGGACAAATGGTGCAGCTTCAGGGTTAAGAATTTGAGCTAGAGGAGGCCCAGATTCTCCATCTTTAATAGTTTCTACCTCAGGTAACAGTTCATGAAGCACAGCAGAAGTTGTTGAATAATAGGGGAAGAATTCCTCCTCCCTGCTACTCTCTGAATGAGGATCATTTTCTCCAAGGGAAGTTAAAGACTCGCTGCCTGCCTCCTCAGCAGATTCAAGTTGTGCAGTAAGGCTTCTTTCTGCAGGAACTTGCTTCCTTAGTCTAGAACAAGTAATGGGTCACTGGAAGGGACCACATTCACTATTGTTCTCTTCACCTATTAACTGCCCCACTGGCAAGAGGTGGTTTCGGTGAATAGTCTTACAAACATTTTTTCCATTTTCCATCCTAAGACGGTATACAAGCAAGTCTGGTAGCTTATCAACCACTATGTAGGAGTCTCCATTCCACTGGTCAGCTAATTTGTGCTTTCCAGTGAGACCTAGATTTTGGATTAAGACTCTGCCTCCTACCTGCAGATCCTGTTCATGGACCCGACTATTATATCTCTGCTTGTTGGCAAGGTTACTTTTCCTGGCTGCTTGGGAGGCCAGTTTGTAAGCTTCCCGCAAGTCATAGCTAAGACTTTGAATGTACTGGAGATAAGTTGTTTCGCAAGCTTCATCAGAGGATATTCCAAAACATAAGTCAATTGGTAGCCTTGCTTCTCTACCAAACATTAAATAATAAGGCGAAAATCCAGTGGACTAATTTTTAGCGGAGTTATAAGCATGCACAAGGTAACTGACATGCTCACTCCATCTGGTCTTTTGGGATGGATGCAGAGTTCCCAATATGTTTAGCAAAGTCCGGTTGAATCTCTTCGGTTGTGGATCTCCCTGAGGATGGTAAGGAGTGGTTCTGGACTTTCTTATTCCCAGAGTTTTTGTCAGTTTGTGAATTAGTCTGCTTTCAAAATCTCTTCCCTGGTCGGAATGGATTCAGGCAGGAAAACCATAATGTATAAAGAATTTGTCCCATAAAATTTTGGCCGCTATACTGGCTTTTTGGTCTTATGCGGGATATGCTTGGGAATACCTTGTAAAATGGTCAGTAACTACCAGTATACTGGAGTGTTTTTTTCTATCAGGCTCCAATGACAGAAAGTCAATGCACATCAATTGCACGGGTGCATTTGTAGTGATGTTCACCATAGACGCTGCCCTTTTTGGCAGGGTCTTCCGCTTAACACACCGAGAACACCGGTTACAGTGGTTTTCCACAGATGCTGTCATTTTAGGCCAATAAAACCAGGCTATGACCAATTCCAAAGTCTTGTCTACCCCCAAGTGACCATGGTCATTGTGCAAAAACTTCAACACCATCTCCTGGTAATCTCAGGGTAAAACCAGTTGTTTTTGCATATGGCCTCTTATAGTCTGGATGGTCTGGAATAACAAGCCTTTGTTGATCACTAAATGATCCCACTCTTTTAAGAGAAGAATTGTGCCGGGGGGAAAGTTAGCCTTGGAGATGAGTTTTTCACCCTATTCCACAGCTTCCAGCACAGGCCCAATGTCTGAATCTTTCCACTGAGCTCTTCTCAGTTCAGTCGGAGTTAACTGGGGCGATTCAAAAGTCTTTAACCCAACAAGGTTGGCATAAATTGTAGGTATAGCCTTGTCAGATACCCCCAGTATGTCAGCATATCTTTCCTCATTTACATAAGGGGACTGCAAGTTTCCTGTTATGGTCTTGCAGGTGGCACAAAGAGCAGGAGAAGGTATTTCCATCCACTCAGACTCTTTCTCAAGCTGGTTATGAGGGTGATGGGACAATGCATCTGCATCTGCATTGGTTTGACCCGAATGGTACTGCAGCTTAAAGTCATAAGCAGCCAAGGCAGCCATCCATCGCTGACCAGAAGCATCTAGTTTAGCTGTGGTGTGCACATAAGTAAGTGGGTTATTATCGGTTTTTACTACAAAGGTCGCTCCATACAGATAATCATGAAGTTTGTCCACAACAGCCCATTTGAGAGCTAAGAACTCAAGTTTGTGCACGGGATAGCGTCTTTCTGATGCAGTCACCCTTTGACTGACAAAGGCAATGAGTTTCCATTTATTCTCATAATTTTGATAGAGAACTGCTCCTAATCCATCAAGACTGGCATCTATGTGAAGTTCAAAGGGCTTGGTAGGATCTGCAAAGGTTAATACTGGTGCAGCAGTTAGTTTCTCAATAACGGTACAGAAAGCATTGTTGCATTCCTCGGTCCAACGGTCCCCAAAGGGCTCATTCACTTTAAAATACCTCTCAGAAGGACTCACAAGCTTATGTAGGGGTAATCTCTTCCACGTTAGGGAGTAGCCCCTTGTCAAATTGGTAAGTGGTCTCACAATGGAGAAGTAAAATTTTACAAATCGGCGGTAATATCCACAGATGCCTAGGAAAGACTGTAAAGCTTTCAGGTGTTTGGATATAGGCCAGGTGGTTAATGCCTCCATCTTCTCTGAGTCAGTCGCCACACCTTCTGCTGAAACAATATAGCCTACATATTTTACTCGAGTCTGACAAAATTGACATTTATCAAGTGACAGTTTCAACCCACTAGCTTCCAGGCAGTCTAACACTTTCATTAGTTGAGCTTCATGCTCTTCTAGAGTCTTCCCAAACACAATTAAGTCATCCAAATACACCAGCATTTCTAACAAATTCATATCCCCCACCGTCTTTTCCATCAAATGCTGGAATGTAGCAGGAGCTCCCGAGATACCTTGGGGCATCCTCTCAAACTGGTAGAATCCCAAAGGGCAAATGAAAGCTATTTTCTCTTTCTCTTCAGAGCTCATCGGGATCTGGTAGTAGCCGCTTCATAAATCTAAAACAGAGAACCATCTGCTTCCTGCTAGGCAAGCTAAGGCATCATCTACCCTGGTTACAGTGTATTGATCTGAGATGGTCCTTTTATTCAGTGTGCGATAGTCCACACACATGTGCACAGCCCCATTTTTCTTCCTCACCACCACAATGGGGGATGCATAGGGGCTATGGGATTCAGAAATTATTCCTGCTTCCAATAGTTCATGGATATGCTTTCTCACATCCTCAATGGCTGCAGATGCCAGTCTTCAGGACCTCTCACTAAAAGGCCTGCCATCTGCCAAACTAATAGTGTGTTCCTCGTTAATGGCACACCCCACATCCCATTCCTCAGTGGAAAACACATTAGGTCTCTCAATTAGCTGTTTTTTCAGTCGGTCTTTCCAACTGGGAGATACAGGAGAATCACCAAAATTAAAAAGATTGGGATCCAATGCTTTACAGGTCTTTCTGGATGCAGTTGCAGGGCTCACGACACTCTCTACCCTATACAATCGTGCCAACACCATTCCTTTCCTGATGGCTTTGAGATGGTTGCTTTCATTTCTTACTCTTACCACAATGCTAGCTTCCTCCATCTGTGGTAAGGATAATAAACCTCTCTGAACCATCAGACCACTAGGGAGGTTATCTCAATCAGAAGACTCCATCATCACTGTAGGAGGAAGGCTGCGACTGTGCTTCTCAAGTTTTCCTCTCAAGTCAATCTCACCATGTAGGGGTATGGACAAAACTGCTTTGGATACTCTTACAACTTTCCCTAGTGAGTCATCGACAGAGCTATCATGGTTATAATACATCCTGGATTTGCCCAGGTTTGGCTCTCGCCCTGGAGGGCGAACCATGCCTGGAGTCTTCTGGCCCAAACGACCACAAAGAGTGGCGAAAGACTGGAAAATGTTGCTGTTGGTTCCAATCAATATGAGAATGCCATCAGAACTTTGCGTCTCAGGACAAATCAAAGCCAGAGTATCACATTCCTGGAGACATCCAGCCAGTTCTGCAGGAAAACTTAGAGTCATTAGTACATATCCATCATACAGATAACTAGCATTGCTAAGACCCCATATTGCCAGTCCTTCTAGAGAATAGATCTTCACTTGAGGCAGGAATTGCCAGTGAAATTCTCTAGTAATAATGGTGACCTGAGATCCACTGTCCAGCAGGACCCTACAAGGAATTCTTTCTACCATCACATTAACTACCGCTGCTGGGCCTATCAATCCCTCTGGGAATGGGCTCCAGGAAGGCTGTTCCTAACACAACTTAGTGGAGCTCTGCCTAGGATGGCTCCCAGTATGCTCCCTTTTTTGTTGTGCTACTTTCTCTTCTTTCCTCGGGTTGTCACACTGGGTGGAAATGTGCCCATCCTCACCGCATCGGTAGCAGAATCTCTTGTTCCTGGAGAGGGTCACCAAGGTCTTCTTTACAGGTTCTCTGTTGGTGTCCCCTCTCCCTGGGCAAAAAGGAGGGTACTTCCTTTCCATCAAAGGTGGTGGAAGAATTTCGCTAGGTGACCCCTGAGGCATCTTACTTGTCATAAATTCAGCGAGCTGGGCTGTCAAGGTTTTAAGCTGTTGATGGAGGTCCTCAGTGGTGGACAGGCAAGGGTCATCCTTCAGTTTGTTAGGAGCAACAGTCCTGCTCAATGAGATCTTATTCCTCTCTCTAACAGTTCTCTTTTCCTCCTCCTCCTGAACTTCTTGCAGCAATTTATGGAATTCTGGAGGGCTATCCAATCGGTTCGCGAGTTTCAATTTCATAATTAGTAAGTCATCATAAATGGCACCTCGTATGACCTGTTCTAGTCGTAGTCGGTGTTCCTTGCTCCTCTCAGTGCCTTTATGGCGGATGCACAGTTGAAGGGATGATTCCAATCTGTGAAGATAGGAAGATAGTTTTTCACCTGGCTGTTGGTAACAGGACCAAAATTGAAAATAGAGGTCTTCCCCTGTCTCTAGGCTCCCAAAGGCATCCTCCATCGCTGAGAGATAGTCATCAACAGTGGCAACAGGCTTGCTGGCTTTTAATGCACAGATTACATTCCCTGCAGGTCCTCACAGGCTTTCTGCCACACGTTTCCTCTTTTCAGCCTCACTGCATTGCCATTCCTGCATCACCTGATTTAGTTGATGCCTCCAAGTGTCATAGTCATCTTCCCCTACAGGCACTGGTTTATACCTGAAAAGAACTCCAGTTTTCTGTAAGGGCCTGATTCATATGCTGTCTTTATGGACTCTCCTATTGCTTGTCCCATAGCAAAAATTATTTGGTCCGTAGAACTGGGGGGAGGCACAGGACTACTTCCCAAAAGAGTCCTTAATTCAGTCATGGTCTTCCCTTCCTGCCTAAGAAAGTATCTCAATTTGGACTGAAAATTGATAGTTTCAGATAGTGGGGAAGATGGGGATGGAAAACGTGATTGTGCTTGTATGGTCACCTTCCATCCATCCTTCTCTCCATCTGGCAGAATTACATGGGGAGTCAACACAGTAGACAGTATAATCTTGCTCTCTACAAGAAAGGATAAAGTAGCTTCCCCTTTTGCTTGCATCTGACTCCAAACCACACAGGTTTCCCATTCTTTAACATTAGCAATCTCCTCCTCAATTTTTCTAACTTCCCATTCAGTGGGTACATTCGTGAGCAGGAAATGGTGTTCAGGGTCAGCCCCCTCCAGCTCACACCAAGTCACAAGGTAATCCATACTGGGAAATCCATACTGGGAATTTACTTAATTTCCCAGGAAAACAGCAGGGGTGTATATAAGGTCTGAGTTTAAAAGACGGGTCAGGTGGGTTGCTGACATCGCCGCAGACCCCGGGTGCCCTGGCGTGGCTCCTCCCCGCCCGGTGGCGCGACGCGGTTGGGGTGCACTGAGGACAGTCTGCTCCGGTTGACAGTCGCGCCGGGAGTAGGGGGACCCGTCCCCGGCACAACGGCCCCCGTACCGCAACCCCGCACCCCATCCCCCCGTGAGGATAGAGGGGCCTATGGTGAGCAGGGGGCCGCGGGGGGAAGTCATGGCTGCGGTCATCTCCCTCGGCCCCAGGAGGCAGCGACAGGTGCAGTCTAGGGGCTGTAATACTCGCTGCCTTGCGGCAGCGAGCCACCTGCCCGCCGAGGCCTTCCCAGCCAACCCGGAACTGGTCGCGGCGCATCGCCTCAGTGGGAATGTGCCCAATGGGAGCCGAGGCCGCCCAAGCGGCGGTTCCCGCCTGACACCCAGCCCCTGGAGGGGCGGAGGTGAGGGGGATCCATCGTCCCGGGCCGGCCAACCGAACCCACCGGGTTGAATCCTCCGGGCAGACTGCGCGGGCCCCACCCGTTTACCTCTTAATGGTTTCACGCCCTCTTGAACTTTCTCTTCAAAGTTCTTTTCAACTTTCCCTTACGGTACTTGTTGACTATCGGTCTCATGCCAGTATTTAACCTTAGATGGAGTTTACCACCCGCTTTGGGCTGCATTCCCAAGCAACCCGACTCCGAGAAGACCCGAATACATCTAGTGCAACCCCCCTGCTCAAAGCTGGGCCAGTTCCCAACTAAGTCATCCCAGCCAGGGCTTTGTCAAGCCTGACCTTAAAAACCTCTAAGGAAGGAAGACTCCACCACTTCCCTAGGTAACCTATTCCAGTGCTTCACCACCCTCCCAGTGAAATAATTTTTCCTAATATCCAACCTAGACCTCCCCCACTGTAACTTGAGACCATTGCTCCTTGTTCTGTCATCTGCTATCAGTGAGAACAGCACAACTCCATCCTCTTTGGAACCCCGCTTCTGGTAGTTGAAGGCTGATAACAAATTTCCCTCTCACTCTTCTTTTCTGCAGATTAAATAAGCCCAGTTCCCTCAGCCTCTCCTCGTAAGTCATGTGTCCCAGCCCCCTAATCATTTTTTTGCCCTCTGCTGGACTCTTTCCAATTTTTCCAAATCCTTCTTGTAGTGTGGGGCCTGTGGCAGAGCTCTGACCTTGCTCCCGTAGGTCCTGCGCTTCTAGGTGGTTTATGCTAACCCCAGTGGCTCTCTGTGACCCTCCATGTAGCCCTTCTCTCTCTAGGGCCAGGGTTACAGTCTACTGAGCCCTTTTCATCATAGGCCTGCAAGGAGGTTGGTGAGAGAACTCCCACAATCTCTGTTCAGCCTCCTGTCCTGACAGCGGCCAGACTTCTCCTCCCAGGAGATGTTCTTGTAGTGGTGGGTTGGGGGGAACCCGGGCCTGCCCTCTACTCCGGGTTCTGGCCCAGGGACCCTAATGTTAGCAGTTGTTGGCAGCCAACCTTTCACTGCCAGAGTTGCTACATTTCCCTGGGCCACTTCCCCACAGCTCTCCTGCTTCTCCCTTCTTCACCCTTACCTTAGGGCTCCTTTAACGATGGTCTGAGGGCATCTTCAGTAACCAGTCCTTCAGCCACACTTCCTTGCCTCTGGCTCCCCTCTGTCTGACTGAAGTGAGCCTTTTTTAAAGTATCAGCAGGGCCTTAATTAGAGTCAGGTGTTCTCATTAGCCTGGAGCAGACCCTGCTCTAGTCAGTCAGGAAACAGAAAACTGTTAACCCAGTGGCCAGTATATCTATACTATTCTGCTGTACCCAACTGGCCTGGGTCTATCACAGGCTCAAAACTGGACACAGTAGTCCAGATGAGGCCTCACTAATGTTGAATAGAGGGGAATGATCATGTCCCTTGATCTGCTGGCAATGCTCCTACTTATACAGCCCAAAATGCCGTTAGCCTTCTTGGAAACAAGGGCACACTGTTGACTCATATTCAGCTTCTCATCCACTGTAACCCCTAGGTCCTTTTCTGCAGAACTGCTTCCTAGCCATTCGGTCCCTAGTCTGTAACAGTGAATGGAATTCTTCTATCCTAAGTGCAGGACTCTGCATTTGTCCTTGTTGAACAACATCAGATTTCTTTTGGCCAAATTTTCCAATTTGTCTAGGTCACTCTGGACCCTATCCCTATCCTCTAGCGTATCTACCTCTCCCCCCAGCTTAGTGTCATGCACAAACTTGCTGAGGGTGCAATCTGTCCCATCATTCAGATCATTAATAACGATGTTGAACAAGACTGGTCCCAGGACCAACCCTTGGGGCACTCTGCTTGATACTGACTGCCAACTAGACATTAAGCCATTGATCACTACCTGTTGAGTCTGACAATCTAGCCAGCTTTCTATTAATCTTATACTTGAGCCTATTATTTGACAATTTTGATTCTTCATTAACTCAGACACGCAACACTTTGTACTTAAGATGTATCCCATCTTCTGCCTTCCCTGGTTAGTGATGATCTTGTTATACTTAGTATATAATGATTAAAAGCATGCACAACTTAAAACGCAGAACCATATACTACAGTATCAACACTAAATAATGGATTGCAAATATATACATTATACAATATAAACAAAAAACACAAGAGCTACAGTGTATAGTAATTATCAAAGTCCCAACAAGTGCTGTTATTTGTCCAAGTATCTTGAGGTCCATGAGTTGGACTGTGGAATAGAATACGAAGTGTACTGATTACTCGATAATTGCCCTGGTCTGTTTATTCCCTCTAAAACATCTGGCACTAGCCACTGTCAGAAAACAGGATGCTGGCCTACTTGGACCATTGTTCTGATCCAGCGTGGCCATTCTTATGAACTTTCTTCTGCACAAAAATCCTTAGTGAGAGGGAGATGGAGAGAGAAATAAATCGTCTGACTCACCTGTTAGAGAATCAGTGCTACTTGAGAAACAATGATTCACACTGCAATATTCTGGCTGAAATCACACAGGAAGTTCTCATGTTAAAAATGTACTGCCCCTGCACAAAGCACTCTGAGCAAATGATCTTTCATTTTCAGGGGTTAAGGAGATGATAATGAGGTCTAAAGTATTATTTTCAAAGTCTGATATTTAGGACAGTCAAATACATGAATCACTATTTTAAGCATCTGTGTCTCAGAAGCAAAACAGACAAAAATGCAAATATTCTTGGTTTTCAGCTGAAAATATTTGGGGTTTGGGTGTTAGATTTTCAGATAAAAAAATCAAAAATTTTCAAGGAAAACAGGAATTTTCAACAACATTATTTATTTCATCGACTACCGAATTTTCTGTCAGAAAAAAGTTTCTTTGGAAAAATTTCAGCCACCCTAAATTGTCAAGATTTAGAGTCAACAGCCCATTGAGATGAATGTATAACTTAATTTAACACCTCTCAGAGCTATTGAAGGTGATCTGCTAACTCACAAATATAACATTGAACTGGATGCATTCAGTTCACAGTTTCAAGATAATCTGAACAACCCACAGGGCTAGAATCTTTCTTTTAAATGAAAGCTTTCATTCTGGAGCCCAATTCATCAGTAAGGGGTAGGCAAGGTATGTATTCCAGAGCATATTTAAGCCACAGGACAATGGACTACACAGTCTATACATATTTGTGACAAGGGACACTTACCTCTTGGGAGTGCCTCCTGTCAGCTGGGTGTGGTGCTGAAATCCTTTTTCTCCTGGTGCCCCCTGTAGGTTGTTGACCGCATTAGACAGGTCTCCAGTGGCTCATCCCTCTGGCCAAGTCACACAGTCAGTATGAATGAATGAATGAATGAACCCCTTCCAGGGTAAAAAAGGTCCAACAAGGACTATAGGTGTGCCCTTATTAGTGTCTTCAGCCCTGTCTTTGGGCCCTTTAAGTCTAGCCCCTTTCTCAGGCTTTTAGTAAAGTCCAGCTAGACCTATCGGTCTGCCCTCACAAGGGTCTTCAGCCCCACTCTGGGACCTTTGATCTAGCCCCTTTCTTGGGCTTTGGAACTAGCTGTGTCCCCTTTCTGGGGCTTAGGCCACTTCAGAAGTGGTGAGGGGAGCCTGACCTCAGGGCTGAAATTCTCAGATCCTCCTCACTGCATGCAAGTACCACCAGAATCCCCCTTCTGGCTGTCTCTCGAGCTCCTGTGACCAGCAAAGTATACCCACCCTTGCTCCTCTGGTCCCAGCCAGGAACTGACCTTCTCAGCTCCTGCAGCTTCTTTTCTCTGATTGGCTACTTCTATGCAACCTCTCTAGATAGGCCTGGAAGATACACCTCCACACTCCTTTCCTGGGGCAGGGTTTGGTAGGACATCAGGATCTCTAAAGGGGGCCAGGTACAACCAAGCACAGTGAGATAGTGTGAGATGCTATTACTTTTTGTATATATTTTTCATGGAACTGTACACATTTTTCAGCATTCCTACTCAATAAGAGTGAGGCTACTAGATTAATCAGATTAGATTAGCTATATAAGCAGCAAAGAGTCCTGTGGCACCTTATAGACTAAAAGATGTTTTGGAGCATGAGCTTTCGTGGGTGAATACCCACTTCGTCGGATGCATGTAGTGGAAATTTCCAGGGGCAGGTATATATATGCAAGCAAGCTAGAGATAACAAGGTTAGTTCAATCAGGGAGGATGAGGCCCTGTTCTAGCAGTTGAGGTGTGAAAACCAAGGGAGGAGAAACTGGATTTGTAGTTGGCAAGCCATTCACAGTCCTTGTTTAACCCTGAACTGATGGTGTCAAATTTGCAGATGAACTGAAGCTCAGCAGTTTCTCTTTGAAGTCTGGTCCTGAAGTTTTTTTGCTGCAGGATGGCCACCTTAAGGTCTGCTATTGTGTGGCCAGGGAAGTTGAAGTGTTCTCCTACAGGTTTTTGTATATTGCCATTCCTAATATCTGATTTGTGTCCATTTATCCTTTTCCATAGAGACTGTCCAGTTTGGCAGATCTACATAGCAGAGGGGCATTGCTGGCATATGATGGCGTATATTACATTGGTCGACGTGCAGGTTTATGAACCGGTGATGGTGTGGCTGATCTGGTTAGAACAGGGCCTCATCCTCCCTGATTGAACTAACCTCGTTATCTCTAGCTTGCTTGCACATATATTCCTGCCCCTGGAAATTTCCACTACATGCATCCGACGAAGTGGGTATTCACCCACAAAAGCTCATGCTCCAAAAGGTCTGTTAGTCTATAAGGTGCCACAGGACTCTTTGCTGCTTTTAAAGATCCAGACTAACACGGCTACCGCTCTGATAATTAGCTATATAGAAACCCAGAATATTATGTGGGGTTGTTATAACTGTATAGGGAAGAAAGTAGTGCACATAACTATCTCTATTGACTCTTGTTTGAAAGGTCCACTCATATTCCAGTTCAGTCACTGCCAACATTCTGAAAGTATTAGCAAGGACATTTTGAGAGGAAAATAGGGATTTATCTTTAAAGCCAATACAATATTGCAGAGCAAGAAATCAAGAAAGCTTTTCAGTAGATAAATGCAAAGACCCTGATCTTTCCATGAGATGTGTGCATCTTGCTCCCAAAACAAATTCAGACCCTCCTCTCCTTGTGTTACCAATAGAGCTGACTGGAAAATGGAATTTCCTTCCTATGGGACATTCTGTTGTGTTTATATTTACTTTTTCCTGAATTGGGACAAAATTTCAAAATACCAAGTTTTTACAAAGTGAAAAATTCCGAGATACTTTGTTTTGGAAATGCTAAAATGAAAAATGTTGAGATTTTCAATCAAAATGATATATTTTATCATCTCAAAATGAATTTTGGAAATAGAATTAGATTAGATATAAAATGCTATGTTTAGAGCTAACATTTCATCTTTAAATGATATGTAATTCAAAATGACAAATGCAAAATGTTGTTTCAGAAAACTGAAAAAAATGTTGAAATAAACATTTTCCCATGGATCACCTCACTTTTAGTAGAGCTATATTTTTGACTGAACATAGATGACCAGATTTAGTTACTAGATTGATAGATATAAATGAGATAATTTTTCCCCTCAAAGAACCATCCTTTCCCCAAATGACATCCATGTCTCTTCAGAGACCACTAAATAATCTCTCATTCTAACCCTCTCCCCATTTTTAGAGTCGTTTGGGGATATATCTGGGTTCCTGATTTGATTTCAATGTTACACTCAGTCAGCATTTTCCAGAATCTTCCTATTAACCCAAATTTAGCTTGTCTTTTTCTTGGGACTGTTTCCACTTTTGTCTCTAGTATTGCAGTATCTAGTCAAAAATAAATAAACACACTTCTAGGGTTGTAGAAGCGGAAACATATAAAGTCAATGTCTCTCACGATGTTGGTGACGATGCAGTTCCAGTTTCATGCATGCACACGCTGCTCATGCCAATACTACTTGTGTCCAATGGTTTTGTATCCTCTCCTCTTTCTAGTGATGATACTGGTGTGACATACTATACCTTGAGGGAGCGTCTTGTAACCTCCAAATTCCTCATTTTTAAATAATAGTGATCTTACATATAAAGCATGCCTTGTAAGGTATCAGGAGAAAGGTTATGATCTGCTGAAAATTATTTCTCTAACTACATGTGTACATCCTGAGTGCATATGACTTTATGAGAATTGTGTTGTATGGTAGTCACTCAGACATGCTGTATGTTGGGGAAACAGCCAGACATTAGCTCCCCAGACACAACAGTAAGGAAAGTAGCCAGCACCGGGGTGGAGTGTCAATCAACCCATCACTAAACATTGTCCAGCAAGGGAGCTACGATGCAATGACTCACCTGCATAAGACCCCACCAGAGGAATTTCTCAATCTTGACTGGAGATTCAGCAATGCACCCAGACATGCCTGGACTTGCGTTTTCCAAGCACATGGACGGAAGGTATAAAATAGACACAGTGACCATATGATTGGCCTTTCTCCTGCCTCCACCTATGCTGCAAGCAATAAAAATACTGAGAAGAAGACTAAAGACTCCAACAGAGGAGACTGGCACAGATTTAAGGGACAAATCTGTATATTAAGAACTACAATAGCCAGTGGAGTGAGAAAAAACTGTTTAGCCTAGTTGCTGCCCCGTCTAATAGAACTGAGAGTTTAAACTGCGTGTTTATATTTTCTTTTCTTTTGGTAACTAACTCTGACTTTTTGCCCATCACTTAATATCACTTAAAATCTACCTTATATGGTCAATAAATTTGTTTAACCATTTATCTTTACCAGTGAGTTTGTATGAAGTGTGTGGCAAATCTGCTCTGGTTTTCCAAAGGCTGGTGTATCTCCAGTTTCCATTGACGAAGTGGTAAACCAATTAATAAATCTGCATTTCTCATCTTGAGCAGTGCAAGACAGTCTATTCCTGATGTATAGTACTGGGAACTGGGGGGATTTGACTCTGGTGTCTTTCTCTGCGTGATTCATGAGTGACTCTGGGAAAATTCATGCAACCTAGCTGGGTGCGGGGCTCCACATGTGGTTGTGCTGAGTGATAGCATTTGGAGGGGTTTGCTGTTGGTCACTAGCAAGGCATTGCGAGAGACAGCCCAGGTTGGAGAGATTTAAGGGGGCACAGCGGTCCCATGGTCCCAGGCTGCACCCCAGGGATCCCATCACAACTGGTTGCACTGATTGTGATGTAAAATGAGTAAAAAAAAGGAAATTTCCAAATGCAAAGAAGTAGAGAGATCCCCCAGTATCTCTCTGGTCTAGGCCATAGGACAGGAGGCTCCCTCTTGTAAAATTGGTTGGCAAAGAGTTCACCCTAGAGGTAATACAGGGAAGGTAAGAACAGGCTTTTAAAAGTGCTTGCACACAGGCTGAGCATTTTTTTCTTAGTCACAGTTGCTTCATGCAGTAATTCATGCATGTAAATGTCCAAACCAAGCTCTGTAGTTAATGCCTGACTCCTTGTCATCCATAAAGATGAAAGACTCTTTTCTCTGAGGGCATTGTGTAGGTGCAACATCCGTTGAAGTAGCAGAGCGAGAACTTCCTGTGCGGTTTCAGTCGGAACATCACAGAGCAAAAAATTTTTGTCTCTCATTCATGCTGACCCTCTTATAGCAGGACAGACAGTTTCTGCCTCTCTCTGACTCCTCAAAGAATTTGATACAGGAGTAGATGGGTACACCTCCTCAAATTCTATTCCCAGACTCCTGCTCACTGACCAGAGGACACCTCCACAGGTATCATCTCTAAGTATTTGTGGGATCTTTCATTGTTAGAGATTGTAACTGCTGTAAGATTTTCCTCTTCTGTCTAAATTAGAAAATGAGTGTTAATGGGTGACATTTTCAAAAGTACCTAAGAACCAGATTGAAATCAATGGGATTTAGAAGCCTAAATGTGCCTAAAAATCTGGCCTTAAGGATTTAGGAGCATAATTCAGATTGAAAATCAATGGGACTGGGCCTAGGAAAAGACAGAGTCAGATACTGGGAGGGGGAAGCAGTCTCGGGGGAATAGTTAGTGTTTGGAGGAATCCATGCTACTGGTCCTTTAAAGGCCCAGGAGCAGGAGCCTTGTAGTGTAGGGTAGGGCAAAGCTCCCCTCTCTCCCAGCCAACCAGGATGAGTCCTGAGAAGGAGGGCCACATATATGCCTCCTCTTCCTTCCTCATAAAAGGGAGATTCTAGCAGGAGGAGGACTGCTGCTTGTTGACCTCTCCAAGCCAGTAGGGGAAAGGACAGAGTAAAAAGGGGCCAGCTGGTGAGAAGCTGACTGAGGACTGCCGCTGGCACATATCAGAACTTGTCTGAATGAATACTCAGTTCTAGATGAAGGACTGAGTTCAAGGGGCTAAAGAAGAGGTTTTGTACAGTGCGGGAAAGGTTAATAAAGAGACCTCACAAAGGGGTACCTGTTTGAAGTATTCAAGTCTCAGAAAATGATTGCAGGCACTAAGGGAGATCAGACATCAGCATTCCTGGAGATCCAAGCACAGCCACAAGAGGATTTGCTTGAGGGTGGTGCACCATTGCAGGCACTTACACACCTGAGTCAGTTGGGCACTTTTAAAAATCCTATTCCTTATCTTTATTTAAAAGGATTTTAGACATCTGTAACTTGTGTATTGTTCTTTCCCTAGCTAGTAAAGTTTAGTCTAAGCAGCAAAACGTGTGTTTGGGACGTATGATGTTGGTCAATCCATGTAGCTTATAGTTCTGCATTTGTATCTGAATGCTCTTTTTACCATATTCACCAAATCTACAAGATCGCCAAAAAGGAGGGTACCAAGTTTATGGCAGAGATCTCAGTATTAACAAAGCATCTGGTCCTGTCTGAAGAAACAAGGTAGCAACTTAGAAATTAATATAAATCATAAAAATAAGGCTAACGGTAAACAGCTGTATAGTGAATCCAGAGCTAGGTGTCCAGTCAGGTGCTAACTGGGAATGAATAACAGGCCCTCATTTATATAACATCTGATTAAATGTTTTGGAAAAGAGCGTAAGAAAAATGTTAATAAAATTTCTAGATGATACTGTATTGGAAGGTATTTGGAACCATAGAGAAGTCTGAGAAATGATACCTAAAGATTTAGGGGGATGAGAAATATGAGCAGGACCCAAAAAAGTGAAATTGAGTCAAATAAACTGTTCTGTATGCAACACACTCACAACTGAGATCACCTGAGATGCTTATGTTAATAAGCCTAGATACGGACACATTGACACTCAATTGGCCGTACTTTCAGTGGAATGTCTTGAATTCTAATTTTCTCTCCTAGTTTTTCTGCTATTCCTTGAGATTTTCTGGCCTTTGAGACATGATACAAGTCTTATTTATTTATTTATTTATTTTATGTACATTCTTGCGTTTTTTTAATTGGATTGTTATCCAGGAATGGGGTTGAGATGATATGTTTTCAGCTTTCCTCTGTATCACAGCATTATGATAGTTTGAATTAATTTGGGGCCCTTAGGCAAAAAATTTCAAAAGTGCCTATGTGACTTAGTCCCATTGTTTTTTTTTCCAATATACCATAGATTCCTATGTCACGAAAGTAGTTCAGAAATGGTACCTCCTGTTCAGAAAAGCACTTAAGGCTGTGAACTGTAAGACTAAAACCCACTGAGTTTCAGGTGTAAAATATAGAAACCTTTGTTTTAGTTACTAAAGTCAGTAGATATGATTCAGACTGTGCACAGGAAACTTTCTTGAGGGAGACAATGTCCTTTTTCCACAATAATCTTTCAGAACAAAACTACACTTAAGGTCATTCAGAGTATGGTACCTCAATTTTGTATTACATACTCTGCAGAATTTTAAAAAATAAGTGTAGCCTTAATTTACAATTTCTTAATGTTCTGTTTGTTTTTGTAAAACTTCCAACTTCTAATTTATAGTTTCCATCTTTGTTTAGTTATTTTGCTTCAGTTACTGATATACATCAGCTTGTTTTTTGTCCCAAAACTTATAAATAGAGATCAGATATTTAAAAAGATGTATGTGATTTTTCTTCATTCCAATACTCTCCTTGGTTTCAGTCATCCAGTTTATTGTAACATGAAATAGGTCTCAATATTTGTTTGTTCTGCCAGTGAATATATAGAGTCCACTTCCTCATTTCACTGCACCAGTTTGATGTTGGTGAAATTCCATAAATGTCACTGGAGTTACACTAGAATAATTCAGGCCCATTGATCTGTAATCTCAAGGGCTATCAAGTGATGCAAAAATTAATTGTGCCATTAATCACACTGTTAAAATAGAATACAATTTATTTAAATATTTTTGGATGTTTTCCACATTTTCAAATATATTGATTTCAATTATAACACATAATACAAAGTGAACAGTGCTCACTTTATATTTATTTTCTATTACAAATATTTGTACTGTAAAAAGTACAAGAAATAGTATTTTTCAATTCACCTAATAAAAGCACTGTAGTGCAATCTGCTTATCATGAAAGTTGAACTTACAAATCTAGAATTATGTAGAAAAAACCCTGCAAGTCTAATTAGTCCTACTTATTTTTCAACCAGTAACTCAGACAAACAAATTATTTTCAGGAAATGATGCTGCCTCCTTCTTGTTTACAATGTCACCTGAAAGTGAGAACAGGTGTTCGCATGGCACTGTTATAGTTGGTGTCACAAGATATGAATCTTTAGCACATCTGGCAAGTAAATATGTCCCTTCATGGTTCAACCACTATTCCAGAGGATAGGCTTCCATGTTGATGATGGGTTCTGCTCAATAATGATCAAAAGCAAGGTGGACTGATACATATTCATTTTCATCATCATAGTCAGATGCCACCAGCAGAAGGTTGATTTTCTTTTTTGGTGATTCGTGTCCTGTAGTTTCCTCATCAGAGTGTTGCTCTTTGAAGACTTCTGGAAGCATGCTCCACACCTTGTACCTCTCAGATTTTGGAAGGCACTTCCAATTCTTAAACCTTGAGTTGAGTGCTGTAGCTATCTTTAGAAATTTCACATTGGTACATTCTTTGCCTTTTGTCAAATCTGCAGTGAAAGTGTTCTTAAAACAAAGAACACGTGCTGAGTCATCATCTGAGACGGCTATAACATGAAATATATGGCAGAATGCAGGTAAAACAGAGCAGGAGACATAAACTTCTCCTCCAAGGAGTTCAGTCACAAATTTAATTAATTCATTATTTTGCAACGAGTGTCATCAGCATGGAATCGTGTCCTCTGGAATGGTGGCCGAAGCATGAAGGGGCATATGAATGTGTAACGTATCTGGCACATAAATATCTTGCAGTGCTGGCTACAAAAGTGCCATACAAATGCCTGTTCTCACTTTCAGGTGACAATGTAAATAAAAAGCGGACAGCATTATCTCCTGTAAATGTAAACAAGCTTGTTTGTTTTCGCTGAAGTATGTCTGAGTGGATTTGTAGGATCTAAAGTTTTACATTGTTTTGTTTTTTAGTGTAGTTATGTAACAAAAAAAATCTACATTTGTAAGTTGCACTTTCACAATAAAGAGATTGCACTACAGTACTTGTATGAGGTGAATTGAAAAACACTATTTCTTTTGTTTACCATTTTTACAGTGAAAATATTTGTAATCAAAATAATAATATAAAGTGAGCAGTGTACACTTTGTATTCTGTGTTGTAATTGAAATCAATATATTTGAAAATGTAGAAAAACATGCAAAATATTTAATAATATTCAATTGATATTCTATTATTCAATAGTGCAATTAAACTGTGATTAATCACAATTAATTTTTAAAATCCCGATTAACTTTTTTGAGTTATTCATGTGAGTTATCTGTGATTAATCAACAGCCTTAATAATCTCATCAGTCACCTCCATCCGTTAAATTAGTTTAAACATTATATCTTATATTCCACCAGAAATGAGTGAGCAGGAAGTGACCTACACAGAACTGAAATTTCACACTTCTGCTCAACAGCAAAGGAGAAAAACAGAGAAGACCAAAAGCAAAGGTATTATACATAACAAGCTGCTAACGCTGTACATATTGCTATTTTACAACCCAGAGTCATACCTCTTTCTCCAGTAACTTTCCTTGATATTATATGTCAGAATTCAGAAATTTTAATTCATTGTACTCTAGCGTTTCTGCCAATGGCAAGTTACTGAGACCCGATCACAGCCTTGAATGCCAAATGGAAGAAGTAATGGTGCATGGTGGGGGAAGGTCACAGACCTGGAAGCTAAAAGGAGTGTCTGTCTTCTCCAGTCATTCTCATTGGCTGCTGGGCTGAGCAATCATCCAATCAGCTATTACTGATCTGGATTAACTTATTTTCTCTTTTTTCTCTGTAAATCCCCTTGTGTAACAAGCAGAAGTCAACCGGCAACTGTCTGAGGTTAGGCTGAAGCTTCCCGTATGGGCAGCTAATTCTATAATTGTCTGTTATAGGAGGTGGGCTGTGACATTTTGGGAATCACCCAGACCAGAAAGGGGTTACTCTCATCCTTCCTTATATATTTGGGTGCCTTAATGATGTGCTGCTATGGCTTAGAGTCCTGACACCAGTAGCCAGCCTACAAACATGAAGGTCTCCCCCTGGCTTCCACCAGACTAGTTACTCCTTGAAGGGTGACCTCACCAGCCCTTCTGGAACCAAATCTCCCCAAACACATCTACGCTGAGTTTTTAACTCCCAGGCACTTGGACTTTTTCCTTCTTGTTCATCATCCCTGAAGTAGTGAAACCTGCCTCCAGTTGTCAGTTCACTTTGGCACATACACTCTACACAGTTTTCACAACAGAGACCTGCCTGGGGAAAAATGAACAAAAGGTTTATTTAACACAAAAATCAGACTCAAAGACAAAAATAGAGAGGGAGGCAAAAACATACAAGTTACACAGAAAATAAACAAAAAGACACAGCTTTGTAATGCAAGTCACCCTGGTGCCTTTGTGCAGTTTCCCAGCATGCCCCCTATCAGAGAGGGGATCCAGTCTTTCCTGGACAGTACCACACCTAAATGCTGGCCCTCATTTTCTAGATAAAAGCTTCGGTTTCAAGTCCCTTTTTAAGACTTTTTTCTTTTCATTTTCTCCTGGCATGTGGATTTAGGGTGGGGAAATTCTAGCCAGGTTGCCTTAATGTTTTCCCATTATTCTAATGGCCCATCATGTTTCTTCTTCCAGGTTGTACAAAACCAGGTGCATGGAGCTAGTCTCTTCTGGTTGTGGAGGCAGCCCCGCCCTGCCAGGGTGACCACCTCCCTGTTGTGAGGCAGAGCTGAATGTTGCAGCACAGATTAGGAGCACAGTTTTATATTCTACACACATACATAAATTCACAGGCTGCATACACGTCTCATAATGACCATCAAGTTCAGAACATTACACGCTTTCAATAAAAGACCTTATTTGACATATTTTTATACACAGTAACATTGTATCCAACCAGTTTATTGAATTGCTTATTATTTGTTGTTGAGACCCCCTGTTCTCTCTCCCCTTGCAGTGTCTGGATCCTGATTCTCACAGGGACATTAAACTTTCTTCTGGATCAGTCTGGTAATGTCCACTCTCAGAGGCAAGATACTGTTTTCACTGCCTGGCTTGGTCCTGTCTCCTTTCTTTCAGACACTCCATTGCACTGACTCTTGGGATCTTCTGCCTGGTGTTGCTGGTAACGCTTGGGATCCTGGGTGCTGACAGTGAGTCCATCCAATGAAGGCACTGAGGCTAAAATGCTGCAATGAGCTCAAAGAATCTCCAGGATCCCCCTACACAGAGCCCTGTGCAGGATCAGGGCTTTAGAAGTGACCTGAACCATTGCAAAACTGTATGGGAATTATTCAAAGTGGAAGCCTGAGCACTAATTTAGCACAGTTAAGGTTTTGATTGCATTTCCACTTAAAGTGGGATTAAATTCCCATAGCTTCACTCTTAAATGATTAATTTAAGTCTCCAAATATGAGTCAATATCTCTTTAAGAGTCTATTTAATGTTCTTTCCATTTTCAATGAAATATCTATGAAATTCTTTAAAAATAAAGATAATTCCTTTTAAATTTGCCAGTGTTTTCCTGTCACTACTTTGTCATTTACTCAGCTTCACTATAACTCAGATATAGGCAAGATAGTTAAACTTTAAAATGTAAAAATGTATGTAGCAACATTAATATAATCTGTTTCTTGAGTATAAAATGTGTTTTGTGTAAATGGTGTTTCACACAGATGGGATTAGACATAGAACAGGAACATGGTTTAAATGGGGCTGTCTGTGTATGATTCACATAAAATGGAGGTCACTCTTATTGCTTCCATACCCAACACACACCTCTGATCTCACCCACCTAGATCCCAGCACACGTCCCCAGAAGCCCATAACTCCTCACCTTCCCACTCACACTCCTGCCCTCCCCAGCATGCCCAGTCACCCATTGTTCCTCTGGTAAACAGCAGAGCAGCTGCACAGGGAAATAAGTGGGGTGAGAGGCTGAGGAGAGAGGGCATGTGGGTGAATGGACACATGAGTAGACAGGGGGTGTCAGAATCACATGTGTGGAGTCTTGGCCACAAATGATAGTTGAGCTAGGTAGGGCCTGGAAGGCACTAATGGGATGGACCAGTTCTCTTTTCTGGTTAACCCCTGTGGTTTGTGAAAGGGGCATCTCTGCTCTAATGAACAGCAAATGGTCTTTGGATCTAAGTCACACTATAAAGAACTCTTCTCAGAACAGAGATCCTCTGACAAACCACAGATGAGAAACTTCCCAGAGTGGAGAGCTTCTCCCTTTTCCTTTCCTGCTCCAGACCGTCTCCCAGCTCCAGGCCAATGTCTCCACCATGCACCTCTTATACTCCGTTCCATAGTTCTTACAATTCCATTTCCGTCACATATTTCCCTCTGACCACCATCCAATCTTTGCTCCCCTAGATCCTCACTCCCAGACACCACTCCTATGTCACAGCATATTGTCCCATGCTCCTCCACAGCCCTGCTCTTCAACTTGCCTCCTCCATTCGCGTCCCCAATCTTTAACATATCTCTTCCATCAGTCTCAGAAACTGAGCTCTACAGTCATCCCACAGGTGGCCCTTCTAAGACAAAGCCAAGGCTCATTTATGATGGTGTCACTGCAAGTAACTCACTGGTCTATTGATATCAAATGAATTTTGGTTTCCAGATTTGTTAGTTTGGCAGTTTTCACCACAATAAATGTATAGAGGGAGAGTTCAGCCAAAACTACGGACACAGAGTCCTGTCTCACCAGCGACAGGGAAATACTGTTTGATAGTCATTGCTCATGCTTCACTGTTGCATGGTGTGATTTGCAAGAAACTGAGCGAGAATCTTGTGAAGGTAAATTGGACTCCCAGAGGATCAGGATAGTGCTCTCTTTATCAATGACCACATTTCAGCTTTCCCCCTGCTTCTGTTTTACAGGAAACCTTGATCCACTATTCTCCTAACTACTTCTTCAAAAACACACAGTAGTTCTGGAAACACTCCCCTACCCCTCAACTGAATCATCCTTCCTGCTAATTGGGAGGGGGAGACTGGGGTCCAACCACATTTTGATGTTTCCTGGGGGTACCCAGGGTTGTGAGACACTTAGCTACCACCTGTCCTTGGTGGGAAGAAGCCTTGTATTTGCCTGTCATGGGTCAGCTCCGAACTCCACCAGCCATGGGCAACACAAACACTCCCCTCTAGGCTTCATTCTTCAGGTTAGCAGTAACCCTCAAAGCAGTGCCTTAACAAGGGCGAGGCCACTTGCCTTGGGCACACAAAGTCGGGGGAGGGGTGCAGAAAGCGGTGGAGAGAAAAGAAAAATAACTGCTGGCACAGAGATATTTATAACCTGGGTGATCTCCCCCCCCCGGCCCCACCTGCCGCCCCGCATGCCTCCCTCGAGTATCTCCCAGCCCCAACTTGTCCGCCACCCCGCACTTCCCCGGCCCCGAGCAGAGTCCTTGTCTTTCCCCTGCAGTAACTGCTGCTGCAGGGTCCTACTGCCCCCCTCCTCCACTGCCAGGGCAGACAGTGAGCCTGCCTTTCCCCCTCAGACCCTTTCATTTTCCAATGGGACTCTCCAGCAGCACAGTGCCACCCCCCCCACCCGCAGTCACTGCTCCTGCCCCATGTTGGGCAAGGAGGCAGCCCCATCCCTCACCCCCAGTGAGGCTACAGTCAAGGGCAACAGCAGGGGTGGAGGCACACACAGCACCCCCCGGCACTCACCACGGGGGAAGCAAGGGAGATTCCTGGACCTGTGAGGGGCCCTAGGAGCACATACAGTGACAGTGGTGGGGGTGAGTGTGCTGCTGGGGGAGCAGGAAAGTGGGCCCTGCTTCCCCAGAGCTTGCTGCTGCCGGCAGGGAAAGGGTTGGGGGGAGTCCTCCTCTCTGGCCCCTGTCCTGGAGCAGTCTGCCTGCACCCCAAACTCATCCCCAGCCCTGCCCCACCCCAGAGTCCTCACCCCCAGTCAGAGCTTTCACACCCTCACCCCACCCTCAACCCTCTGCCCAAGCCCTGAGCCCTTCCAGCACCCCAAACATCTCATCCCCAGTCCCAGCCAGAGCCCTCACCCCACACCCCCACCCTCTGCCCCAGCCCTGAGCCCCTCCCACACTCCAAATCTCTCATCTTCAGCCACACCCCACAGCTCTTACCCCTGCACCCCATCCCTCTGCACCCCTCCCATCCCCAAACCACCTCCCAGAGGCTGCACCCCAACCCCCTGCCCCAGCCTAGGGTCTGCACCTCAGACCTCCTCCCTCACCCAAACTGGCAGTGACCCTCCTTTCATGAGACAAACACACTGCCAGACTGACTCCTAGGAGAAGGATTCAGTGCATCCCATTGCCCACCAAGATTTATCAAAACAATCTTTTGGTTTTATTCATGAACAGGACATCCCACTGCTGTTTGCCTTCCTGTAGATTTTCTCTTGTAGATTTCACAGTCTCTCAATATGTAAATAGGCATCTATTGTGAGGTTTGCAATACAAAAATGACCAGACAGGGAGATAGGTGTCTATTACTTCCTCCCTGAAAGGAACATTTCTAAGGTATGTTGCCTCTTGGTGAGCCGCCGTGACTCCAAGACATTAACAGCATAATTATCGGTGTAGCTACATAATGTCTTAAATATCATCTATACATATATTTTGCAATGATCATGATGACCAGTGAGCTACTGGCTCTTTGTAGAGACCTCACATGTCACCCTTTGATTAATAGTTATGCAGATGTCTAACCCAGGAAATCCCTGTAAAAGTGTATTCAACCCGGTGTCCTCTGCTGGTTGGCACTAAGTGGTCCCTAGGCCACACATATAGCTTCACAGCTGCCTGGTACCAGCCATGGCTCTATGCAACAGTTAAAGGCATTTTTTTAATTGTGTCTCTATATTGTAAACCATAATTTAGTTTTGAAGGACACTTTTTGGTGTAGTTCTATTGTGAATTTAACTTTTTTCATTTCCCATCAAGCAAACAGATGGCAGGAAAAGTTCACCCAGCAGCAGAAAATTCTGGAAAATCTCACTCACCAGCAGGAAATTCTGGGAAACCTCACCCAGAAGCTACAAGAAATTCAGGAGAAAACCTCTCAGGAAAATGAAGATCTTCAGGCCAAGAATGCAGAGCTTTCTAAGTCTTTGCAGTTCTTATAGTCAAAAGGTACCAGTCTATGGCCTTCTAATGGCAACTACTGTGTGTTCCTCATATGTGACTTCAGACTGAAATAAACTGTGAGCAGAATCCGCTACTCTGATTATACCCCTGGAGCCAGACCCTGAGTTGTAAGAACATAAGAATGGCCATAATGGATCAGATCAATGGTCCATCTAGCCGAGTAATCTATCTTCTGACAGTTGCCAATGTTAGGTGCTTCTGAGGGAATGAACATAAGAGGGCAATTATTGAGTGATCCATCCCCTGTTGTCTACTCTCAGTTTCTGGCAGTCAGAGGGTAGGGACACTCAGAGCATGGAGTTGCATCCCTGACAATCTTGGTTAATAGCAATTGATGGACCTACCCTAGATGGATTTATATAGTGGAATTATGGTATTTACTGTCTTATTAGATATCCCTTTCCTAATGGTTCCTAACATTCTGTTACCTTTTGTGACTGCAACTGTACATTGAGCAGATGTTTTCAGAGAACTATCCACAATGACTCCAAGATCTCTTTTTTGAGTGGTTACAGCTCAATTAGAATCTATCATTTTCTATGCATAATTGGGATTATGTTTTCCAATATGCATTACTTTGCATGTATGAATGCTGAATTTCATCTGCTATTTTGTTGGTCAGTCCCTCCCAGCCTAAGGGGAGGATCTACAAGACCTCAAAACCCAACTGAGTTCGGGGGACAACTAATAAAAGAACAGGGACAGGAGTGCAGTCAGAGGGTCAAAAGAAGGGAGTCTGACGGGGACACCGCGCAGAGAACCCCAGACAGCTCCTACTGCTCCTCAAAGGCATCAAGGGAGCCTGTGGATGCTTCCCAGAGGAACTCTGCCCAGATACGTGAACGGACAGAGGATCGGAACAAGCCCCACAGTCACAGGAGTCTCCATTGGCCACCATCCTCTCCCTGGTTTTGTAGATGGCCATTTTAGCCAGAGCGAGGAGGAGGTTGACCAGAAGGTCCCATGACTTTGTGGGGCCACGGATAGGAAGTGCATAGAGAAGTAGGTGAGGGGAAAAGTGCAGCCAGAAACACAACAGTATATTGGTGAGGAGCCGGTATAGGGGCTGCAACCTGGCGCACTCCAAGTAAACGTGTGCCAGGGTCTCCCTCACTCTGCAGAAGGGGCAGGTGTCTGGGACAAGGGTAAACCGTGCCAAATACATGCCTGTGCTCATGATCCCATGAAGGAACCGCCAACTGATATCCTACGGGGGCTCCTCACCCTCCAGAAGTGGCAGGAGGTCCCACTACTTTGTGTTGGGGCAGGACATGAGGGTGAGGAAGTGAAGGATGTGGAGCACGAGTGTGTAGAGATGTTTCCTTGGCGCGGTTTGGAAGTGGACTGGCTGCAGATCGTACAGCCAGCTTGCAGAGAAAGAGCAGGGGGACCGGTTGGGTCCATAGGGCAGGAACCCGATGAAAAGGTCCAGAGGGCCCGGGTGGAGGGTGGGCGGGGCATGCCCTCATTCAAGACCCAGTCGAGGTAGGCCCAAGCAGCGGGCGGCAAAGCGACCTTCACCTCCTGTAGTACGCGCTGGGGAGTACAAGGCCTGGAGAGCCCCATGTACCAAGCGAGCGTTAGGGGATCCAGCCAGTCTCCCCGGTTATAATCCAGGACCTTTGAGTCAGGTCCCAAATGAATATGCTTTCTAAACAAAGAGCTATATAGTCATTCATTTTGATGTTTTTTACACCTCATTTAATTAGTTTAATTACAGTAGAACCCTTTTATCCTTGTCCTTATTAGCAACTGTCTGTCTAAGTGCTCCTTTTTTCCCCGTTCTGCAAAGATACAGCCTAACAACTCACAATACACTTAAAATACATTACAAGTGAAGACAGGGAAAAGGGGTGATTTTTTTAAATATTTCAAAATGTGTTGAATATATTATGCAATGACTATTATTAATGCACCTCTGAACAGAAGGATTCAATATAATATAGAAGCAATTGGCATGGTAATTGAGGCTTATATTCAGGCGGGCTGAGCACCCAAATGAGCACTGAAATGAATGAGAATGTGTGTGCTCAGCACTTCCATAAACCAGGCCCTAGTTCTGTGTGATCTGTTTCCAAATGAACAAGGAAACTGAGGGGCATAGTTGGAATTAATACCCCAGCTGTTCATGTCCAGAGACCACAATTTAAATACTGGATTTATAGTCATTAGGAAAATGAGTTTAGTGCAAATAGTTTTATGTTCACTGTTATAGCCATGATAGGATGCATGGTATTACGGAACTGGTGCCCAATCCAGTGCTCATTGAAGGCAGTAGGACTACACAGTTTACCAATTTGTGCATTTCAGTGTTTCTTTAAGCAATATTGTGGTGCACTTTTGGTTCTTTGTATGGAAATTCCTGTATGAATGTCAGTCACAATAATTGGTAATAGCCAGGACTGGCGCTAGGGGTTTGAGCGCCCTAGGCGGATTGCAATTTCGCCGCCCTGCATGCTGGTCCCGCGGCTCCGATGGAGCTGCTGCAGTGGTGCCTGCGGAGAGTCCGGTGCTCCGTGGCTCAGGTGGAGCTGCCACAGTGATGCCTGCGGGCGGTCCACCGGAGCCACGGAGCACCGGACCCTCCGCAGGCACCACTGTAGCACCTCCACCGGAGCCACCTGCCGCCCCCTCTGGCAAAACGGCACCCACCAATTATTCTGGCGCCCTAGGCGATTGTCTAGGCTGCCTAAATGGTAGCGCCAGCCCTGGTAATAGCCCACAATATCATCTACCTACAGTGCTTCATCTTCAGTAGCTATGAGATGTGTCAAAGTTAGACTCAGGACTCACAGTTTGTCAGACCACTCTGTTTTATTAGCACAGCTCTCTGCTAATAACATCCAGATAATGTGAGCACCATGCAAGACACAAACTATCTTATTTATACAGATAAAAGGATGAGCACTTAGCAAGATAACAAAGGAAGAAGAATCTAATATGTTTACCTGGGCTAGGCATGCATATCTTATTTCCTTACTATTACCGATCTTCTGTTAAAGTTTCGCCATTAGCACCCTTGTTTATGCCTAATGTTTCTTTTCCTGGCACCTGTATTTCAACATTTCTTATTTCTGCTTAAAGGTACGTACAACATTTCTTTAAGGCATTCTTATTTTTACAATATAATTCATTCTACTTTCACACATGACATGGGGTTTTCAATGAGATTTGGCAAAATAAACTGAATAGAATTCCCCTGCCCTGTACCATGTGCCTGGATGTAAACAGAATCTTCTTAGAGGGCAGCACACAACCTCTCAGGGTTCTCTGTTACTTGCATGACATTTTATTTCACAAGATACTTTCTGTGCCAGACAGATTTGCATGGATTTTAGTCTAGATTTAAACTAGGAATTGACAAAGATCTGAGCCATGCATCCGGGACTGTCATCCTCTTTCCTCCTTCACATTTACAGTACCACAAAACAAGATTAAAAAAAAGTCTTTATGGTTGAAAGGAGAATGAGCTTGTCAAAGTGACTCTGCACACTGTGCAATCAGACAGTGGAGTGTCAGTAATGTTCCTTGTAGGTTTTGGAATGATTTGTTAGTCAGAAGATGCCAATCTTCAACTTCATTACATACAGGAACACAGAAATCTGACCAATCTATTTGTTTTCTTTTGAAGGAAACAAATGCAGAATCTGTTCAAAGGATGACTGGATGCAAAATGGCAAGGACTGTTACTACTTCTCTACTAAAATAAAAACTTGGTTTGAATGTAAAGAGTATTGCTCTTCTCTGAGCTCCAGACTGCTGAAGATAGACAGCAAAGAGGAGCTGGTAGAGTCTATTTTACTTTTTATATAACCTCTTATATATTCCAAATTACACATGGCAAGTTTGTCAGGATACTATAGATAATTTTCTTGGGTATAGTACACATGTTTATGTGGGAAAACTCCCAGAATGATTTGAAACAATTTTGGGTTAAACCATGCAGAGGCACATGATAGAGGTTACCAGAAGGTCAGACTAACTGGTGAGTGTTAAATTATTGGGAAGAGGTAACTATCCATATAGTAAGTGGGTATGCACCACAGTTAGGAGATGATCAAAAGGTAAAAGAGGAGTTTTTCAAGATGCCTTGTACTAAGGAACCATGACAGCAATCATCATGATCTAGTAGCAGAATAACTGGGGGTTTTGGAAGAACAAAGCTTCTCTCTCATTGCCCTTGAAATATGGCACATAGTTCTGAGTCCAGAAATGTCACAAGGAATAGGAGGTCCTCTTTCACACTGGCTGGTTGAGGGAGAGAAGCCTCTGGGGATTAGGATCAGTGTTTTCAGCTGCATTATTTTCTCATTTTTATTTGATCCCTTTCATATGTTTATGGCATATCCAGTCTAATTTTAAATGGTTCTTGATGGCAATTTGTCTTCTGTAACGGAGCTCTGATAGAACAGATTTGTCTCCCCATACAGCGATCAGATCCAGTATCTCCCGTATGGTTCATGCTGGAGCTCTTTTTGGATTTGGGACTGCATCGCCACCCATGCTGAACAGAGCTCCACACTGGGCAAACAGGAAATGAAATTCAAAAGTTTGCGAGGCTTTTCCTGTCTACCTGGCCAGTGCATCCGAGTTCAGATTGCTGTCTAGAGCGGTCACAATGGTGCACTGTGGGATACCACCCGGAGGCCAATACCGTCGATTTGCAGCCACACTAACCCTAAGCCGATATGGTAATACCGATTTCAGCACTACTCCTCTCTTCAGGGAAGAGTACAGAAACCAGTTTAAAGAGTCCTTTATATCAATATAAAGGGCATTGTTGTGTGGACAGGTGCAGTGTTAAATCGGTTTAACACTGCTAAAATCGGTTTAAACGCGTAGTGTAGACCAGGCCTCAGAGACTATAAAAGGCCCTGGAAACCCCTCCATTTTGTCTTCAACCCTGCTTCTTGCCTCTGGAGGAACATTGCTGCAAACTGAAACTCTGAACAAAGGACTAACTGACCCATCCCAGCTGTGGATGTACTCCAGAGTCCTGCTACAAGCCTGAACCAAGAACTTTGCCATTACTGTATGTAATTGTTCCATTTAACCAATTCTATCTCTCTTCTATATCTTCTTCCTTTTATGAATAAACCTCTAAATTTTAGATTCTAAAGGATTGGCAATAGCGTGATTTGTGGGTAAGATCTGATTTGTATATTGACCTGTATCTGGGGCTTTGTCCTTTGAGATCGAGAGAACCCTTTTTTCTTTTACTGGGGCACTGGTTTTCATAACCATTTGTCCCCATAACGAGTGGCATAGGCACTGACTCCAGGGGTGCTCCTGGGCTGGAGTACACACGGGGAAAAATTAGTGGGTGCTCTGCTCCCACTGACAGCCAAGCTCCCCACTCTGCCCTGCCCGACCTCACCTTCTCCTCGGCCTCCACCTCCTCCCATTAGCGCACCATATCCCCGCTCCTATACCTACCTCCCAGCGCTTGCCGCCACCAAACAGGGGTAGCAAGCTCCATCAGGGAGTGAGGAGGAAAGGGAACATGGCACACTCAAGGGAGGAGGCAGGGCTTTGGGAAAGGAGTTGGAATAGAGGCAGGGAGAGGGCAGAGTTGGGGTGGGGACTTTGGGAAAGGGGTTGGAATGGGGGTTAGAGGGGTCAGGGCAGGAGTAGAGTCGAGGGGGCCGGGGCCACAGTGGGGTCGAGGGGCTACAGTGGGGTCGAGCACCCACTGGCACCAGTAGAAGTCGGCGCCTATGACCAGTGGCACTGTTGGCGATGCTGGGAAACTGGAGTGTCTAAGGGAATTGCTTGTTGGACTTGTGGTTAGCCAGTGGGGTAAAACCAAAATCCTCTCTGTCTAGCTGGTTTGGTTTGTCTTACTAGTAAAGAAAACCCAGCATTGGGCTGTAACCGCCCTGCTCTAAACAATTTGTCCTGAACTGATACTCTCAGAAGTGTCCCACTAAAGGGCAGCATCATTACAGAGCTCTTCAGGAAGTAGGTGTGTCTTAAAATGAGGGGAAGAAACATGGATTTTAATAAATCCATTGGAAAATTTCTTGAGGAAAAAAATGAGTGTTTGGTCAGTTAGACATTTTAACACAGGAAATGACAGGATGGAATTGAAATGAAGTGCAGAGACACTAGCTGATCAATAGTTTCTTAAGCAACCTTGTTTAATAAATTCAATATTTAACTGGCCTCAAGCAAGTTAAATTTAACACCTTAGGCCTTGCGTAAACCTACAAAGAGAGAAGATCCTATGAGGGCTTTGTGCGGGTGTGGTGCACTTCAAACTAGTAGAGTGAGAACTTCCTGTGCGATTTCCGATGACGCATTGCAGAGAGAATAATTCTTCCCTTCTCAGCTCCTATTGTCCATCTCCTTACAAGGCAGTGACAGGGTGATACCAAACTGTCTCTCTCTCCATCCCCAAGGGATTTTCATGAAGGACAAAACCATTTGTGAAACTTCAAGGTCTAGTTCCCGCAAGCCAGCCTCCTATCAAAGAGCTACAAAGGTATGAGTTCCACATTCTTCAGAGACCTTCATTATTAGAGCATGTAGTTGTTGTAAGAGGCATAGTTTATTACTTCGATATACTTCAAGAAATGAGTGGAATTAGTTATTGTCAGATAGACATATGTCTGCAACCTTTTACAATATTTTTCTTCTAATTACATTTTAAGAGAGACAGTATGAAATAAAGTACAATTTAATTATTATTATTTGTATTAAATGACTGTGGAAGGATTTATTATCATAGGCATTAGAATTCTACATTTCTGTACTTTATGCATCTCTGGTGCCGTATGTAGACTATCTAAATGTATATGGCAAATCTAGCAGATCAGCATAAATTGGGGAAGACCAGAGACCTAATATCTTAATTTTTAGAAAGGAATTTGACAGTGTTTCTCAAGAAATCTTACTTAGCAAATAGTCTTGGATAAGAACATAATCACTGAATTAAAAACTGGTTGAAGTACTGTGAAAAAAATGTTATGATAAATGGAAATAGACTGAGTTTAGTGTCATGGTCTTTGTAATTTATCATCTTCATCTTCATAAATAGTCTGGAAACTGGAGTACATAGCCTGTTAATGTAATGCAAACTAATATTATGTAATTCTCAGATGATGCTAAATGGAGGGTTGTTGCAAAGACAAACAAGATCAGATAGATAACCCAAACACATCTGGAAAGTTTAGCAAAATAAGCAGAAAATGATATTAAAACTATAACATCTGATGTAATAATCCAACACATGGCTATTCAGTGGTAGGGAGAAATGGAAGCCAGTCCTTATGAAAGAAACCCAAGAGTGAGAGTAGAGAACAGATTAAACATGTGCTTGCAATGTGTTGTTTCCAAAAAGGTAAATAATATTTGTGCATAGGTAGAAGTACTGTATTACAGGAGTGTCTCTCTATGGCTCTGTTGACAGTATACCTAGAATACCATACTCAATTCTGTGTACTTCCATTTTGAGTAATTATTATTAGTATTTTATTATTTATTTGTTGAACGCCTAGTGTGTAGCTGTCTGTACAGAATATAAAGGAGATGGCCCAAGATTTTCAAAAAATTCATGGAGTATAGGTCCATCAGTGGCTATTAAGTAGGATGGGCAGGAATGGTGTGCCTTGCCTCTGTTTGCCAGAAGCTGGAAATGGGTGATGGGATGGATCACTTGATGATTACCTGTTCTGTTCATTCCCTCTGAAGTACCTGGCATTGGCCACTGTTGGAAGATAGGATACCGGGTTAGATGGATCTTCGGTCTGACCTAGTGTGGCAGTTCTTATGATATGTTCTTAAAAATGGGTCTAAAGTTAAGTTCCTAAATTAATATCTAGGCATCTAAAAGTAGATTTATGTTCAAAAATATTGAGCACCCATCAGCGCCTCTAAAGTCTATGGTTACTAATGAAGGCTCAGCACTTTTGAAAATCTGGCTGCTTGAATAGGCACCCACACATAGACTTGGAGGCCTAATGTTTAGCACCCATTTTTGAACTTTTTGGCCATGGTCCCTAATCCAAAGATTTAGATAAATGTGGGGTTTTTTTTGTTTGTTTGTTTGTTTTAATTTTTTTTTAAAGAAAGAAAGTGGTTGCAAGTTTTAGAGGAATTCAGAGAAAAGACATGCACTTTATTAAAGGGGCTGGAGGGATTGACTTATAAACAAGAAATGGAAGAACTACGTGTGTATAATGAACTTTGTGCAAACCCTGATTAAAAGGGGATGCGCAATAACTATTTAGAAATATTGAAAGTGTATCAGCATTGAAGAGGGAAATGGGCTGTTCAGGGTGGTGTGAGGCTGTAGAGCTAGATGTAAAGGAAGGGAGGTAAGACAAAAATGTTTCCCAAGGTAAGGAGTGTAAATCCCTCTGCAGTAAACATTTAAACTTAGATTGGATAAAGCTCTAGACAGAATCCTATGATAAACATATGAAAGTATAAGCCCCAGTTTGTGTTCAGTGCAGAATTGTTGTATAGACCACCTGTGGGGAGGGGAAGAGGGTCTCTATTTCACCAGCTAGGGAAGGGAGGCAATCTCCAGACTCAAGTCCCTTTTCATCCCCTTCTTTATTGTTTACAACAATGAGAACAAACAAAAATGAGAAAAATAACACAACTGAAAACACTGCTCATAATCCCCAGAGGCTTCCCTGCTTCAACCAGCCAATGGGGAAGAGGATTCCTTTCCCCTGTGACCCTTCTGAACCCTGATTCCTGTTCTTCCCTGGTGTGTGAGAGTCAGGGATCCCTTGACCATTCCAGTCTGCTGCATTATCCTTGTTACAAACTCCCAAAGGATGAAATAGATGACATTAATATGAGATTGACACTTTCACTTCTATCTCTGCAGCAAGAGGCCACATTCTGACCTCTTTTGGACTGTAACTCCAGTGATTTCCATGGAATTATGCCAGATGTACACAGTGGTGTCTCAGAGCATAACTTGGTCCCGTGACACTGTACTGGAACTCAATGTGCATAGTACTAAAGGATATCACTCAGAGGAGGAGCAGGTGCACCAATCAAGTGTCAGTTCTTGGAGGCACTGGGGTCTAAAGTTCTGTTCCTAAATCCATATTTAGGTACCTAAAGTGGGATTTTTAACAAAAGTGCCTAAGAGATTTAGGCACATAATCCTTATTAAAGTCAGTAGTATAAAACAGGTGAAGAATCAGAACCAGACCCTCTAGAAACCTAAGGGAGAGCAGAGAGGGGCATTCCATGTTATATTGTGCATGTATGACATATGTTGTAAGCATTTTCCCCAGCACAGCCATCCCTGTCAACAAGAGGAGGGAGCTGCAGTCCAGTTCCCACATTACCCAGCAATTGTCTGACTAGGGGCCCTTTTACTACTGGCGCTGCCACTAACTATTGAGTTCTCCAGTATTAGGTGTCAGATTGTGTCCAGCCTCTCTCCACTGCCATAGCAAATGAAATCATAGCTCTGTCTTTTAGACTCCTAAATCTGTCCCCGGGGGGGTTATTTATTTGTTTGTTTTTCTTTTCTGAATCCCTCTAGTTTGTCAGTGTGTATTAATGTGTCCCAGATTCAGAACTAGGTGCCACATTCCAGGTGTGGTGAGAAGGAGGCGTGGTTCTTCCAAACCCTCAGTTATTCTGCTATTAGATCCTGACAATTGCTGTTTTTCCTTTCTTAGTACATGTATCAGTTTACATCAGATCCCATTTTTCATCTCAGTCTACTGAACCCAACCTTTCTATCCCAGAATGCAACAGAAATGAGTGAGCAGGCAGTGATCTATGCAGACCTGAAATTTCAAACTCCTTCCAAGAAGCAGAAGAAAAAGACACCTAAGAACACCAGGGACAAAGATGTTTGTAAGCATATGAGAACATATCTGCTATTACTGATATTTTATTGTCCATGTTAAATCTCTTCCTTGAACTGTATGCATTGTACCTGACTTTATCTACTTATATCATTAGTGTCAAGTATCAGGGGGTAGCCGTGTTAGTCTGTATCCACAAAAAAACAAGGAGTCCGGTGACACCTGAAAGACTAACAGATTTATTTGGGCATAAGTTTTCATGGGTAAAAACCCTCACTTCTTCAGATGCATGTCCATGCATGTCCATGAATCTGAAGAAGTGAGGTTTTTTACCCACAAAAGCTTATGCCCAAATAAATCTGTTAGTCTTTAAGGCACCACCGGACTCCTGGTTGTTTATATCATTAGCTTTTTCTTCAGAGCCAGGCACAGTTATTTTAGTAACTTGTTAACATCTGTCAGGCACTGAAATGCTCCTGGTATGGTACACTGTATTCTGGGCAAGGGGAGCAAAAGTTATCGTACCTTCGGAGCCCTGGAACACAGTTCTGTGATTGTGTTATCGCAAACCAATCCATGTCAATGGATGTTGTTGATTTGCCCTGTGTTCAAGGAGACACGGTCTCTTTAAATCATGCCTTGTGGTTGGAAGATTAAAGGAGGTGACCTGTGAATTCTCCTCTCCTTTCTGATGGGGATGGTATAATGGGATAGCCTAATTTTGGCAATTAATTGGTCTTTGACTATTAGCGGTAAATATGACCAATGGCCAGTGATGAGATGTTAGATGGGGTGGGTTTCTACAGAGAATTCTTTCCTTGGTGTCTACCTGATGAGTCTTGCCCACATGCTCAGGGTTTAGCTGATCGCCATATTTGGGGTCAGGAAGGAATTTTCCTCCAGGGTAGATTGGCAGAGACCCTGGGTTTTTTTCACTTTCCTCTGCAGCGTGGGGCACTGGTCGCTTGCTGGAAGATTCTCTGCACCTTGAAGCCTTTAAACCATGATTTGAGGGCTCCAGTGGCTCAGACACAGGTTTGATACAGGAGTGGGTGGGTGAGATTCTCTGGCCTGCGTTGTGCAGGAGGTCAGACTAGATGATCATAATGGTCCCTTCTGACCTTAAAGTCTATGATTCTATGAAACCTATTCATATGCGAATAAAGTACTATTTTCTCTATGCTTTGCCTGATTGAGATAGTCAACATCATGAAGTCATGATGGACCCTTAATTGTCCATATTTATTTACCATCCCAGACCTTTAAGATCATTCCTGTCCAGCAGAAAATTTCCTGAGCTACAGAGGATTTCCACTGAGTGTCCAGGAAGTTGAGCAGTTAGTTTTTGAGAAGATGACATTTAAAAACACTCTTTAAAAAGTGAAAATAATAGGCTCCATCTAGAAGAGCATAATGCCAAGTGCCATGTTTCCTCTGAAATCAATAGTAAAACAGCTATTGACTTCAATGGGAGCAGAAGCAAGCTTTAAATCAAGGAAATAGCACTGGAAATGTTTAATGAGTTTATACATATTCTTAGTAGATCACAGTTCAATTTGTTTTGAAGTATGTAAAGTGAAATTTTACATTTCAAGGTTGTCATTAGCAGAATGCATGAGTCAAGGGTAGTCAAATAGATACATTATCTTAACTGGATATTTCCATAACTTTTAATGCTTAGCTTTGAAACTGTAATTTTCTGATTATAGAGTATGTGCAAAGAGTTATATAAGTCACATGAATAACTTTAAATGTAACAACACTTTTGGGTAAGACTCTAAATAGAAGTCAGGTATTGGAAACAAGGTGATAAAATGCATATGCTGAATTCACAGGTGTTAGTTGTTTGACCCCAGTACACTGACAAGCTACTGCAGAAGATTGTGTTTTGGGACAAAACCTTTTAATAGCAAAGTTCTGCCATGCCTTGTGTACTACAATGACAGTTTTATGCGGCTATAGATTGTAAGTAGAGCTGTCCACTGTGATAAAGTCAGGCTGGATGGCTGCAAAAGGGTAGTCTTATTGGGTGTTGGGAAGTGCTGGGAAGCACAGCTAAAATCCCCTCCCCAGCCTGGGGAGGCGCTACTGAGCCCAGAACGCAACTAAAGTTGGGGGACAACGAAGGAAAACAAAACAGGAACAGGTGTGGAGGTCAAAGGTCCAAAACTAGTGAACCGGAAGTGGACACCAAGCAAGGAACCCTGGACAGTGCCCACTGTTCCTCAGTGCAAGAGGGCAGTCCTATTGGATACTAGGAAGTGGATGGGCGGAAGCCTGCCCACAGCTAAAAGCCCCTCTCCCAGCCTGGGGAGGAGCTACTGAGCCCAGACCTCAACTAAAGTTGTGGGTCAACGAAGGGAAAAAAACGGGACAGGTGTGGGGAGTCAAAGGACCATAGCTAGGGAACCAGAAGGGGACACTGAGCAGAGAACCCCGAACAGTGCCCACTGCTCCTCAATGCAAGAGGGCAGTGGAAGGCAGATATGTTAGCCCTAGAATGTTAAAGGCCCTTTTCCCTACAAACTGAGAATGGGTTACCTGAGGTTAATTAGAGATACCTGAATCCAATTAAGGGCTGCTGAGACCTTTTAAAATCCCTCCTCCAGTGAGAGAAGGGGAAGAGAGATAGACACTAGCTGTTACCAGGCTAGTAGCAGCAGGGAAGTAGCTTCTCCAGGAGGAAAGGCTCTGTTCCTCCCCATAGGGGAAGCAGACAAGCATGACTGCTGGCCAGAGGAAGGACTGACACCCCAGGACTAACAACAAAACAACACCTCATCCCAGCGAAGAAGCAGGGAAAGGTATCACCCTTTCTTTGGGTCTATGGGAATATTTTCCCTTTTTTAGTGAGGAAGGAGCAACCCTTAGGCTTATCCTCACGCCTACCCTGGAGACTCAACCAAGTGAGCACTGAAGGGTGAAGGCAAACCCTGCCTGAGTGGGACTGATTACACCAGCCCCACCATCGCCAGAGGAGAGAAACTCTAAGCCTGGCAAGAGAAAAGAGGTGCCTTGCCACACGACCTTGTCAGTGCAATGAATAAAATTCACTGTTTCTATGCTATAACCCAATAGCAATAAACGAGGAGGTGGTGACCTACACAAAACTGAAATGCCATAATGCTTCTGAGCAACAGAGGAGGCAAAGGACTACGAACCCCCAGGGCAAAGGTACTGTGTGCTACATGCTGCTGACGCCTATCATTCTACTATTTAACTGTTCATAGTGTAACACCTCCCTTGAATTGTATGAGAACATTAAAAGCAAAACTCCATATGAAGAATCAGGATTTAAATACCCCAAATCAAGACATTCGATGGTTAAGATGCCACAAGCATTATCCACCTGGCCTCCTTGCACATTCTTTATATTAAGATATAAAATTAATCCTTAAAAATAAATTCAGAGCAGTGCTATGTATCCATGTAATAAAGGGAACTGGGCCAGATTGTTCTCAGCTGCTTTATGAATGTTTGCAGGGAGAGGAGCAAAGGGCACTAGGAATGCCCTGCCTTCTACCCCCAAATGCAGTGGCCAGATATTCTCTTCCTAGCTGCAGGGATTGTTCCCTCCTAGAACCTACAGACACATTGGCCACCCCAAAGTGGATGGAGGGGAAAATACAACTATGGCCTTATCTGGCCTCCTGTCCCCAAAGCCAACACTAGTCATAAGCAGACTAGGACATTGCTTAGGTCCCCAACCAGCTCCATGGGGCCCCCATTCTCTTTTTATTATAAAAACTTTCCTGTTCTAGAATTAAGGGGCACAAAATATTTCTGCTTAGGGCCCACAATACACTAGCACCATCACTGCCTCCCCCACTAGGTAACACAGGGGAGCAGCTCCATCATCCTATAAGATGGCACAGTGAATGCTCTCCCCTTGCACACTTGATAGCTCAGGGAGGGACTGTGCCTCAGGAGACACAATCCCCACCCAGCTCTCCTGTTGGGGAGACTCCACACTGGCCCAACTCAAGGCAATTCCTAAAAGGCACAGCGGAGGCCTTAATGGTGGAGGGAGGGATAACTCAGTGATATGAGCATTGGCCTACTGAACCCTAGGTTATAAATTCAATCCTTGAGGAGGCCATTTAGGGAACTGGGGTAAAAATCTATCTGGAGATTAGTCCTGCTTTGAGCAGGAGCATAGACTAGATGATATTCTGTAATTCTTTTTTTAAAGGTGCCCTTGAAGGTGGAATTCCCAAAAGGGAAGGGGAAGCCCTTTTTATTCTTCCTAGAACTCTTTGTTCTGAGCCTCCTTAGCTTTATCCCACCTTTATAAGTGTACACAATACTAGCAGTGAATTAATATAATGCTTCCCCTCTTTCACAAATTGCTAAACAGAAGCAATTTAGCCCACTGCACAGAGCTTCTAAATAGCAGCCAGTAGAGTTGGTTTTATTCAATCCCATGGTAAGCCTGGGCAAAGCATTTCACCTCTCTCTGTTTCAATTTTTCCCATCTGTAAAATGGGGATAATAGTTTCCAACTTTTTTAAGTGCTACAGTTGAAAGGATCCATATAAGTGCTTAGGTGGAAGAAATATCCCTTAATGGTGTTCTGCTAGGACCCCAGAGCACAGTTCTGTGCCATCAAGTCCCACGTAAAACAGTCTACCTCCTTACTAAGGCTTTGTTAAGACTAGATCCTGCTGTCCGGGTATCTTGACCTGTACAACTTTGAACAGGGCAAGAGTTCTCATTCCATAGTTCAAGAGCCCTGACAACATGTTCTGACACGGCTGAATATGTGTGAGGGTAGGAGGAGGAGAATGAATACTTGTGTGCAGTTGAGCTGCATTTCACTAACACAAAGAACACAAATGGCTTATGCCTCGTTTGGGGTTTAAAAGCATTTCCCCCCATAATTCTGTACTTCTCCCTTTTCTCTCTCTCAGATTCTTCTGCTCTGGCTCCTGCATGGAGGCTCATAGCAGGGATTTTGGGGATCTCTTGCTTGGCTTTGCTCATAGCAGTGGGGGTCTTGGCTGCGAATGGTAAGCATGAGAAAAGTAGATACTGAGAGACAAGCTCTGTGCTGGCATACTCCTTGTGTAACTGCTGGAGAGTAAATCTCACAAGGTGTAAGCCAGTGAAGAGCTGTAATCCTTAGCTCCTCTGAAAATCAGGCCACTTATTTTGATGCCTAATTATGGTTTTAGGGGGCTTGGAATGGAGAGCAGCTGGATTCTGTCACATTCTCTCCCCTACACACACCCAAACCGCCCCTCCCCCCCACTTGCAGAGTTTCCCGGGAAAACTGCAGCTGACAAACCTCTGGCATAACAACTCCAACTGTCCACATAACCCAAGAGCCAGAAGGGGTGTAGGGTCCTCCAGTACAAATATGAAGAACAGACTTTCTGTGGACCCCTGCAGAATCATGAAGTTGGTGTCTAATCACTGGCTTCAGCCTCAAGGGACAAAACACATCCCCCTATGTGAGCATTCCTCTGGACTGAAGCTCTCATTGAATTTCCTGTCCATAGTGTAAGTGTCCTTGTCTTTCTTGAAAAGATTCCAGGGCTTTCCACTTACCACTTTCTTCCTAAGAATCTGATTTTTCTGTTTTGGAGTCTAACTTGGAAAATAGGATTTTTCTGCTTTGTGGTCACTGCAAACATCACCTGTATTCAACCCAGATGATGGAATCAGGAGGTTTTCAATTGCTATTTTAGGTGAATTTTTAGACAATCAAGATTTTCAGCCACACGTTTTTTCTCAGGGTCTTTATGTACAAAATGTTATTTTTAAGATGACTTTTAACAAGAAAAAGTACATATAACATATCATGGTGTTCTAACAATAAAATAGACACTCTTGCCAATAGTATAACCATGGGTAGAACTTGGACCTGTGTTTCTTTATAAGGCGTAATATATTGATCTCTAAAACTGTGCTGCAATTTACTTTTAAGTGGTACATTACATTGTTATATTGCTTTGGCTTTAAGTTTTTCAGATCTCCCTTGTACCATGTAGACAGCAAGATAACCTCACCCAGCACTGGGAAATTATCCAAGGTAAGAACAGAAACCTGCCAATGGCTTTAAACAGGAAAGATACAGGTCAATTGGCTTCAGGAGGGCAATATTTTTCTTCTATGTGTTGTAACTTTAGACTGAAATAATTTCATATTGAATTCCCAACACTGTTGCTACACTGATGGATATCAGAGTATGACATTTTGGTTAATTAGATTCCAGTTCTTTTTATCCTTATTTACCAAAATTTTACATTCTTTGAAAAACTCAAAAGTGAGTCTTAAGGGAACATAATGGAGGCTAAGCTGGTTTAAGTCACATGTTGAAAGACCATCAGAGAGAACGGTAGGGAGGAAAAACAATTAACAGGAGGGAATAATACAATCACAGAAATGTAGATCGCAGAAGGACCTCAAGAGGCCATTTAGTCCAGTCACCTGCACTAAGGCAGGTCCAAACATACCTATATCATTCCTGACCGATGTTTGTCTAAACTGTTCTTAAAAACCTCCAAAGATCAGGATTGCACAACCTCTCTTGGAAGACTATTGCAGTCCTTGAAAATCCTTATACTTGGAAAGTTATTTTTTCTAATATCTAACCCAATTCTCCCTTGTTGTAGATTAATTTGATTACTTCTTGTCATCTCTCAGTCTTCTCTTCTCTACACTAATCAGGCATAGTCTTTTCAACTTTCCTCATATGTCAGGTTATCATTTTTGATGCTTTCCTCTGGACTCCCTCCAATATGTCCACATCTTTCCTAAATGTGGCACCTAGAAGTGGACACAGGACTCAAGCTGAGGCCTCACCAGTGCTGAATAGAGGGACAGTTACCTCTGATGTCTTACATATGACATTCCTGTTAATACACTCAAAAATGATATTAGAGTTTTTTGTAACTCCATCACACTGGGGGCTCATACTCAATTTGTGATCCACTATAAACTCCAGATCCTTTTCAGCAGTATCACTGCCTAGCCAGCTATTCTCCATTCTGTAGCTGTGCATTTAATTTTTCTTTCCTAAGGCCTGGTCTACACTAGGGGGGGATCGATCTGAGATAAACAACTTCAGCTACAAAAATAGCATAGCTCAATTTGATGTATCTTAGATCAACTTCGAATCACTTTGCATCCTTGGGACTTGGGATCAACAGCCGCCACTCCCCCATAGACTTTGCTTCCGCCTCTTTCCGAGCTGGAGGTCAGCAGTTGATGGGAGAGCAATCGGGGATCGATTTATTGTGTCTACACTACACGCGATAAATTGATCCCTGATAGATCGATCACCACCAGCCGATCCGGCGGGTAGTGTAGACATACCCTAAGTGTAGTACTTTGCACTTTTCTTTAGTGATTTTCATCTTGTTGATTGCAGACCAATTCTCTAATTTTGCATACGAAGCCTGTCCTCCAAAATGCTAGCAGCCCCCTCCCCCCGCCTCTTGGTGTTATCCAAAACTTTTATAAGCATGCTTTTTACTATATTATCTACATCACTAATGAAAACCTTGATAATACTGGCCCCAGAACCCTGATAACTATCTTTAAGTAAGATATTTCAACCAGTTTTGTATGCACCTTATATTAATTTCATTGATACCATATTACTTCAGCTTGTTTATGATAATGTCATGTGGGACTGTGTCAAAAGACTTACTAAAATCAAGATATATAATGTCTACAGCTTCCCTTCTATCCACTAGATCAATAGCCATGTCAAAGGAGGAAATTAATTTATTTTGGCATGACTTTTTCTTGATCAATCTGTGTTGTCTATTATGTATCACCCTATTTTCCTCTAGGTGCTTACAAATTGATTTTTTAATAATTTTTCCAGTATCTTTCCAGATATCAAAATTAGACTGACTGGTCTTCTTTGTTCCCCTTTTTTTAAGATCAGTACTATGTTTTCCCTTCTCCAGTCCTCTGGACTTCCCCAGGAGTTCTCAAAGATATTTCCTAATGATTCCAAGATTGCTTTAGTTAGTTCCTTAAGTACTCTAGGGTGAATTACCCCAGGCCCTGCTCACTTGAACAGGTCACTATTATTTATCCTGTTCTTTCCCTGTTTTGGCTTGGGTTTCTTCTCCCTTGCTTTTAATATTAATTGTGTTTAAATATTTGGTACATTTACCTTTTAGTGAAGGCATTAAACACCTCACCCTTGATATAATTCATTATTAGCTGTCCTTTGTGCCAAGTCAAGGACTTGAATTTTCCTTCACTTTTCTCTAGCACCTAATGCATTTAGAGAAACACTTTTTATTATCTTTTATGTCTTTTACTAGGTGTAATTCATTTGGCGCCTTGCCATTTCTGATTTTGTTCCTACATGCTTCTGCCATTCTTTTGTACTCATCCTTCACAGATTGTCCATGTTCCACTTTTTGTTAGATTCCTTCTTAATATTCAGTTTGTTAAAGAGCTCTTGATGGGGCCATACTGGCCTCTTACTATTCTTCCTATCTTTCCTATCAAACCCCACATTAAGCACAGGCAGAAGTGGGAGGGGAGCCTCTCCTGCCAAGCAGCAATCAGCCTGGCCTCACCCCCATGCAGCTACCACAACTGCCAATCATGGAGGCATGGACCCACAGCTGCAATCAATAGAGGAAGCAGGGCCTGCTATAAAAAGAGAGAGTTCAAATAAGGAAGGGAGGGAGAAAGGCCTGGGAGAGCAAAGGGGTAACACCCTCCCCCTGCAGCTGGCTGCCTCCAGAAACGCAGCCCGAAGGGGCTGAAGCAGATCACTGAGATTAACTAGAGTCAGGGGCCAAGAACTGCCATTCCCAACAGAGACCTCCTAAAAGACCACAGAAAGAACCTTCACACCGTGATAATTTGCTGCTGTGCCTTTAATATTGTCTCTCTGAGAAACTGCGAACTTTCCTAAACTCCTTATTCCCTTAGATTTTCATCCCATGGCATCTTACCTACCAGTTCTCTGTTAAGAAGCTATAAGATAAACTAGTCAACCTCCCACTTTAATATTTTCCATCTCATCTCTGGTGCTTCTCAGCATGTAGGTTTCACAATCTTAGATTCCATGACACTTACATATCAGTAAGTGAGTGATAAATGGAGACTAACTCTGTGTGAAGGAGCCTCACTTACAGATCACTGAATTTTACCCATTGTGCAAGACTCTTGCTCAATAATTACTAACAAAGAAACCACCAATTAATTACAATAGCACTCACACTTGATGTATAGAATCCATAAAATACACAAAATTCCCCTGGGGAAAAACAAACAAACAAATGTGATTGTGTATAAAAGGAAAGTGACGTAGGCATAATAAGAATTACTTTATTTGCTATAGAACAAGAATCCTCATGCCAGCATCAAAAGACGAGCAACCATGTCAATACTTGTGACTCTAAAGATGGTTTGGAATGCACTTAATGCAAAATCAAATTACAACAAAAAATGGATTATCATAACTTGACCTTAATACTTCTAATAAAGTAACATATAGAGGTCCCAATCAGGTATAGGTCTCACTCATATTAGGTTGTGTACAAACACACCATAAGAGACAGTCCCTATATGAGAGAGATGATAAATTTAATGCAGACAAGATACCATAAATGGATGAAACAATGAAATGGAGGAGGGAGGACAAGGGTAACAACAACAGAAGAAATGTAAACTGTATTTCTTTTTAAGGGTGGAAGTTTCTTTGTCCAGAAAATTGGTTTCCCCATGGAGAGAAATGTTACCACTTTTCTACTGAATCCAAACCTTGGCTGGAGAGTCAAAAGGCCTGCTCTTCTCATGGCTCCAGACTCCTCCTGATAGAAAACAAAGAAGAGCTGGTAGAGTATCTTTGTCTTTGGAAAGCTGCATATACAAAACAGCCAATAGAAGATTTGTCAGTGAAAAGAGGATTGGACAATGAGATTTGGCTTCATTTGCTATCTTGCTTTATGTTTTTTTCTTGAAGGCTAATTTCCTCACACTTCCTCTTCTCTCCCCAGCACTAGAGCCATAATTGAACCCTAAATTAATTTAAAAGGCACCTGTTGCAAGGCAAAACCCCAGTATCACCAATACTTTTCATATTCAAGGTACATATATTACTGTAGCATAAGAAAAACCTGTCCATCACTCAGGGCATTTTTCTCTTTCTCAGAAGTGATCTAGGGGAAGCATTGTCCTCTAGACAAGAGAGGGAATAGAGATTAACCAACAGAGGAAGCTGTCACAATTTCTACAGCAAACATGTCTGGAGGAAATGAAGACTGTGATCAGTCTTGCCAAAGGAGTTGATCACCCATGAGGCTGCCTCGCCATATTAATCACATCACTGTTAGCCACATCACAGTACCTGATATCCATACACTTGTGAAATCAACAAACACCTGATGCACATACACCCATGCAATGAGCAGGGAGACGAATTAACTGTCTTTGTCTTTGTACAGGATTTCATAAGCCCTCTCGCAACTTTTAGCTGGATAGGATTATCACGCGATAAGACTGACAGTCCCTGGATGTGGGTGAATGGCACAGCTTTCTCCACCGACCAGTGAGTTCCAGACACAGCTAGAAACTTCTAATTTCAATAAAGTGCAGTGACAGTTCAATGAGGGAGAGAAACACAAGCTTCAATAACAAGGAGTGCATTATGTAATCACTGAAATGTATTTTAAAATTCTATGGAGGCCCAAATCAGCAGAGGGTGGTGTAAGTTAAGGTTAAGGTGTATTGACAAACAGCAATAGGTGATGAAACACCAAAAGTGGAAGTGAAGTGGCTGCTTCAGGTCAAGAATAAAGTACATTGGCACAACTGAGGGGAGTAGTGACTCAAAAAAATTAATTGAGAGAAGAAGTTGTGTGTCATGGCTGAGGTGCACTGGCAGATAAGTGAGAAGTGTGCACAGCATGAGATGCACTACTCCTGACTCTAGCCAAAACAGTTATTCCCTGACATTCATAAATACCAAATTTACTGATGATTTTTTTAGTAATGGCTCCTCCGCTTCTCCACAATTGCTTTGTTGTTATTAAAATTATTTGTTTTGCCATATGTTTAAGTTGACATATTTACCTTGAAAAAATAAGGTAGCAATAGAGATATGACCAGAATGACTTCAAGTAACATTTTATTCTATCATAGGTTTGCAGTAAAGAAAGGATACATTGATGGTAATTGTGCACGTGTCACAGGTGGAGAGCTCTCCTCTGGTCCATGCAAAGATGAAAACCGCTATATTTGTGAGCAGCTGATTTTTTTGCCAAAGCCTGACATATCGGCATGAGATGGACCATGGAAACCATAAAATCTGGGGCATCACAAACACCGTGACAAATATCCCCAATAAATACTACCACTCTCATGTTTTCCTCTTCAGAGGCTGCCTTTATGTTGTAAAATTGTAACACACTTTGCTGTGACCACATATTGTTTATGAGTCTCTGTCGAAAGGAGCTAGGGATGGCCACTCAGAGTAGAAACCAGATAGTTAAATCTGATAAACCATCAGAACCTGGTGTCTTTTTCCTTTTCCTTTCCTTTTCCAGTTCATTGATAGTTTATTTTAAAACAATAATTAGGTCACTATCTGGTTCAAATAGTTTTCTTTCAATAAACTGGTAAAAAAAATCTGATTTAATTGCCAGCTTTTGTTTTTTTGTTTTTACTTCTTTGCTTTGCATTCAATCACAGAAGAATTGCCATGATGAAGCAATACAAAAACAAGGATAATGTTGATTAAACTAAAAGTACCTTTGGAGAAAAGTAGTTTATAGGTGATCTTTAATAGTGTGGTGGGGTGGACTGAACTGGATGTCATGAGCAATCAATATCCATGTCACAGGGGCCAACACAGCAAAGGCAAATTCATGTACTCCCCCTACTCCAATCCATCCCAGCTTCTCAAATCACTAAGGAAAGTTACAGGTGCATCATAAACAGGATGAGAGCAATGGACAAGCCTTGCTGTGAGCTGTAGTAATCACCAGGGAAGAGGTTCTCATTGACATCACTGGATAATTAAAGATGCTGTTACACAAAATGCACAATTTGGGAGAGGATCCCACTACTGTACCATATTCCATGGACTGGGCATGGTCAAAAGGGACATTCCTTAACTTCACCACCTCAAGCCCAGTAAAAAGCTCTGCCCGGTGCGAAGGTATATTTACACCTCATGATCCAGTCAGTTCCTCTTTGTCCCCAGTGGAGAAATGTTCCATGACAAGAACACTATGGTCTCTCTAGCCCACTTGTTACAAACCTCATGTCTGCTTACCAAAGTGCTCCCAATTTTTACATTTATGCCTAATGCTGTTGGGAATAGGCTTGCTTTCAACACTGCTAAATGCTGTGTGGTTTCAAACAATTCTGATTTGAATGATTTTAAAATCACTGTGGACCAGGTATGGATCAAGGAGCCCTCCCAATAATTTCCACTGCACAAGAGTGGCCTTTCAAAATCTCCCAGAATCCTCTGCTTCTCAGTTTTGCACTGGGAAAGATGGAATATGTACCGACAGGGCATTGCAACTTACAGACTTTACAGCAGTGGTCCTGGAGATGCAGGACAAACTTGCAAACAGATTGCAGCAGCATGGATGTAGTAGAGATGCTGAACCATTTGTTTTTAAACCATTTCTACCCTACCCATTTGATAACTAATGGCTCATTTCCAAAGTGTAAACACAGCTGTGTTTTTATGAAATATTGTCTGTGTATAATGGAGCTGATCCTCTCAGTTATTGCTGTTGGGATGTTGCCAGTTTCCTGTAAGGTGGGGTGACCAGCAGGGCTGGCTCCAGGCATCTGCGCAGGAAGCAGGTGCTTGGGGCAGCCAATGGAAAGGGGTGGCATGTCTGGGTTTTTGGCGGCAATTTGGTGGTGGGACCCTCAGTCCCTCTTGGAGGGAAGGACCAGCTACTGAATTGCCGCCAAAGAATGAAGTGGCACGGAAGAGCAGCCGCTGAAGAGCCGCTGATCACGGCTTTGTCTTTTTTTTTTCCTCTCTCTCTTCGTCACTTGGGGTGGCAAAAATGCTGGAGCCGGCCCTGGTGACCGGGTTAAAAGCATCAGTTACACTGTGAAGCACAGTGGAAATAGCTATAAATGACTATATTGTAAGCATTGGTTGGTTGGGGTTCATTTTTTTGTTTGTTTGTTTGTTTTTGTTTTTTTTCTTGTATAAGAAGATTTAGACTCCGAGGAATGCAGAAAACGCTACAGAAAGGCCCTCCAAACTGATATTTTTGCACCTGCTGCTCTCTAATGTTTGCTGTTGCACTTACACAAACACACACACATTAAAACATTGAACTGATTTTGTAAACAAATATGAATTAATATGGAAATAAAACTTTAGAATTTTACTCTTCTTCATCTTCCTATCTGTAGCTTGTTCTGAGTGTGCTGGTCAGAGTGCCGGGCTTCTGATGGACACTTCCTGTGTGTCATAAGCCAGTGCCGTTGAACAGCATTTTTCTTTCTCCTGTTTGCTGTTGGTGGCAGTAGAAAAAGAGGACAGTCAGATGGTCTCTCTCCTCTTGATATTTAAATACCAGAAAGGAGTAGTGGAACAGAACCAGAATTGTTTGCAGCCTGAGAGAGAGATAATATACGTTCACTCTGACGTCTTCCTTCTCACTAAACATTAGCTCAAATATAACAGTATTGCAATATGATGAGGCAAACATCCAGATTCTGTTGATAACTTCAGTCTGTTTCTTTTTTTAAGATTCAGGAAAAGTGTTCTGGTCTCAGGCCCATTATCTGTGGTGTGGATCTACATCCCTCCTGGATAGTGAAAGCTAGTGGTAGGTCTCAGTTCTAGTACTGACAAAGGTGCTCAGTGCCTCAATTTCAGAGAGAAGGATCCCACTATGATTATGTGTGGGAAAGTTTGTATGAATATAACTTTCTCTTCATGTGATCAACTTGACTGAGCACCAATTTGCCATAAACTTTTATTTTGTGGGAGCAATCAATAAAACCTTTATCCACCCTCATCAGACTCCTGGGATGCCACTGATCTTTCATTTGCACTGAGCACCAGGCAGGACACAGCAGTAGCATTTTCATTAATGACTTGGATGATGGAGTGTAGAGTACACTTATTAATTTATGGATGACACCAAAGGGTTGCAAGCATCTTAGAGGACAAGATTAGACTTCACAAATTGGAGAATTAGTCTGAAATCAACACGATGAAATTCAGTAAACATAGATACAAAGTACTGCACTTAAGAAGAAAAAAGATCAAATGTACAGCTACTTAATGGGGAATAATTAGCTAGCGGTTAGTACTGCAGAAAAGCATCTTTGGGTCATAGTCAATCACAAATTGAATATGAGTCAACAATGTGATGCACTTTTGAAAAGGCTAATATCATTGGTGGGTGTATTATGGGAGTGTTATATGTAAGGCCTGGGAACTAATCATCACTCTATACTTGGTACTGAGGAGGTCTCAGCTGGAGTAATGTGCTGAGTTTTGGATGCCACACTTTAAGAAGATGTGGACAAATTGGAGAGAGATCAGAGGAAAGTAACAAAAATGATAAAAGGTTTAGAAAACCTGAGCTATGAGGAAAGGTGAAAACAACTGGATATCCTTACTCTTGAGAAAAGAAGACTGAGGGGGTGCCTCATAAGATTCTTCAAATATGTTAAGAACTGTTGGACACTGGTCAATTTTTCTTCATGTCCTTTGAAGTTAGGCCAAGAAGTAATGGGCGTAATCTGCAGTAAGGGAGGTTTAGGTTTGATATTGGGAAAAAACTTTGAGTACAAGGGCAGTTAGGTGCTGGAATAGACTTCCAAGGGAAGTTGTGGAATCCCTGTCATTGGAGATTTTTAAGACCAGCCTAGACAAACACCTTGATCCTGCCTCAGATTCTTCAACTGTGCTAAAATGACAGGCAATCATCACTAACAACTCCATAATAAAAAGAGTTGAAAGAGAATACAGCAAAGGGACTCAGAGACAGCAGGATGGTTCGCTGTCTCCCTGGAGAAAAGACAAAAGATTCATCTACAAGATTGGATGGGATTTTGAATTAATCTGGCAAATCTGCACTCCTGATGATGCACATTGGAACCAACAATGTCCAGTGAGATTGTTGCATCTCAGAAGTAGCAGGGCTAATTTTGGTTGGAGATTATTTGGAGCAGCCAGGAGGTTGTTAAATTAATAAAGCAAGCAGAAGAGGCTCTGGTGCATATACATTGAAACTCAAACCAAGTAGAACCAAACCCTATGGAACCCCATTAGAACCACCCCTGTTCAGGGATGATTCCCTCTTGACGTCTATTTTTTGAGAAATGTCACTTACCCAGGTCTTAATTCAACTAGAGTGTGCTTCATTGATACAATATAGTGCTATATTTTTAATCAAAATGTTGTGGGGTTCTTAGGCAAACATGTTAAAATAGTCTGACACAGATCTCCAAATGGCGTTAGGCACCGAAATACCTTTGAGATCTTGGCCTAAGTCATTTACGTGCTTTTGAAAATGTTACCCTACAGTGTTTAAAAACATAATCACAGTTTACACTACATGTCTCTGGCTTCACTCAGAGTACAGGAGGGACATAATTTGAAACAGCGGGTTATAAGAAGAGAGAAGATTTTCTCTTGTGAGTAAATGACTCTTTACTAAAAGCTTGAGAAAGGGGCTGGAATTTAAACAGGCCCAGAGATGGGGCTGAGGACCCTGAGGACCATTTGTTGAACTCTGTTACCTCAGAAGTGGTTAATTCAATGCAAGTTATCATAGCACACAGGCGCTGACTTCCCCTCTACCTGGGGGCTGCTCGACCTCCCCCTCCAACCCTGGCCCTGCCACCACTACACCTCTTCCCCACAAGGCCCCACCCTTGCTCCCCTCCAGCCCTCCCACTCCACCCCTTCCCCAAAACCCACCCGTTGTGCCCCTCTGATAGCCCTGGTATCTAGCTATTTCAAATCAGCAGCCAGACATTCTGCCTTAGCACTCCACCCCTGAGTAAATTTTTTGCCCTACCCTTCATAAATATTATGCAACATGTGGCTAATAGCGTGGGAATATTTTCCTCATTCAGATCTAACCTGCCATAAAGGCATCACTAGGGTGCACATTCAATAGTCATCCTGTACCTACTCAGCCTACTTTTGAAACACTCCTTACTGCAATCCAGGTTTCCTGAGTACGGTTTAATGAGTCATGGAATGTGTGTGCATCATCACTCCACAGTTAGGGAAACCCACTGCTGCAAATCCATCCACAATTTCATGTATGTTGCCAAGAGTCATGGTCTCATGCAGCAAGATGGATTAATGTCCCTGCAAACTTGTGTTAACACAGCTCAAATGATCAACTTTCCAACTTCACTTGTGACAGATCGGAAGCCATCTGGAGTTGCCAGCTTCCACATTGCGATCGCCATGCAATTCTCCACCAAGAGGGCAGCTCTTATTTGGGTGTCCTTGTGCCGCACGGCTGGGGTAAGCTCAGCAAATGTTCCAGGAAGGTGTCTTTCCATATCCTAAAGTTCTGCAGCCTCTGCTCATCATTCCAACCTGCATAATGATGTGATCCTATCACTCCGTGCTAGCTTTCCAAGCCCAGAAGCAACACTAACAGACTATCAGGGTTGGAAGGGACCTCAGAAGATCATCTAGTCCAAATCCCTGCTCAAAGCAGGGCCACTCCCCAGACAGCTTTTTTGCCCCAGTTCCCTAAATGGCCCCCTCAAGCACTGAGCTCACAGCCTTGTGTTTAGTAGGCTAATGCTCAAACCAGTAAGCTATCCCTTCAGCATGTTTGTTGGTTCTGTGAATGCCAACAGCAATCTCATGTTGCTGCTATCCACATAATCCATGCTGGACAGCATGTCATGCAACTGTGACTCCCATCGCCTTTGAAAGTTCAAGATTAATTCCATTACCATTCACGATGTGTTACTGACAATTAGCAGAGCAGTGGAGAGCATCATGGGATCCATTCCTGCAGACAGAGATGGCAGGGTGACCAGAAAGCAGGGACATAGAAAAATGCCGCAAACTGGAAATGGAAGCACAGGGAATGCTGGGATGGAAAGCAATGCATCATGGGACATTGAGCCCAGACCCATGATGCACTTCTATCTGGTCCACCTTCCCACAACACCTAGCTGCACAAAGTGGACAGCTGAACTGTGGGATAGCTACCCTCAGTGCATTGCTCTCACTGTTTATGGGACCACCACATGTGTGGACACACTAGGCCGAAAGAGAAAGACAGTGTGAACATGCAACACTGATTTTCTTTAACTGCTTTTTGGTTGTTGACCAAACTTTCAGTGGAAAAAACTCTGTCACTATAGACATACCCTCAGTCCTGACCCTACAACAGATTTCCTACATGATGCTGACTAAAACTGTGTCATAATGCATATGCACAATGCAGCCAAGTTTGAACAGGCAACATTAATTGAGGCCTTTCTTGAAACTTGAGTGCTTGACTTCATAACCTTTTTTTTTTTTTTGAGTGGTTCATTTATATAAAAGAATGTGTAGTCCATGGTTCTGTGGCTGATTCAGATGGTCTAGAATCAATACCTTGCCTACCCCTTTACTGCTGTGGGTTGTGCAGATGATCTTCAAACTGTGAACTGAATGTATCCAATTCAATGTTATATTCCTGAGCTAGCAGATCACCTTCAGCAATAGCTCTGAAGTATTAATTGGCCCCTTCATCTCAACAGGCTGTTGACTCTGAATCCTAAAGGGAGATTATAGTGTTTTTTGCATGGTACATTTCTCTAATGAGGACAAAGGGGAACTGACTGGGTCATAAGGCATAAGGACAGCTTGGCCCCAAGCACAGTGTACTGGAGTTGAGGTGGTGAAGTTATGTAGCATCACTTTTGACCGTGCCCAATTCATGGAATATGATACAAAAGTGGGATCATCTCTTCTATTTATGCCCTCTGTGTAACATTATGGTTAATTAGCCAATTATGTCAACGAGAACTTCTATCCTGGTGACAATAACAGCTCACAGCAGGGCTTCTCAGTTGCTCTCATCTTGTTCATGATGCTCCTGTAGTTTGCTTACTGATTTGAGAAGCTGGGGGGACGAGTTGGTGGGGCAGGTGGTTTTATCTTTGCTGTGTTGGCCCCAAAGACATGGATAGTGATTCCCCAGGATAACCATTTCAATTCATTCCACATACCTTTAAAGAAGACCTTTAAAATATTTCCTCCCAAAAAGCATTTTTAGTCTGACCACTGTTATCCTCATATTTGAATTTTTTTCTGTGATTGACTGAAATGTAATAAAGCAAAAAAAATCATAAAAAGTGGCAACTAAATTCATGTATTTTTCAATTTTCAACAATTTATTGAAAAACTATTCTAATCAGATAATGAACTAATTACCATTTTACAATAAATTGTCACTGAACTGGAAAAATAAAAAGGAAGCACCTTGCCTTTTGGGGGAGCTCTGCTTGGCTGTGAGTATCCAAAAAATGTGGTTTATTAGATTTCTTTCTATTCTGAGTGGCCATTCCCAGCTCCTTTTGAATCAGATGCATGAACAATATGTGGTCACAGCAAAGTGTGTTACAATTTTACAGCATGAACACAGCCTCTGAAGACGAAAAGGTTAGAGTGGTAGTATTTATTGGGGATATTTATCACTATGTTTAGGGCCTTCGATTTTACAGTTTCCATGGTCCATCTCATGCCAATATGTTAGGCTTTGGCAAAAGAACCAGCTGCTCACAAATATAGCGCTTTGAATCTTTGCATGGACCAGAAAGGAGCTCTCCACCTATGAAAACTTCACAGTTCCCATCAATGTATACTTTTTTACTGCAAATCTATGATAGAATAAAATGTTACTTCAAGCCATTCCAGCTATACCTCTATTACTACCTTATTTTTTCAATGGTAAACATGTCTGTAATTTAAACATAGGGTGAAAATAAATATTTTTAATAATAACAAAACAATTGTGGGTAAGGAAAGGGGACATTATTAAACAATTCAAATTTGGCAATTATGAATGTGAGGGAATACCTGCATTGACTAGAGTCAGGACTAACACATCACATGCTTGGTCACCAATGTCCAATAGAGGGGAATGATCACGTCCCTCATCTGCTGGCAAGCCCTATTTATACAGCCCAAAATGTAGTTAGCCTTCTTGTCAACAAGGGCACTGTTGACTCATATCCATCTTCTTGTCATTGTAACCCCTAGGTCCTTTTTCTGCAGAATTGCTGCCTAGCCATTCTGCCCCTAGTCTGTAGCAGTGCATGGGATTCTTTCGTCCTAAGTGCAGGACTCTGCACTTCTCCTTGATGAACCTCATCAGATTTCTTTTGGCGAAATCCTCAAATTTGTCTAGGTCCCTCTGTATCATATCCCTACCCTCCAGCATATCTACCTCTCCTCCTAGTTAAGTGTCATCTGAAAACTTGCTGAGGGTGCAGTCCACACCGTCCAGCAGATCGAGGGATGTGATCATTCCCCTCTATTCGACATTAGTGAGGCCTCATCTGGAGTACTGTGTCCAGTTTTGGGCCCCACACTACAAGGAGGATGTGGAAAAATTGGAAAGAGTCCAACGGAGGGCAACAAAAATGATTAGGGGCTGGAGCACATGACTTATGAGGAGAGGCTGAGGGAACTGGATTGTTTAGATCTGCAGAAGAGAAGAATGAGGGGGGATCTGATAGCTGCTTTCAATTACCTGAAAGGGGGTTCCAAAGAGGATGGAGCTAGGCTGTTCTCAGTGGTGGCAGATGACAGAACAAGGAGTAATGGTCTCAAGTTGCAGTGGGGGAGGTTTAGGTTGGATATTAGGAAAAACTTTTTCACTAAGAGAGTGGTGAAGCACTGGAATGGGTTACCAAGGGAGTAGGTGGAATCTTCTTCCTTAGAGGTTTTTAAGCTCAGGCTTGACATAGCCCTGGCTGGGATGATTCGTTGGGAATTGGTCCTGCTTTGAGCAGGGGGTTGGACTAGATGACCTCCTGAGGTCCTCTTCCAACCCTGATATTCTATGATTCTATGATCCTCAAGATCATTAATGAAGATATTGAACAAAACCAGCCCCAGGACTGACCCTTGGGGTACTCTGCTTGATACCAGCTGCCAACTAGACATGGACTCATTGATCATTACCTGTTGAGCCCGACGATCTAGCCAGCTTTCTACCCACCTTATAGTCCATTCATCCAGCCCATAGACTTTAACTTGCTGGCAAAAATACTGTGGGCGACCATATCAAAAGACCATATCCTAACATTTTGCTTGCTTTTTAACCCCTGTGGCTGCACAGTGAGTGAAGGTCTTCCCTGAGCTGGCTGCAGTAATGTAATGTTCTTCTCTTCTTCCTGTTCATACAGAATGCACTTAGGTATATAACTAGATGAAACTACTTCATGAATTATGAAAAAAAATCTTTGGTATAAAGTTTGGCTAAAATATGGGTGTTTAAAATACATGTTAGATCAGGGGTGGCTCCAGACACCAGCAGACCAAGTGTGTGCTTGGGGCGGAAAGCCATGGAGGACGCTCTGCCAGTCGCCTAAAGGGCGGCAGGCAGACTGCCTTCGGCGGCATGCCGGCGGAGGGTCCGCTGGTCCTGCAGCTTCGGCAGACCTCCCACAGGCATGCCGCTGAATCTGCAGGACCGGGGACCTCCCGCAGGCAAGCCGCCAAAGGCAAAATACCTAGAGTTGTCCGTGTGTTAGATCAAAATGTGTGTGACGTTGCACTCCATATGTTTTATGGAAATACTTTTATAAGTGTGAATATGAAGGAACTGGAATATGCTTTATAAAAAAGATCTCTTTTAAGGTATCATTTCAAAGGTTATAACTTATTGAATATATTCATTCTGTTTGTATGATGTATAATTCTTGTATCTGAAACTAGGAATACGAAACATAACTCTGAGGTCCTCTTATAATTATGTAAAAGTGTGGCCCATTAATGGTGGTTTAAAATCTTGATGGTTCCCATTGACTAGGACAATTGGTTGCAAATGGCTCTGTTTACCTGCAAGTCTTCCTGTGTACTTGTAGGCCAGCCCATGGGTAATGAAGAATGAGGTCTTACAGTGACATGTGACCATGTCACATGATACTGGAATCCATCTTCAGCCAGGTGCTCTTCCATTTAGAAGGAGGAGTGGGGAGCCAGGGAGACAAAAGATTCCCACCTTGTGCAAAACTATAAAAAGGGGGTGGAGAAGAACAAAAAAGGGGGCCCAGTCATGAGAAAGCCCCTGCTTTTCCCTTAAGATGCTGCTGGAACTAACAAGAACTGTACTGGGGAAAGGACTGGGCCCAGACTAGGAAGGAGTCTAGTCTGTGAAAGAAGCTTATTGGAACATCTCTGAGGGTGACCTTTATCTGTAATCAGTTTCTTAATGTATTAGGCTTAGACTTGTGTGTTTTGTTTTATTTTGCTTGATAACTTACTTTGTTCTGTCTGTTATTACCTGAAATGACTTAAATTCTACTTTTTCGGCTTAATAAAATCACTTTTATTTATTGATATACCTAGAGTAAGCGATTAATACCTGGGGGAGCAAACAGCTGTGCATATCTCTCTATCAGTGATATAGAGGGCAGACAATTTATGAATTTACCCTGTATAAGCTTTAAACAGAGTAAAAGGGATTTATTTGGGTTTGGATCCCATTGGGAACTGGGTGTCTGCGTGCTGGAGATAAGTAACCTGCAGAATGGTTTTCAGTTAAATCCTGTAGCTTTGGGGGTGTGGACCAGACCCTGGGTCTGTGTTGCAGCAGGCTAGCATGTTTGGCTCAACAAGGCAGTGTTCTGGAGTCCCAAGCTGGCAGGGAAAATGAGCTCAGAGGTAGTTTCAGCACATCAGATGAGTTTCCTAAGGCGGTCTCTGTGACTGAACTCATCACACAGTGTGCCTACTTTATACAACTTAATTGAGTTGTGGTAGGGCACTTAAGTGTAGTTATGAACTAGCAGGCAAAGCAGTTATTTCTCTCAGGAGGAAACCTTGCTACATTGCAGTTAAAGAGGAAGACAGCAGAATCTTCTTCATGACTTCTGCTAAAGATTTTTCTCCTTCATTAAGTGCAGAATTGGGTCCTTGGATTGAAACCATATTGTACAAACACTGCAAATAGTACTCACATAAGTAATCAATGTACCAACATTAGTGTTATTCCACATCACTACTGTAATTGATTTCAATAAGGCTACTGGTGTAAATAATGTTGCACATGTGCGGAAATGTTTGAAAGGTTTAGGCCCTAATCTACTAATTTAGGGAGTGGCACATTATCAGTCACAAAACTCTGGAACTGCTAACTTAATCAGCACTCATTCCTGAAGTATTTCCCATAGTCTAACTTGATTTTACCTTGCAAAACTCCACACATGCATAGTAAATAATTTTTTGGTGGTGGTGGTGGGGGAACAAGCAAGTAAGATATTGCTTTCATTAAAATATTGTAAATTCAGGTTAGTAGAATTGTGCCTCCACTAGTAAATTTTCATAACAATTTCGCAAGCATGACTCAAATGCAAATGTATTCATAGTCAAGCAAGAATGAGTAACTTGCACCAAGTTACCATGATATCGCTCACATGTCAGTTACTCAGCTCCATAACCTTGCATGACAATTGCTTTTAAATGTTTCTACAAGAGTTGGCTGCAGACTTCTTTAAAAATGCCCTAAGAGCAATAATTGTTGCCTCAAAGAAGGCAATAGCCTCCAGACACACAGACTAAGAGTTTATTTTTCCCTTTAAATATGTGCCCCAGTTAGGCTCCAAAATACATGACTCAATTTTTTTACAAATGAAACTGATGGGTACTTTGAAAAACCAAACCACTTACTTAAGAACCTCAATAAGGATTTAGGGCTCTGATCCTGTTACCCCTTGAGGTCAATGGCAATGGTATCCTTGAGTTCAGTGATGCAAGATAATGCCCTATGTGCCTAACTTAAGCACCCATTCTTTAAAGTCTCATTCCTAATATTTTAATAAATACCCTGTCCTTCTATAGCACATTCTTCCAAAGTTTCACAGACAAGTTCATCATCACATTCTTAGCTAAGAATTATCCCATTTTACAGATAGGGAAACTAAGGCAGGGAGAAATTAAGCAAATTGCCTGAAGGACATTTGTGGCAAAATAACAGTAATATTTATGTCTTATCAAGAGAGTCAGTGTTTTAACCACAGGACTATCCTCTCTCACCTTTGAATTTCATATCAACATGTAACATACATTTGGAGGATGCACTGGAGTTTTAAATGCTCACCAGATACTAGTAGGCTGGCCCAGATCACACGAGAACTTTGGTTTCCTTCATGAAATATGAGTCTGATTCTGCACTCATGCAATAGTTGGAACTCAGACGTGGGCCTTATTTAAAGTAAAATACCTGTTCTATTCATTGCCAAAAGCATATCAGAGATTTCTGTCTAGCTTATTGGGTGGCCAGAGGAATCCAGGCCAATAAACTTCTCTCTCCTACAGAAATCCCCCATCCCCCATGGGGTTTGTGTCTCTCAAACACTCACCACCATCGCTAGCCCCTGGCTCTGCTGCTCGTCCCCGGCCCTAGCTGCTCACCCCTGCCAGATGCCCATCCAGGACAGCCACGTGGCTCCTTCTTTGCCCCTCCCCACCACCAGACTCCCAGCCCTGGCCTATCCTGCCTCTATGTCTCCCCATGATCCCCGCGATCATACCCAGTGTCCCCGAAGGCCCTCCTTCCTCCTTGTTCCCCTTCCTCCCTCCTGTGAGCTCTCCCATTTTGCCCCATCACTGCAAGAAAGAAGCTCCTTTCTTACTCACCGGCAGCGGCAGGCAGAGCTATTCCAGCAAGCTCAAGCAGGACAGGCACGTACCTGAGCACAGCTGGCGGGCAGAACAGGACAGGGACAGCTTCACCCCTAGCCTCTCTGGAATGTGGCCCTCCTCCCCAAGGCATCTGGGGAGAGGCATGTGGCCATTCATGCCCCTCCCTAGCAATCACCCCTGTTGAATACCATCTGGTTCTGGTGAATTATTACTATTTAGTTTGTCAATTTGTTCCAAAACCTCCTCTAATGAAACCTCAGTTTGGGACTGTTCCTTAGATTTGTCACCTAAAAAGAATGGCTCAGGTTTGGGAATCTCCCTCACATCCTCAACCACGAAGACCAATGCAAGGAATTTAAGAGCTCACATTACAGTTACAGCCCTTCTACCTATGGATACCTGACAACTGAATGGTATTTGCCCTAGTTAATGATAATAAGCAGCCACAGGGCTTGAGCACTCTTGGCCTTTGCTGGTCATAGGTACAGTGAGATACCCACATCTGTTATGTGGCAGTGGAAAGCACTGGTCTGCAGGCACCTTTCACATAGCATTGCCATTAATTCCTTCAGTCAGTTTTTAAATTTTCTTTTATTACCTTCTCTAATTTAATGCATTGACTGCCAAGTTTCCCTTGATACTGGCCAAGAATACAATGCATAGGTGGTGTCATTTTATCAGTGGCAATATGAACATGCAATATAAAACCTACACCCATTGCTGCATTCATTCCTGGTTTGGCATCTTCAGTAAGTGGAGAAGGAAAAGACATTACCAGTTCTTCCTTGCTTTCTATCTTAAGAAGTGTGGAATCATGGGAAGAACAATAATCTTTACTTCCTTACCATGTTTTCCATTCAGTAGACAGGTGGTAACAGACTTCTGCATACCAGAACCAATTCTCTGGGCAAAGGCTGCATTTCTGGCCTTGAAAAGAGAATAAATATTTTTGTGCTCATGGCTGATCCTGATCAATACTGAATATTGTGTAACGTACTGGCTGCTCTGTGTCACCACTGCTCTGCCATGAGGCTTTCTATCCCACCAAATATGAGTGGGTGGGTGGATGTGGGTTTGTACAACTGCCCTCATCTTGGTTAGAATTAGACTTATATGTTCCCATTGCCATCCAGGAGCCCAAATGTCTGCACTGAAATTTTATAGCCCCTCAGCCCAAGGTTCATGAGTCTGAGTCCATTGACGTGGGCCAGCCACAGCTGTCCTGTAGGTCTTTTATCATAGTGTAGACATAACTTATAATTGCTAAATCCTTTCCAGCAGTACTGCTGCCAAGTCAGTTATTCCCTCATTTGATTGCTCATTTCTAAATGTAGCAGTCATATCTATATCACTATCTAGTTTGCCAATGATATCTAATTATTCTGAAATCTAAGAGCTGTGGTATGTGGCCAGGCCAAATCATTTTACTATTAAAAGAACAATTGCGGTAAAAGTTGCAAAGGAATAATAAATGAAGTCATGGATAATCTAGAAGCAGCAGTAGAATTTTATCTAAATAGCACAGATTATTTTTCAGTCATTACTGATACAAGGAAGGACTGAGATGAGGGATAATTTGGATATATTAGACCTCTGACCTCAGTATCTTGGGACATCTGATGTACCTTCAACGTTAGACACCCCATCTAAGTTTCTAGATGTGCCAGGGCCTTCTAGGTCTGTAGACACAAAGCTGTGCTGCCTCCCCCATGCAGGACATACAGATTTTGTCATGGGATAATCTTATCCAGTGAAAAGTTGTCAGTGGATTTACAAAATCCAGTGCAAGAATAATACCACATTATAATGAGCTCTCCTCTGGTCCATGCAAAGATGAAAACCGCTATATTTGTGAGCAGCTGATTTTTTTGCCAAAGCCTGACATATCGGCATGAGATGGACCATGGAAACCATAAAATCTGGGGCATCACAAACACCGTGACAAATATCCCCAATAAATACTACCACTCTCATGTTTTCCTCTTCAGAGGCTGCCTTTATGTTGTAAAATTGTAACACACTTTGCTGTGACCACATATTGTTTATGAGTCTCTGTCGAAAGGAGCTAGGGATGGCCACTCAGAGTAGAAACCAGATAGTTAAATCTGATAAACCATCAGAACCTGGTGTCTTTTTCCTTTTCCTTTCCTTTTCCAGTTCATTGATAGTTTATTTTAAAACAATAATTAGGTCACTATCTGGTTCAAATAGTTTTCTTTCAATAAACTGGTAAAAAAAATCTGATTTAATTGCCAGCTTTTGTTTTTTGTTTTTACTTCTTTGCTTTGCATTCAATCACAGAAGAATTGCCATGATGAAGCAATACAAAAACAAGGATAATGTTGATTAAACTAAAAGTACCTTTGGAGAAAAGTAGTTTATAGGTGATCTTTAATAGTGTGGTGGGGTGGACTGAACTGGATGTCATGAGCAATCAATATCCATGTCACAGGGGCCAACACAGCAAAGGCAAATTCATGTACTCCCCTACTCCAATCCATCCCAGCTTCTCAAATCACTAAGGAAAGTTACAGGTGCATCATAAACAGGATGAGAGCAATGGACAAGCCTTGCTGTGAGCTGTAGTAATCACCAGGGAAGAGGTTCTCATTGACATCACTGGATAATTAAAGATGCTGTTACACAAAATGCACAATTTGGGAGAGGATCCCACTACTGTACCATATTCCATGGACTGGGCATGGTCAAAAGGGACATTCCTTAACTTCACCACCTCAAGCCCAGTAAAAAGCTCTGCCCGGTGCGAAGGTATATTTACACCTCATGATCCAGTCAGTTCCTCTTTGTCCCCAGTGGAGAAATGTTCCATGACAAGAACACTATGGTCTCTCTAGCCCACTTGTTACAAACCTCATGTCTGCTTACCAAAGTGCTCCCAATTTTTACATTTATGCCTAATGCTGTTGGGAATAGGCTTGCTTTCAACACTGCTAAATGCTGTGTGGTTTCAAACAATTCTGATTTGAATGATTTTAAAATCACTGTGGACCAGGTATGGATCAAGGAGCCCTCCCAATAATTTCCACTGCACAAGAGTGGCCTTTCAAAATCTCCCAGAATCCTCTGCTTCTCAGTTTTGCACTGGGAAAGATGGAATATGTACCGACAGGGCATTGCAACTTACAGACTTTACAGCAGTGGTCCTGGAGATGCAGGACAAACTTGCAAACAGATTGCAGCAGCATGGATGTAGTAGAGATGCTGAACCATTTGTTTTTAAACCATTTCTACCCTACCCATTTGATAACTAATGGCTCATTTCCAAAGTGTAAACACAGCTGTGTTTTTATGAAATATTGTCTGTGTATAATGGAGCTGATCCTCTCAGTTATTGCTGTTGGGATGTTGCCAGTTTCCTGTAAGGTGGGGTGACCAGCAGGGCTGGCTCCAGGCATCTGCGCAGGAAGCAGGTGCTTGGGGCAGCCAATGGAAAGGGGTGGCATGTCTGGGTTTTTTGGCAGCAATTGGTGGTGGGACCCTCAGTCCCTCTTGGAGGGAAGGACCAGCTACTGAATTGCCGCCAAAGAATGAAGTGGCACGGAAGAGCAGCCGCTGAAGAGCCGCTGATCACGGCTTTGTCTTTTTTTTTTCCTCTCTCTCTTCGTCACTTGGGGTGGCAAAAATGCTGGAGCCGGCCCTGGTGACCGGGTTAAAAGCATCAGTTACACTGTGAAGCACAGTGGAAATAGCTATAAATGACTATATTGTAAGCATTGGTTGGTTGGGGTTCATTTTTTTGTTTGTTTGTTTGTTTTTGTTTTTTTCTTGTATAAGAAGATTTAGACTCCGAGGAATGCAGAAAACGCTACAGAAAGGCCCTCCAAACTGATATTTTTGCACCTGCTGCTCTCTAATGTTTGCTGTTGCACTTACACAAACACACACACATTAAAACATTGAACTGATTTTGTAAACAAATATGAATTAATATGGAAATAAAACTTTAGAATTTTACTCTTCTTCATCTTCCTATCTGTAGCTTGTTCTGAGTGTGCTGGTCAGAGTGCCGGGCTTCTGATGGACACTTCCTGTGTGTCATAAGCCAGTGCCGTTGAACAGCATTTTTCTTTCTCCTGTTTGCTGTTGGTGGCAGTAGAAAAAGAGGACAGTCAGATGGTCTCTCTCCTCTTGATATTTAAATACCAGAAAGGAGTAGTGGAACAGACCAAGAATTGTTTGCAGCCTGAGAGAGAGATAATATACGTTCACTCTGACGTCTTCCTTCTCACTAAACATTAGCTCAAATATAACAGTATTGCAATATGATGAGGCAAACATCCAGATTCTGTTGATAACTTCAGTCTGTTTCTTTTTTTAAGATTCAGGAAAAGTGTTCTGGTCTCAGGCCCATTATCTGTGGTGTGGATCTACATCCCTCCTGGATAGTGAAAGCTAGTGGTAGGTCTCAGTTCTAGTACTGACAAAGGTGCTCAGTGCCTCAATTTCAGAGAGAAGGATCCCACTATGATTATGTGTGGGAAAGTTTGTATGAATATAACTTTCTCTTCATGTGATCAACTTGACTGAGCACCAATTTGCCATAAACTTTTATTTTGTGGGAGCAATCAATAAAACCTTTATCCACCCTCATCAGACTCCTGGGATGCCACTGATCTTTCATTTGCACTGAGCACCAGGCAGGACACAGCAGTAGCATTTTCATTAATGACTTGGATGATGGAGTGTAGAGTACACTTATTAATTTATGGATGACACCAAAGGGTTGCAAGCATCTTAGAGGACAAGATTAGACTTCACAAATTGGAGAATTAGTCTGAAATCAACACGATGAAATTCAGTAAACATAGATACAAAGTACTGCACTTAAGAAGAAAAAAGATCAAATGTACAGCTACTTAATGGGGAATAATTAGCTAGCGGTTAGTACTGCAGAAAAGCATCTTTGGGTCATAGTCAATCACAAATTGAATATGAGTCAACAATGTGATGCACTTTTGAAAAGGCTAATATCATTGGTGGGTGTATTATGGGAGTGTTATATGTAAGGCCTGGGAACTAATCATCACTCTATACTTGGTACTGAGGGAGGTCTCAGCTGGAGTAATGTGCTGAGTTTTGGATGCCACACTTTAAGAAGATGTGGACAAATTGGAGAGAGATCAGAGGAAAGTAACAAAAATGATAAAAGGTTTTAGAAAACCTGAGCTATGAGGAAAGGTGAAAACACTGGATATCCTTACTCTTTGAGAAAAGAAGACTGAGGGGGTGCCTCATAAGATTCTTCAAATATGTTAAGAACTGTTGGACACTGGTCAATTTTTCTTCATGTCCTTTGAAGTTAGGCCAAGAAGTAATGGGCGTAATCTGCAGTAAGGGAGGTTTAGGTTTGATATTGGGAAAAAACTTTGAGTACAAGGGCAGTTAGGTGCTGGAATAGACTTCCAAGGGAAGTTGTGGAATCCCTGTCATTGGAGATTTTTAAGACCAGCCTAGACAAACACCTTGATCCTGCCTCAGATTCTTCAACTGTGCTAAAATGACAGGCAATCATCACTAACAACTCCATAATAAAAAGAGTTGAAAGAGAATACAGCAAAGGGACTCAGAGACAGCAGGATGGTTCGCTGTCTCCCTGGAGAAAAGACAAAAGATTCATCTACAAGATTGGATGGGATTTTGAATTAATCTGGCAAATCTGCACTCCTGATGATGCACATTGGAACCAACAATGTCCAGTGAGATTGTTGCATCTCAGAAGTAGCAGGGCTAATTTTGGTTGGAGATTATTTGGAGCAGCCAGGAGGTTGTTAAATTAATAAAGCAAGCAGAAGAGGCTCTGGTGCATATACATTGAAACTCAAACCAAGTAGAACCAAACCCTATGGAACCCCATTAGAACCACCCCTGTTCAGGGATGATTCCCTCTTGACGTCTATTTTTTGAGAAATGTCACTTACCCAGGTCTTAATTCAACTAGAGTGTGCTTCATTGATACAATATAGTGCTATATTTTTAATCAAAATGTTGTGGGGTTCTTAGGCAAACATGTTAAAATAGTCTGACACAGATCTCCAAATGGCGTTAGGCACCGAAATACCTTTGAGATCTTGGCCTAAGTCATTTACGTGCTTTTGAAAATGTTACCTACAGTGTTTAAAAACATAATCACAGTTTACACTACATGTCTCTGGCTTCACTCAGAGTACAGGAGGGACATAATTTGAAACAGCGGGTTATAAGAAGAGAGAAGATTTTCTCTTGTGAGTAAATGACTCTTTACTAAAAGCTTGAGAAAGGGGCTGGAATTTAAACAGGCCCAGAGATGGGGCTGAGGACCCTGAGGACCATTTGTTGAACTCTGTTACCTCAGAAGTGGTTAATTCAATGCAAGTTATCATAGCACACAGGCGCTGACTTCCCCTCTACCTGGGGGCTGCTCGACCTCCCCCTCCAACCCTGGCCCTGCCACCACTACACCTCTTCCCCACAAGGCCCCACCCTTGCTCCCCTCCAGCCCTCCCACTCCACCCCTTCCCAAAACCCACCCGTTGTGCCCCTCTGATAGCCCTGGTATCTAGCTATTTCAAATCAGCAGCCAGACATTCTGCCTTAGCACTCCACCCCTGAGTAAATTTTTTGCCCTACCCTTCATAAATATTATGCAACATGTGGCTAATAGCGTGGGAATATTTTCCTCATTCAGATCTAACCTGCCATAAAGGCATCACTAGGGTGCACATTCAATAGTCATCCTGTACCTACTCAGCCTACTTTTGAAACACTCCTTACTGCAATCCAGGTTTCCTGAGTACGGTTTAATGAGTCATGGAATGTGTGTGCATCATCACTCCACAGTTAGGGAAACCCACTGCTGCAAATCCATCCACAATTTCATGTATGTTGCCAAGAGTCATGGTCTCATGCAGCAAGATGGATTAATGTCCCTGCAAACTTGTGTTAACACAGCTCAAATGATCAACTTTCCAACTTCACTTGTGACAGATCGGAAGCCATCTGGAGTTGCCAGCTTCCACATTGCGATCGCCATGCAATTCTCCACCAAGAGGGCAGCTCTTATTTGGGTGTCCTTGTGCCGCACGGCTGGGGTAAGCTCAGCAAATGTTCCAGGAAGGTGTCTTTCCATATCCTAAAGTTCTGCAGCCTCTGCTCATCATTCCAACCTGCATAATGATGTGATCCTATCACTCCGTGCTAGCTTTCCAAGCCCAGAAGCAACACTAACAGACTATCAGGGTTGGAAGGGACCTCAGAAGATCATCTAGTCCAAATCCCTGCTCAAAGCAGGGCCACTCCCCAGACAGCTTTTTTGCCCCAGTTCCCTAAATGGCCCCCTCAAGCACTGAGCTCACAGCCTTGTGTTTAGTAGGCTAATGCTCAAACCAGTAAGCTATCCCTTCAGCATGTTTGTTGGTTCTGTGAATGCCAACAGCAATCTCATGTTGCTGCTATCCACATAATCCATGCTGGACAGCATGTCATGCAACTGTGACTCCCATCGCCTTTGAAAGTTCAAGATTAATTCCATTACCATTCACGATGTGTTACTGACAATTAGCAGAGCAGTGGAGAGCATCATGGGATCCATTCCTGCAGACAGAGATGGCAGGGTGACCAGAAAGCAGGGACATAGAAAAATGCCGCAAACTGGAAATGGAAGCACAGGGAATGCTGGGATGGAAAGCAATGCATCATGGGACATTGAGCCCAGACCCATGATGCACTTCTATCTGGTCCACCTTCCCACAACACCTAGCTGCACAAAGTGGACAGCTGAACTGTGGGATAGCTACCCTCAGTGCATTGCTCTCACTGTTTATGGGACCACCACATGTGTGGACACACTAGGCCGAAAGAGAAAGACAGTGTGAACATGCAACACTGATTTTCTTTAACTGCTTTTTGGTTGTTGACCAAACTTTCAGTGAAAAAACTCTGTCACTATAGACATACCCTCAGTCCTGACCCTACAACAGATTTCCTACATGATGCTGACTAAAACTGTGTCATAATGCATATGCACAATGCAGCCAAGTTTGAACAGGCAACATTAATTGAGGCCTTTCTTGAAACTTGAGTGCTTGACTTCATAACCTTTTTTTTTTTTTGAGTGGTTCATTTATATAAAAGAATGTGTAGTCCATGGTTCTGTGGCTGATTCAGATGGTCTAGAATCAATACCTTGCCTACCCCTTTACTGCTGTGGGTTGTGCAGATGATCTTCAAACTGTGAACTGAATGTATCCAATTCAATGTTATATTCCTGAGCTAGCAGATCACCTTCAGCAATAGCTCTGAAGTATTAATTGGCCCCTTCATCTCAACAGGCTGTTGACTCTGAATCCTAAAGGGAGATTATAGTGTTTTTTGCATGGTACATTTCTCTAATGAGGACAAAGGGGAACTGACTGGGTCATAAGGCATAAGGACAGCTTGGCCCCAAGCACAGTGTACTGGAGTTGAGGTGGTGAAGTTATGTAGCATCACTTTTGACCGTGCCCAATTCATGGAATATGATACAAAAGTGGGATCATCTCTTCTATTTATGCCCTCTGTGTAACATTATGGTTAATTAGCCAATTATGTCAACGAGAACTTCTATCCTGGTGACAATAACAGCTCACAGCAGGGCTTCTCAGTTGCTCTCATCTTGTTCATGATGCTCCTGTAGTTTGCTTACTGATTTGAGAAGCTGGGGGGACGAGTTGGTGGGGCAGGTGGTTTTATCTTTGCTGTGTTGGCCCCAAAGACATGGATAGTGATTCCCCAGGATAACCATTTCAATTCATTCCACATACCTTTAAAGAAGACCTTTAAAATATTTCCTCCAAAAAGCATTTTTAGTCTGACCACTGTTATCCTCATATTTGAATTTTTTTCTGTGATTGACTGAAATGTAATAAAGCAAAAAAAAATCATAAAAAGTGGCAACTAAATTCATGTATTTTTCAATTTTCAACAATTTATTGAAAAACTATTCTAATCAGATAATGAACTAATTACCATTTTACAATAAATTGTCACTGAACTGGAAAAATAAAAAGGAAGCACCTTGCCTTTTGGGGGAGCTCTGCTTGGCTGTGAGTATCCAAAAAATGTGGTTTATTAGATTTCTTTCTATTCTGAGTGGCCATTCCCAGCTCCTTTTGAATCAGATGCATGAACAATATGTGGTCACAGCAAAGTGTGTTACAATTTTACAGCATGAACACAGCCTCTGAAGACGAAAAGGTTAGAGTGGTAGTATTTATTGGGGATATTTATCACTATGTTTAGGGCCTTCGATTTTACAGTTTCCATGGTCCATCTCATGCCAATATGTTAGGCTTTGGCAAAAGAACCAGCTGCTCACAAATATAGCGCTTTGAATCTTTGCATGGACCAGAAAGGAGCTCTCCACCTATGAAAACTTCACAGTTCCCATCAATGTATACTTTTTTACTGCAAATCTATGATAGAATAAAATGTTACTTCAAGCCATTCCAGCTATACCTCTATTACTACCTTATTTTTTTCAATGGTAAACATGTCTGTAATTTAAACATAGGGTGAAAATAAATATTTTTAATAATAACAAAACAATTGTGGGTAAGGAAAGGGGACATTATTAAACAATTCAAATTTGGCAATTATGAATGTGAGGGAATACCTGCATTGACTAGAGTCAGGACTAACACATCACATGCTTGGTAAACTTTTCATTTAATGGCCAGTGCAACTCAGTCATGATACATAACCTCCTCTCTATATTATTTTTTTTGAGTTCCTACTCCACTCAGCCAATGCACTTTATTCCTGACTTTCAGCATCCCCTTCCCTTCTTCTTTTGGTGTTTCATCACCCATAGCTTTTGATCAATACATCTTAACACTGACTTGCAGCATCCTCTGCTGATTTGGGCCCCCATAAAATTTTTTTAAAAAATACATTTCAGTGATTACATATTGCAAACCTTGTTATTCAAGCTTGGGTTTCTCTCTGCCAGAGCACTGTCAATGCACTTAATTGAAATGAGAAATTTCTAGTTGTGTCTGGAACTCACTGTTGGTGGAGAAAGTTGTGCCATTCCTCCACATCCAGGGTCTGTCCGTCTTGTCATGTGATAATCCTATCCAGTGATAAGTTGCCAGGGGCTTGTAAAGTGCTGCACAAAGACAAAGCCAGTTCATTCCTTTCCCTGTTCATTTATTGGGTGTATGTACATCAGGTATTTGCACATTTCATGAGTGTATGGATATCAGGTACAGTGATGTGGTTAACAGGTCCCTATATGCTGAGGCAGCCACATGGTTGAGCAACTCCATTGGCAAAACAGATCATTTCTTCATTTGATCTAAGCATATTTGCTATAGATTTTATAGAAATTGTGACAGCATTCTCTGATCATTAATCTCTTTTCATTCTCATGTCTGAAGGATAATACCTCCTCTGGATCTCTTCAGTGAGAGTGAAAAATGTCTGGAGTGAATTACATATTTTTCTTATAATACAGTAATAACTGTAGCATGAACATGAAAAATACAGGGGACATTGGGATTTTGCCTTGCAACAAGTGCTTTTGAATTTAATTTAGGGTTCAGTTATGGCTCTAATGCTGGGGAGAGAATAGGAGGTGTGAGGTAATTAGTCTTCAAGAAAAAAACAATAAAAAGAAAGTACCAAATGAAGTCAAAATTCATTTTCCACAATCCTTTTTTCACTGACAAATTTTCTAATGTCATATTTGAATATGCAGCTCTCCAAAGACAAAGGTACTCTACTGCTCTTCTTTGTTTTCTATCAGGAAGAGTCTGGAGTCAGGAGAAGAGCAGCCAAGGTTTGAAAAGCGGTAACATTTCTCTCCATGGGCAAAGAAGCTTCCACCCTTAAATAAGTTTTGCCCTCTGGTTTGCTCTGGATTCTGCCCTCCTGATATCTGACCTGGCCTCCTGCTTTCACTGCTAGGTCAGACCACCCATGCCCCGGTCATAACTCCTTGTTTCCGATTTCTCTCTCCGATTTTTCCATTAGCTCTCTTCAAACTTTTTCCAGACAAAACAAGTTCAGAAATTACCATCCTTATATATTCATATACAGGAACATTTGTAACAAATTTACTGCAATGACTGGGTGAGTGCTGGTGTTTGGTCCAGGAAGCAGTTCTGAGAGAAGAATGCAAATGAGTCTGCAGCAGCACAAGACTGGATGCTTTCCTTGTGTTGTTCTCTATTCTAGTAATCAAGTCAGGATATGGACAGTCCCACAGTTATTGTACTGTGTTGAGAAAAGGGAAACTTAATCAAGAGATGAATGAAAATCTGAGGCTTAAATTGTCCAATGGAGCTTGAGGGGAGAAGACTAATAGATTACTATGTGCATTTATACTTTAACTTTGGCAAAATGTGTATGAAATTAGGTGTGTGAGGTCAGTAAGAGAGTGATCCCTCCATTTAGGAATCTCAGGAGAGAAGGTGGGTCAAAACTCTTGGTTACCTCACTTACCTTCAGATATTTTTAAGAAAAGAGAACTTCATCCTAAGGGAATTGGGGAAGAGGAATAGTGGCTACATTCCCCTTGTGGGCCAGTGGGCTCTCCTGGTGGACTACATGGCACTGTGCTGAAAGCAGAGGGCTTGCTCGACCTCTCATTGGATTGGGATAGTGATCCTGGGGTTGTGCAGTGAGGACTCACCAGTGAGGACTCACCAGACCCAGGAATGTGAAGTGTAAGTGTTAGAAGGAGCTTGTACCTGTATAGGGAGTTGCTGGGACTTCCAGTCTTCCCTGCAATTAGAATAGTGTAGCAGAGTTGGCTGCCTCCCAAACAGCCCCTGTAGGCCAGCAGTAGCTCTGTGGCACCCTGCTTTAGTTTTCTCAATAACTTTAAAAGAGGCTTTCACAAGTCCAATAACCCCTTCCTGAGGTCTGGTTTTATAAACATAAAATTCCAAATAAACCCAAAAATTCCACCACCCAAACTTAGATGGACACAACCACTTTTCCCTGAGATATTCTCCCTTCCTCTGAGCTGCTGAAGAAGACGCATGATCTGGCCTGCCCACTTCCAGAAAGGAAAACAAGACTTCCAGCTGGGCCTTTCTACCAAGCCCCAACTGGTCAGGTGACAGCCAGGCTCACTGAACTTGTTAACCCTTTACTGTCAAAAGAGACATGAAGTACTCCTGTTCTATTAACCCTTAACTATCTGTTTATGACAACCCCCTTGTCCACATGCGCAGTGACCCCCTCAATGAATTCTAGTAGATTGGTGAGGCATGATTTCCCTTAAGAAAAACCATGCTGATTATTGCCCAACAAATTATGTTCATTTATGTGTCTGACAATTTTTTTCCTTACTATGTTTTCAACCAGTTTGCCTGGTACTGAAGTCAGGCTTACCGGCCTGTAATTGCTGGGGTCACCTCTGGAGCCTTTTAAAAAGTTGGCATCACATTTGCCTTCCTCCACTCATTTGGTACAGAAGCTGATTTAAATGATAGATTACAGACTAGTAGTCCTGTAATTTCACATTTGAGTTCCTTCTTAACTCTTGGGTGAATACCATAGGTGACTAGCAACTGCTGATAGTAAAAGGGAACAATTTAAAGATTATGGTGGTGTTGCATTGCCCCATACATGGTGCTTGCAGCACTGCCCAAATTTAGCGCTAACAGACCTTACAGGGATACTGTGAAACTGATTATACACAAAATGCTATCAATACATAAAATAAACAAAGTGAAGAGAAAAAAAAGGTAGAGGAGCACCCTCCCCTTCTCTTTTGGTTTTCGTAATCTTATTTGTTAGTTTGTCACTATAGTAGATACAGTTTTCAGGCAGAAATGTGATTTTCAAGTTGACATTGTGCCTTTAGCCATGATCCTACATTTTTGCCCACCTGGAGAGGAATGCAGGACTCCTAGACCTGTAGAGAATTCTAGACAGACTGTCACAGGCCTGGTGTAAAGCAAGACTTTTATGGTGGCCATCTTAATAAAAAGTTTAAGCACTTTTGAAACCCTGTTTTGAGGAAATACTACTCTACAGCCAACCTTAGATCTTTCATATATACTGGAAACTTGACAGATCAAGCAGTTTGTGCTCCAGAAAGACCCCAAGAGAAAGTATGTTTCCAGAATCACGGCAAGTGATCTGGTCCATACACAAGCAGGGGATACAGAAGTAACTTATTCCTGTCTCTCCTTATTTCAGAAATTGGGTTGTCAGATATAGAAACACCTAAAAAGAGCATCTGGTGGAAAAATGTCTGTAGAAATACTCCCTGCTGTTAGTCGTAGGAGGAATTTGTATAGTTTATTTTTAAGTTGGAACAATTACCCCTGTAACAGATACTTTGACAAGAAGAAAATAAAGCTGACAGGCATTCGTGGAACACCAGCTAGGACTGGAAAATTATTCTGTAGAGCTCCTGAGATCAAACAAGGTTCTATTGAGCTCAGGCCCGATGGAACTCTCATGTTCAGTCTATCCTCCTGTTAATTGGAAGGGATTGCTAGATACACAAAAGAATTCGAGTGCACAGAACTGTTCTGAGTAGCAAAGGAAGCTAAATAGCTCTTTCATACACAGAACATAAGAATGCATCAAACCATAGTTAAACATTAGAGGCCTATATTTCTTCACACTAGTGGGGTTAGTCTATAATGAGGTTGAGGACCCATACCTTAAAAGGCTCAAAGTGAGCAACATACTTGAACAATATAGAAAGATGTAGCCTGCTGTTAACCATGAATATCTCACTAACTCCTGAGTTTTTGACTTGTAATAAAATGAGACCTCACCAATGTCCAATAGAGGGGAATGATCACGTCCCTCAATCTGCTGGCAATGCCCCTATTTATACAGCCCAAAATGTAGTTAGCCTTCTTGTCAACAAGGGCATACTGTTGACTCATATCCATCTTCTTGTCCATTGTAACCCCTAGGTCCTTTTCTGCAGAATTGCTGCCTAGCCATTCTGCCCCTAGTCTGTAGCAGTGCATGGGATTCTTTCGTCCTAAGTGCAGGACTCTGCACTTCTCCTTGATGAACCTCATCAGATTTCTTTTGGCGAAATCCTCAAATTTGTCTAGGTCCCTCTGTATCCTATCCCTACCCTCCAGCATATCTACCTCTCCTCCCAGTTAAGTGTCATCTGAAAACTTGCTGAGGGTGCAGTCCACACCGTCCAGCAGATCGAGGGATGTGATCATTCCCCTCTATTCGACATTAGTGAGGCCTCATCTGGAGTACTGTGTCCAGTTTTGGGCCCCACACTACAAGGAGGATGTGGAAAAATTGGAAAGAGTCCAACGGAGGGCAACAAAAATGATTAGGGGGCTGGAGCACATGACTTATGAGGAGAGGCTGAGGGAACTGGGATTGTTTAGTCTGCAGAAGAGAAGAATGAGGGGGGATCTGATAGCTGCTTTCAATTACCTGAAAGGGGGTTCCAAAGAGGATGGAGCTAGGCTGTTCTCAGTGGTGGCAGATGACAGAACAAGGAGTAATGGTCTCAAGTTGCAGTGGGGGAGGTTTAGGTTGGATATTAGGAAAAACTTTTTCACTAAGAGAGTGGTGAAGCACTGGAATGGGTTACCAAGGGAGTAGGTGGAATCTTCTTCCTTAGAGGTTTTTAAGCTCAGGCTTGACATAGCCCTGGCTGGGATGATTTCGTTGGGAATTGGTCCTGCTTTGAGCAGGGGGTTGGACTAGATGACCTCCTGAGGTCTCTTCCAACCCTGATATTCTATGATTCTATGATCCTCAAGATCATTAATGAAGATATTGAACAAAACCAGCCCCAGGACTGACCCTTGGGGTACTCTGCTTGATACCAGCTGCCAACTAGACATGGACTCATTGATCATTACCTGTTGAGCCCGACGATCTAGCCAGCTTTCTACCCACCTTATAGTCCATTCATCCAGCCCATACGACTTTAACTTGCTGGCAAAAATACTGTGGGCGACCATATCAAAAGACCATATCCTAACATTTTGCTTGCTTTTTAACCCCTGTGGCTGCACAGTGAGTGAAGGTCTTCCCTGAGCTGGCTGCAGTAATGTAATGTTCTTCTCTTCTTCCTGTTCATACAGAATGCACTTAGGTATATAACTAGATGAAACTACTTCATGAATTATGAAAAAAAATCTTTGGTATAAAGTTTGGCTAAAATATGGGTGTTTAAATACATGTTAGATCAGGGGTGGCTCCAGACACCAGCAGACCAAGTGTGTGCTTGGGGCGGAAAGCCATGGAGGACGCTCTGCCAGTCGCCTAAAGGGCGGCAGGCAGACTGCCTTCGGCGGCATGCCGGCGGAGGGTCCGCTGGTCCTGCAGCTTCGGCAGACCTCCCACAGGCATGCCGCTGAATCTGCAGGACCGGGGACCTCCCGCAGGCAAGCCGCCAAAGGCAAAATACCTAGAGTTGTCCGTGTGTTAGATCAAAATGTGTGTGACGTTGCACTCCATATGTTTTATGGAAATACTTTTATAAGTGTGAATATGAAGGAACTGGAATATGCTTTATAAAAAAGATCTCTTTTAAGGTATCATTTCAAAGGTTATAACTTATTGAATATATTCATTCTGTTTGTATGAATGTATAATTCTTGTATCTGAAACTAGGAATACGAAACATAACTCTGAGGTCCTCTTATAATTATGTAAAGTGTGGCCCATTAATGGTGGTTTAAAATCTTGATGGTTCCCATTGACTAGGACAATTGGTTGCAAATGGCTCTGTTTACCTGCAAGTCTTCCTGTGTACTTGTAGGCCAGCCCATGGGTAATGAAGAATGAGGTCTTACAGTGACATGTGACCATGTCACATGATACTGGAATCCATCTTCAGCCAGGTGCTCTTCCATTTAGAAGGAGGAGTGGGGAGCCAGGGAGACAAAAGATTCCCACCTTGTGCCAAAACTATAAAAGGGGGTGGAGAAGAACAAAAGGGGGCCCAGTCATGAGAAAGCCCCTGCTTTTCCCTTAAGATGTCTGCTGGAACTAACAAGAACTGTACTGGGGAAAGGACTGGGCCCAGACTAGGAAGGAGTCTAGTCTGTGAAAGAAGCTTATTGGAACATCTCTGAGGGTGACCTTTATCTGTAATCAGTTTCTTAATGTATTAGGCTTAGACTTGTGTGTTTTGTTTTATTTTGCTTGATAACTTACTTTGTTCTGTCTGTTATTACCTGAAATGACTTAAATTCTACTTTTTCGGCTTAATAAAATCACTTTTATTTATTGATATACCTAGAGTAAGCGATTAATACCTGGGGGAGCAAACAGCTGTGCATATCTCTCTATCAGTGATATAGAGGGCAGACAATTTATGAATTTACCCTGTATAAGCTTTAAACAGAGTAAAAGGGATTTATTTGGGTTTGGATCCCATTGGGAACTGGGTGTCTGCGTGCTGGAGATAAGTAACCTGCAGAATGGTTTTCAGTTAAATCCTGTAGCTTTGGGGGTGTGGACCAGACCCTGGGTCTGTGTTGCAGCAGGCTAGCATGTTTGGCTCAACAAGGCAGTGTTCTGGAGTCCCAAGCTGGCAGGGAAAATGAGCTCAGAGGTAGTTTCAGCACATCAGATGAGTTTCCTAAGGCGGTCTCTGTGACTGAACTCATCACACAGTGTGCCTACTTTATACAACTTAATTGAGTTGTGGTAAGGGCACTTAAGTGTAGTTATGAACTAGCAGGCAAAGCAGTTATTTCTCTCAGGAGAAACCTTGCTACATTGCAGTTAAAGAGGAAGACAGCAGAATCTTCTTCATGACTTCTGCTAAAGATTTTTCTCCTTCATTAAGTGCAGAATTGGGTCCTTGGATTGAAACCATATTGTACAAACACTGCAAATAGTACTCACATAAGTAATCAATGTACCAACATTAGTGTTATTCCACATCACTACTGTAATTGATTTCAATAAGGCTACTGGTGTAAATAATGTTGCACATGTGCGGAAATGTTTGAAGGTTTAGGCCCTAATCTACTAATTTAGGGAGTGGCACATTATCAGTCACAAAACTCTGGAACTGCTAACTTAATCAGCACTCATTCCTGAAGTATTTCCCATAGTCTAACTTGATTTTACCTTGCAAAACTCCACACATGCATAGTAAATAATTTTTTGGTGGTGGTGGTGGGGGAACAAGCAAGTAAGATATTGCTTTCATTAAAATATTGTAAATTCAGGTTAGTAGAATTTGTGCCTCCACTAGTAAATTTTCATAACAATTTCGCAAGCATGACTCAAATGCAAAATGTATTCATAGTCAAGCAAGAATGAGTAACTTGCACCAAGTTACCATGATATCGCTCACATGTCAGTTACTCAGCTCCATAACCTTGCATGACAATTGCTTTTAAATGTTTCTACAAGAGTTGGCTGCAGACTTCTTTAAAAATGCCCTAAGAGCAATAATTGTTGCCTCAAAGAAGGCAATAGCCTCCAGACACACAGACTAAGAGTTTATTTTTCCCTTTAAATATGTGCCCCAGTTAGGCTCCAAAATACATGACTCAATTTTTTTACAAATGAAACTGATGGGTACTTTGAAAAACCAAACCACTTACTTAAGAACCTCAATAAGGATTTAGGGCTCTGATCCTGTTCCCCTTGAGGTCAATGGCAATGGTATCCTTGAGTTCAGTGATGCAAGATAATGCCCTATGTGCCTAACTTAAGCACCCATTCTTTAAAGTCTCATTCCTAATATTTTAATAAATACCCTGTCCTTCTATAGCACATTCTTCCAAAGTTTCACAGACAAGTTCATCATCACATTCTTAGCTAAGAATTATCCCATTTTACAGATAGGGAAACTAAGGCAGGGAGAAATTAAGCAAATTGCCTGAAGGACATTTGTGGCAAAATAACAGTAATATTTATGTCTTATCAAGAGAAGTCAGTGTTTTAACCACAGGACTATCCTCTCTCACCTTTGAATTTCATATCAACATGTAACATACATTTGGAGGATGCACTGGAGTTTTAAATGCTCACCAGATACTAGTAGGCTGGCCCAGATCACACGAGAACTTTGGTTTCCTTCATGAAATATGAGTCTGATTCTGCACTCATGCAATAGTTGGAACTCAGACGTGGCCTTATTTAAAGTAAAATACCTGTTCTATTCATTGCCAAAAGCATATCAGAGATTTCTGTCTAGCTTATTGGGTGGCCAGAGGAATCCAGGCCAATAAACTTCTCTCTCCTACAGAAATCCCCCATCCCCCATGGGGTTTGTGTCTCTCAAACACTCACCCACCATCGCTAGCCCCTGGCTCTGCTGCTCGTCCCCGGTCCTGCTGCTCACCCCTGCCAGATGCCCATCCAGGACAGCCACGTGGCTCCTTCTTTGCCCCTCCCCACCACCAGACTCCCAGCCCTGGCCTATCCTGCCTCTATGTCTCCCCATGATCCCCGCGATCATCCCCAGTGTCCCCGAAGGCCCTCCCTTCCTCCTTGTTCCCCTTCCTCCCTCCTGTGAGCTCTCCCATTTTGCCCCATCACTGCAAGAAAGAAGCTCCCTTTCTTACTCACCGGCAGCGGCAGGCAGAGCTATTCCAGCAAGCTCAAGCAGACAGGCACGTACCTGAGCACAGCTGGCGGGCAGAACAGGACAGGGACAGCTTCACCCCTAGCCTCTCTGGAATGTGGCCCTCCTCCCCAAGGCATCTGGGGAGAGGCATGTGGCCATTCATGCCCCTCCCTAGCATCACCCCTGTTGAATACCATCTGGTTCTGGTGAATTATTACTATTTAGTTTGTCAATTTGTTCCAAAACCTCCTCTAATGAAACCTCAGTTTGGGACTGTTCCTTAGATTTGTCACCTAAAAAGAATGGCTCAGGTTTGGGAATCTCCCTCACATCCTCAACCACGAAGACCAATGCAAGGAATTTAAGAGCTCACATTACAGTTACAGCCCTTCTACCTATGGATACCTGACAACTGAATGTATTTGCCCTAGTTAATGATAATAAGCAGCCACAGGGCTTGAGCACTCTTGGCCTTTGCTGGTCATAGGACAGTGAGATACCCACATCTGTTATGTGGCAGTGGAAAGCACTGGTCTGCAGCACCTTTCACATAGCATTGCCATTAATTCCTTCAGTCAGTTTTTAAATTTCTTTTATTACCTTCTCTAATTTAATGCATTGACTGCCAAGTTTCCCTTGATACTGGCCAAGAATACAATGCATAGGTGGTGTCATTTTATCAGTGGCAATATGAACATGCAATATAAAACCTACACCCATTGCTGCATTCATTCCTGGTTTGGCATCTTCAGTAAGTGGAGAAGGAAAAGACATTACCAGTTCTTCCTTGCTTTCTATCTTAAGAAGTGTGGAATCATGGGAAGAACAATAATCTTTACTTCCTTACCATGTTTTCCATTCAGTAGACAGGTGGTAACAGACTTCTGCATACCAGAACCAATTCTCTGGGCAAAGGCTGCATTTCTGGCCTTGAAAAGAGAATAAATATTTTTGTGCTCATGGCTGATCCTGATCAATACTGAATATTGTGTAACGTACTGGCTGCTCTGTGTCACCACTGCTCTGCCATGAGGCTTTCTATCCCACCAAATATGAGTGGGTGGGTGGATGTGGGTTTGTACAACTGCCCTCTCTTGGTTAGAATTAGACTTATATGTTCCCATTGCCATCCAGGAGCCCAAATGTCTGCACTGAAATTTTATAGCCCCTCAGCCCAAGGTTCATGAGTCTGAGTCCATTGACGTGGGCCAGCCACAGCTGTCCTGTAGGTTTTTTATCATAGTGTAGACATAACTTATAATTGCTAAATCCTTTCCAGCAGTACTGCTGCCAAGTCAGTTATTCCCTCATTTGATTGCTCATTTCTAAATGTAGCAGTCATATCTATATCACTATCTTAGTTTGCCAATGATATCTAATTATTCTGAAATCTAAGAGCTGTGGTATGTGGCCAGGCCAAATCATTTTACTATTAAAAGAACAATTGCGGTAAAAGTTGCAAAGGAATAATAAATGAAGTCATGGATAATCTAGAAGCAGCAGTAGAATTTTATCTAAATAGCACAGATTATTTTTCAGTCATTACTGATACAAGGAAGGACTGAGATGAGGGATAATTTGGATATATTAGACCTCTGACCTCAGTATCTTGGGACATCTGATGTACCTTCAACGTTAGACACCCCATCTAAGTTTCTAGATGTGCCAGGGCCTTCTAGGTCTGTAGACACAAAGCTGTGCTGCCTCCCCCATGCAGGACATACAGATTTTGTCATGGGATAATCTTATCCAGTGAAAAGTTGTCAGTGGATTTACAAAATCCAGTGCAAGAATAATACCACATTATAATGAGCTTCCCAACTGTGCTGTTTCGTGGATGTCTGGATATCAAGTAAGGTGATGTAGTCAACAAGTCTTGCTGGACTGAAGCTTCTCTGGTGGTTCAGAACCCATACTGGCCAGACCAGTCACATTCTTGATTTTCTCTAAGAACTTTGGCTGTAGATTTTATGTTGACAACATTCCCCACCCACCCCTCCTTTACCCAACTTTCAGATCTTTTATCTCAAAATTACTAGAGAGGATTCCCTTGGGAATTTGCCAGTGCTGCTCCAAAATTCTTCAAGCAATCACGGATAAGAAAGATAAGTGATTGCTTCCTCTCAGAAGGTGTATATGCCCCCTGAAGTATTAAGTCCTTGCTGTCCCCATAGAGTGAAAGGTTGTAACAAAGAGTTAACAGATCTTCTCTCTCTCACTGAGGAAACTAGTCCAATAACAAAGCTATTACCTCACCCATCTTGTTTTGATGAAGTCTAGATAGATTAGCTCTACCGCATTGCCCTTGTCTAAAAACAGCTATCTGATCAAGGAAGATCTCAGGTTAGTCTGGTCCCACCACATGGTTACCTCTGTCACTTGTCAGCTGCTGGAGAATCTCTGAGAGGTTTGCATTTTTGGTTTGGAGTGATTCTAGCTGCTATGAGAGATTTTTCAGTGATGCACTTGCTAAATGCGATGCCTGAGTCACTTAAAAGCAGAAAAAGAAAATACAATATTGATCTTAAAAATACAGTAGGTATACAAACGTTAACATTATAGAGGAATGAGAAACAGAAGTCTATTTCATATTCTTTTTGCTGCATAAAAGGACTTTAAAACAACTGCAGCATTCTTAAAATCAAAATGTGTTATTATGAAATATTTTTGATAAACCACTATACCTGGGCCCATATTCTCTGCCAATGCCATCTGCTGCCCGGGAGCTGTTTACAGCTGCCCTGTTCTCCAGCTAGTTTTATGCCAGACATGCACCCTGCAGGGGTTGTCTAAACTTCTTCAGCTGGAAAGGGCCCATGAGAGAACATCTGACATCTAGGAACAACTGGCCTGCCCATGACACACTCTTTCATGAGGTCTGCAAGGAAGAGCTATGATGGACGCTATCCTATGCTAGTGGAATTCCCAGCTGGACAGATAAAGATAGTTTCCACTCCCTTTGTGTGGGTCAGAGGATCATTGTATAATAAAATATAACCATATTTATTTAGGGTGAAAGTCATCCCTCTGCATGTGCATTTCTACTTATCACTGAAGTATATTAAATAGTTTTATAAGGAGAATGTCTCTCAGTTACACTGGAGTCATTATAGAATTTCCCTCCTGTAGTCAGTGACATTAACTTGAAATTTGCATCAGTGCCAGTGAGTGCAGAATCTGTCCCTTAGATTTTTTTCCTTTCAAATACTTACCCTGGATACCCAAAATCCCTGCTGTTACCAGGAGTGTCAGGCGGAAGATCCCCAAAATCAGTGCTGTGCATCGCCATTTGGAAGGCAAGGGGATGGATTCTAACAAAGAAAAGTGAGATGTGGACAGAAAGACAATAATCTCGTGTCACTCTGGAGTATATTTGTGTCGTACCTATCTAAGCTAGGAGCCCAAATAATTGCCCTACCACACAAACACAAAGTAGGAGGCAGTCCATGAAGACATTAGAATCTAAATGTAACAAAAGATGAGAGGGGAAACAGGTGAAGTGATTTGCCCAAGGTCATACATCAGGTCAGTGGCAGAGCTGGGAATATAACTCTCATCTCCTATCTCTCCGCCTACTGGTCTATCTTCTGCAGCACTCTTCTCTTTGGCTTAATGCTCTTGTCTTCTGTACAGTTATAGCAAAAATTAATTTGGGCCATTAGCCAAATGAGTATGGGAGGTTGAAAAATGAGCACCTTTTTTTTTTTTAAGATGGAATTTGGGTTTTCTACTTAATAGAGGTAAAATTCTTATTTTCCATTAAAAACTTCAACCTTTCATCAAAAAATAGAACATTCAAAAACTGAAACATCATGGGGAGATTGGAAAATTACCGAGTAGTTCTAATATCAGCCAACGAAACATTTTTTCCGTTAGAAAGTGTTATTTAATTGAACCTGTTCACAAAAAAGGGTAAGTTTTGATTAATCTAACTACACAAACAAATCTGAAAAAAAGTTTTGAAATTGTCAAAATATGACACTATATTTATTGTATACTAAAAAAAATTATACTAAAAAAAGTTGAACATTTTTTAAAAAAGTCAAAGTCAAAACAAAATGTTCCAAGATTATTCAAATTAAATGTTGCATTTGAACAAATTAGATTTTTTTCTGGATTATCAATTGAAGAAATGTTTTCACTTTGTCATATTGTTTTGAGAGAGGAAAAATTTTAACATCTTGAAAACTCATGGGAAATCTGCCCAGATCTACTGAAAATCAAAAATACTCAGCTGAAAATTTTGGTGTAATATTATTAGCTGAAAACTGAAGTTTTCAACCTGAAAGTGTCAAAACATTTTGTTTTGGTGTAGCAAACCAAAATATTCTGACATTGATTAGCCAATTAAAAACTAAATTTTTATTTCGATTTTCTGTTGGAACCATTCCGTTTTCTGATGAAAGTTTTCAGGCTTGCGGTTTTTGACAAAAAATAGAAATTCTCCTGTGGTAAAAAAATTTCAGATGATCAACATATCTGTTGACAAGCCTTACATTTAACATTGGTTACTTGACATGGCAAAAAAATAGACACTTTTGTTTTTGTCATGGCCAAAAATAAGAAAATAATAATTGTACTTGAGAGACAATAAAGGAAAAGTTATGATGAACAATATTTTAATTATTATGAAGTTTATTCTTCATTAGAAAAGTGATACGCAGCTCTTACAGATGGTTTGGGACAACAATATAGTAAAATGTCAACAGGGCTGGTTGTCTGTTGCAGTAAACAGAAAATATGCATGGAAATGAGTAAAAGATACAACATTTTCAAACTTTTATTTAATATTTAACCAATGCTGTAGTTTAAAACTAGTTGTTTTTTTCAAGTTATTCCCCTATACTTCATGATACATACAGAGAGCTTGCTTAGAACCAGGTTAACTGAGGTGACAGAGATCATCATTCCCTTTTTTGAAGTGAAAAATGCAAGATATTTTTAAGATTTTGTTATGGAAATCATGGCCCTAACAAACAATACAACCTGGTTTAGATTATCTTGTTCATCCAGCTAGTTTAATTGGAGCTTGAGAGAAGATTTTTTTTAAAACACAAATCCAACATGATTTATGCATTGAGGCAAAACAAGAGTGCTCCTAAGAGAAGGAACATCCTGTAACATGTACAGGATTAACTACACAACTCAAATCTCCAGATAAAGATCCAATCAACCCTGCACAATTCAAACGATATAGGTCACAAAGCACTAATCTTACAATGATATATAAGACTATTCAAGGACATCTTCATTTCATTCTACATCTCCTCTTACAAACTTAGACTTAAGAATCTCCATTTTCTAAATTTCCAGTTCTAGATCTGAGCTTTGCGTTGTTGCTGAGTGATCAGATTGTGCATATGGTGACACTAGTTTACTTTACATTTCAGTTTTCTTCGTGAAGCACTGATGCGATTTTTCCAACATCTGAATCCTTGTCTGCACTAGAAAAGGTTTCCTGATACAACTATGCTGGCAAATCCTTTTAGTGTAGATGTAGCTAAACCAGTAAAAGAGTGCTTTTGTCAGAATTTATACCAGTTTCCTGAATGGAATAATCTACACCGGCATACCGGGTGATTGTCCTAGCCTGATTTTACATTGCCTTGTCAGTTAAAAGATTTCATGTGCCTTTTTTTCATTTGTTTGTGTTTTGGGTCCCCTCCCCCATATCTCCTCCCCCCACCCCAATACACTTAGGACATGTTGGAGCATTCTGCAATTCACAGCCCCATAGTCCAGAATATGATGTTAGAATAAAGTAAGGGGGAAAAAAATAAAATTATATAGTTATTTTGTGTGTGCAACATGGTTCTCTAAAACCTTTTAGTAATAATTAGTTACAGCCAGCACTAGCACTCTATTTGTTGATGCAGGAGTGGCCAGTGGCTGGTTTTTCTGTATCTCAGAGAGATGGCAACCCTACTGGCATAAGGACTTTTTTGCCAGCATATCCCTACTAGTTGGGTTGTGATTTTTCCACATTCCTAACCTATCTTGTTATGCCAGCAAAACCTTTAAGCATAGACCAGGCCTAATTCTTTTCTCCCAGACCAGTTACTGGGGCTGTTTAAAGGCCAAAGTTCAACAAAACACTTGGAGGGCACATGATTGGGAAGAAGTCGCAGCAGCATGCAAAGAAATTATAAGTACTGTAAAATGGTAATGTGACCTGATGTTTTTAAAAGAACGCCATATCTTAGGAAACCCTTCCCCAAATGCCCCCAAATTTGGATCACTAGTGCTATGCAGAGCCATTGTAAGGCTCAGCAAATTTCAAGGCAATCTGAGTACATGTTCTGATTCAAGAGCATTTAGAAAAATTGGTTGTTAAACAGTAGATTAGTCTCAAGATTAAGAAAAGCATTGCTACAATTTCACTAAAATCTCTAGCGAATATCTTACCACTCGGAACATCAGGAGCTTTAGGTGGTGTGATACCTTTGTTTGTTCCTGAAGGTTCACGGGTAAAGGCTGGATTCCTAGAATGAAAATTTAAAATGATGTATCCATCCTCATCCTCCATATCCACTTCTCTGCTGCCACCACCTTCTGAGATATAATACCATGGACAGACATACAGTACAATTGCCTGTTAGAACAGGACCAGCAGTGACCTACAGAGGAAAAGTTATTCTGTTTGAAGATAGAAACTGAAACCATACATGGGAAGTCCAGACAAATAGTTTGAGATGTCCTTCTCTTAGCAGAGTGTTAAGAGCACGAGACTTTTGTCTTTACAAGTTAAAGTTACACTGTTAAGATTAACACCTCTAAAATCCAACCTCGTTTTTTCTTAAAAATTGCATGTAATTTCTGTTTCTCCAAATGTAATGCTGTGCTCACCACCATAATATTTGATCAGCACTAGAGCTGTTGAGCAATTAGAAAAATTAATAGTGAATATATTGATTTCAATTACAACACAGAATACAAACTGCACTGCTCACTTTATATTTATTTTTAACAAGTGTTTGCACTTAAAAAAACCAAAAGAAATAGTATTTTTCAATTCACCTCATAAAAGTACTGCAGTGCAATCTCTTTGTCATGAGAGTTGAACTTACAAAAGTAGAATTATGTACAAAAAACTGCATTCAAAAATATAACAACATAAAATTTTAGAGCCTGCAACTCCACTGTCCTACTTCTTGTTCAGCCAATCGCTCAGACAAACAAATTTGTTAACATTTACAAGAGATAATGCTGCCCACTTCTTGTTTACAATGTCACCTGAAAGTGAGAACAGGTGTTCACATGGTTCTGTTGTAGTCGGAGTAACAGGATATTTGCATGCCAGATGTGCTAAAGATTCATATATCCCTTCATGCTTCAACCACCATTCCTGGGAACATGCATCTATGCTAATGACAGGTTCTGCTCGTTAATGATCCAAAGCAGTGTGGACCAATGTATGCTCATTTTCATTATCTGAGTCAGATACCACTAGCAGAAGGCTGATTTTCCTTTTTGGTGGTTCAGGTTCTGTAGTTTCCTTATCGGAGTGGCTCAGATTTTGGAAGACACTTCAGATTCTTAAACCTTGGATCAAATACTGTAGCTATCTTTAGAAATCTCACTTTGGTATCTTTGTGTTTTGTCAACTCTGCAGTGAAAGCGTTCTTACAATGAACAACATGTGCTGGGTCATCATCCAAGACTCCTATAACATGAAATATATGGCAGGATACAGGTAAAACAGGGTTAAATAAAATTCTCTTCTAAGGAATTTAGTCACAACTTTAATTAACATGTATCAGAGGGGCAGCCGTGTTAGTCTGGATCTGTAAAAGCAGCAAAGAGTTCTGTGGCACCTTATAGACTAACAGACGTATAGGAGCATAAACTTTCGTGAGTGAATACCCACTTCGTTGGATGCATGTAGTGGAAATATCCAGGGGCAGGCAAGCAAGAAGCAGGCTAGAGATAATGAGGTTAGTTCAATCAAGGAGGATGAAGCCCTCTTCTAGCAGTTGAGGTGTGAAAACCAAGGGAGGAGAAACTGCTTTTGTAGTTGGCTAGCCATTCACAGTCTTTGTTTAATCTTGAGCTGATGGTATCAAATTAGCAGATGAACTGGAACTCGGCAGTTTCTCTTTGAAGCCTGGTCCTGAAGTTTTTTTGCTGCAGGATGGCTACCTTTAAATCTGCTACTGTGTGTTCAGGGAGGTCGAAGTGTTCTTGCTGCTTTTAATTAACACATTATTTTTTAACGAGCGTCATCAGTACGGAAGCATGCCCTTTGGAATGGTGGCCAAAGCATGAAGGGGCATACAAATGTTTAGCATGTCTGGCCGTAAATACCTTGCAATGCCAGCAACAAAGGTGCCATGTAAATACCTGTTCTCACTTTCTGGTGATATAAATAAGAAGACGGCAGTATTACTTCCTGTAAATGTAAACAAGCTTTTTTGTCTTAGGAATTGGCTGAACAAGAAGTAGGACTGAGTGGACTGGTAGGATCTGAAGTTTTACATTGTTTTATTTTTAAGTGCAGTTATGTAACAAAAACAATATACATTTGTAAGTTGCACTTGCATGACAAAGAGATTGCACTACAGTACTTGTATGAGGTGAATTGGAAAATATTATTTCTTTTGTTTATCATTTTTACAGTGCAAATATTTGTAATAAAAATAATATATACTTGGATTTCAATTACAACGCAGAATTACAACACAGTCAACCTGTGGAACTCCTTACCAGAGAATGTTGTGAATGCTAAGTCTATAACAGGGTTCAAAAAAAGAACTAGATAGGTTAATGGAGGATCGGCCAGCAATGGCTATTAGTCGGGATGGACAGAGATGGTTTCCCAAGCCTCCGTTTGCCAGAAGCTGGGAAAGGGCTACAGGATGGGTCACTTGATGATTACCTGTTCTGTTCATTCCCTCTGCAGCACCTGACATTGGCCACTGTAGGAAGACAGGATACTGGGCTAAATGGACCTTTGGTCTGACCCGGTATGGCCAGTCTTAAGTTCTTACAATACAATATAGATGACTATATAGAAGAACATCCAAAATATATAACACATTTCAATTGGTATTCTATTGTTTAACAGTGTGATTAAAACAGCGATGAATCATGATTAATTTTTTTAATCGTGATTAATTTTTTGAGTTAATTGAATGAGTTAACTGTGATTAACTGACTGCCCTAATCAGCAGATATATTTTAACAGAAAGACACAGGACACATTTTTGCCTCTCCATCCCCCAGCTCGAAGGAAATATACATTCTTTGTTTGTATGGGTGGCTATCAGAGGTGAGATTTTCAATTTCATTTTGAAGGTGAAACATTGGTGGCCTTGATGACTTAGTTCTAGGAGGGAGCTTCATGTTTCTGGACAGCTACTGAGATATCTATCTCCAGCAGTCTCTGGTGTTACTCACATGATTGAGAACTCCATTGTTCCTGTAGAATTTAGGTGTCAAAGGTAGTCATGGTCACAGAGGAAGAGATATTTAAGATTGTCACAGTTCAGGGTAAATGCACATCTATTCCCCCTCCACGGTAGACCAAGAACATCCTTTTAAAGGTTTCTAGCTCGCAGCTGTCACCTCTGGGGAAGAGGCCTGCATGTCTCTTTCTATTGACCAGGGTTTTTTCAGACCGTACAGTTGTCTGAGTTCAGTGTGACATCTCCAACCAGCCACTCCACCCAAAGAGACCAACATCTGTGCTTTTCTTTTCTGACAAGTGTATTGCCAGCAGTTACAAGTTACCACACAGCTCTTTATAAGCAAGCACACTTTTTCTGAGGATACAAATAAAACATATTAAAAACAAGAAGTGACCCTACACACATGCTAAAATCTTACTAGAGTTCATCCCAACTCCAACCTCGGTCTCTGCAAGGTATCAGTCCTTCTCCCCGGATTTACAAGTTCATACATATTTCAGATTCAGAACCAGAACAACAGTGAATAATTCAGTCTTTCCTTTATACAGGATAAGCCTTTGATCTTGATCTCATATAAGAGGTGATCAAGAGACTATGAACCCCGTTCTCAGGGCACAGCTTCAACAGGATGAGTTTTGCAATAACTGGAGGTGGGGAGTTGGCATTCACCTCCCCCTACATATTTCCCAAGAAAACCACTTAACACTTTTTGTTCCAAAAGTCCATTCTTGCCTGGCACATTGTTCAATATAGTCCCTTAAACCCCCACATCTCACATCTGTCACAGCTCCCACTATGAGACATATATTCCAAGCTCACAACATGTAAACCATTAAGATATTTAAACTTAATTCAATACAATCTCCCAAGGATATAGCAGGAAATTGCCATACCTGTCATAAAGGTAACTGGAGCTTTTTCCATGAAAGGATTGGCAGATCAGGGCCAAAGACCAGAAATTGAATCAGTGCACATCAGAAGTTACCTTTCTGTTCCCAAACTTCATTATCATATGCTATCAAAATGGCAATATTAGTTTTACCAGCATTAAAAATAAAGAGCTTCCAACCATATAAGATGTATATTTTCAGTGTATTTTCAGTGAAGAACTAAAAATCAGATTCCTGTTCTGCTTCCCTAAATTATTCTAAAACTAATTGAGACTATACAATGGACTGAGAAGTAGAAAGAACAAATCTACTTTCTGCACTCATTGTTTCTCTGGAAATCATGGTAATGTCTATGGTAAAAGATGTATTTAAAACTTCTCCTGCTTTATCTTTTTCTCCTCTTAAATGGTGTTTGAATGAGGAGCAGAAAGAGGAAAAAAATAGAAGTAATCCCTAAAGCCAAGATAACTATTAAAAGAGACTAAAAAGCATTATTTCCTTTAAACAGAAAATGTTTAAGTAAAGGGGACCTTACTCAGAGGACAAGAGTAAAGAATTCTTAGAGGCAAAACAAAATTTCTGTATAGTAAAGATATCTATACAACAGGACACAAACAGTAAAATTGTTTGATGGGGGCCAGGGCCAGCTCTAGGTTTTTTGCTTCCCCAAGCAAACATATTTTTGGCTGCCCTCCCCCGCCACCCCAGCCTCTGTGCTCTTTTTTGTCTTTTACACATGTTTGCACTTCACACATTTGTTCTGACTGTTTAAAAATTTTTAAAAATTAAAACAGAGAATTTGTAGTTGGTGAAATAAAACGATTTCCTACTAGTGTAATTTTAACATTTAATTTTAACAAAAACACAATTGCAAACAATTTGAGTTCAGCTATACACTGTAATGAAAAATGTTAGTGTCTTCCAGTTTCTCATAAATTAAAAGAATTTATATGAACTGAATTTTTCTGGTTTTTATACTTGTGTAGTCTTTTAACGTCAGTGAAATCTAATTTTTTTGCAATAGTACTTTCAATTGAAATTAATGCAAGTCCTGACATACGATTTTGAGACATGGTGGACCTCAAATGTTTTAGCAATTTCAGTTTTGAGAAACTGCGCTCACCAGAAGCGACTGATATTGGTAATGTTAAAAGAATGCATAATGCTATAGCAGTGTTTGGAGTGAAAAAAACATTTCTTGCTATAAATTCTAATACTTATAGAGGAGAAGTTTTAGGACTTATTAACTCAGATAAAGCTATTAATTCATCATACAACTCTAGTACATCAATGTCAGCAGCATTATCAGTATTGAGTGCTAAATGTAGGTCTTGGCACTGCTTCAGGAGCTCCTCTTTGGAAAACTGATTTTTAATATTTCTGATATCGTAAAAAATTCAAAAGTTTCACAATGACCATGCAACTGACAAAATCTTTCTTCAATGGAAGTGTAGCGAGGCGGTGTGGCTCCCCTCCCCCTCAGGGAGGGTCGAGCCCCATCAGTCATCCACGGGGGCGAGGCCGCTGGGCAGAAGTCCCGCCCCTCAGAGGGTCAGGCGGCGACCCAGAAGAATAAAAGCCGGACCCCAGCCTTCAGTTGCAGGTCTGCCACCGGCAGGAGCAGATGTGTCCGCTGACGCCTGTAGCTGGGAGACTACCCAAGCCAGAGGCTGAGACCAGGAGCTGCCAGAGCGTCCCTGCGGTCGATACAACGAGGAGCCGCCGGAGCATTCTCGAGGCCGCTACAACGAGGAGCTGCTGGAGCTGCCTTGCCCCTACTACGGCCCCGAGGAGCCTCCAGACCAGGCTTGGCCCTCATTCCCAGAAACATTACCGGACCTGCCGCCCAGCCCGGACTGGAAGGAACCGATGGTTCTGGACGTCCCCGTAACGGAGGCCCCGGACCAGGTAGGAATAGAGGGGGAAATAGGAAGTAGCCCGGGGACGCCTGACTCCAGTCAGGCTGCAGAGCTAACTTTGCCAATGTCAGTGTGTTTCGGTCAGGACCCCCACTGACCACCAGTAGCGGTGACAGCCGCTACCAGGGCCCCGGGCTGGAACGCAGAGGAGTGGGTGGGCCTGCGTTCCCCCTGCCACCCATATCCGGGTGGCAGACTCCCCATCTCCCCGGCCTAAGGGCCAGAGCTGATTGTACTGTGTTTGGTGCCCCGCCCGAACCAAGGGCTGGGCCCCTTTTGACTTTGCCAATGCTCTGCACTGCCCCAAAGGGCCAGAGCTGATTGTAACTGCAGGGACAAACTTCCCCAGGGCAGGACCGCGGGCCCGAGGAGCGGCCCCGGGGACTACAGTGAGGCCGGTGTGGCTCCCCTCCCCCTCAGGGAGGGTCGAGCCCCGGTAGACCCCATCTACAGGAAGTTATAGCTACATCCAAAATATAATAGAAACATTCAACTTTAAACCTTTCGTTTGGATCAAGAATAGGATCATCATGAGCCTCTTAACAAAACTGTCTTGTTTTTTTCTGAGGACGAATGAATTGTTGAGGTGCAAATGTTGCTTCAAAATCAAGATCCTCTGCTATTGTTGTTGCTTCTTTGACAGTTTCTTCAAACCCTTCATCTGAATGGTTTTTTTTTTTAAATATTCCAGCTTTTTATTCAAAATCATATTTGCCTTGGATATATCTATGGTTCTGTTCTGCATAACTTTGCTGGTCAAATTAATTTGATTTAGAATATTGTGCCAAATAACTGTGCAACATGAAAATTGAAACTGCATCATCTTCTGAGCCAATGTTTCAGCTTCATGTCGAAATTAAGGATCATATGACAAGTCCTGGCTTATTTCAAATAGTGCATCATAAATCTCTCCTGATGAATATTGGAATGGTCTAATAGCATCTATCCTGCTTCCCATCTAGTTTGACTTAGAGGTTTAAATGTGAGGTTTTGTTCAAGATGCTTCTTCAAGACTGCTCAATGGTGTGTGGAAGCTCTAAAAAAGTTGTAAATTGCTTGCACTGTGGTAAAATATGAAACGATATCTTTAGATGATTTGGCAGCATCATTGACAACCAGATTGGCAAGGAATGAAAAAAGCTCAACTGTTTAAATTCAATATTCTTTGCTGTACACCTGCATGTCATCCTCACATGGTTGAGCCATTATCTTACCCTTGGCCGCGCATATTTTCTAAAGATATTCCATAGTGTTCTAATCTCCGTAGAATTACATCTGTGAGTGCTTTCCCAGTAGTTTCGTTCACTGGTATAAATTCTAGAAAGTGTTCACAAATTCTCACTTCTGCATTTTCATCAATTTTCAGAAATCATAAAACTATTGACATTTGCTCGGTTTTGCTCAGATCTTGAGTACAATCAACTATAATTGAGTAATATTTGCATGTTTCAAATTTGATAAAATTTCATTACTCACTCCATTGGAAATTAATTTTATGATCTCATTTTGTGTGTTTTAACTCAAATAATGGGTGTGACTCTCTCCATCTTTCACTCTTTGTACACGCTCAGCCATAACATTATCAAATTTTGCCAATAACTCAACCAATTTTAAGAAATTTCCATTGTTATTCTCATATAAAATATCCGAGGATCCATGGAATGCGAGACACTGTTCAGCTAGGAGATTAATGATCGCCAACGGACAAATTCTGAATTTAGCTGACATTGCTGTACCTCATCGATTGTTGTACTGGAATATAATCTGTTTGACAGCTCAGTCCAATTTGTCAATAAGCGTAAATGATTTTTTGATGTTTCACGTTCGTTCAAATGCTGATGAGAATTTCACCAGTCATTAAAATCTGCAGTTGCCAGAAAAATGTCTGAGTTATAGAACAGTTTGCAGCAAAAACAAAAAACTACATCTTTGGTCTGTGAATACACTAACCATCATCTATTAATCTGTTCCCCATTTTTCATTTTTTCCTTCATATTGGATGCCATAAATCAACAATTCAACTCATTAAATAGATATTCAAGTGACATATTTTTCATGTCACATTCCTATTGCACTACTAGACTTGCTGTAGGTAAGGCACTAGTCACTGGGGCGAGAGAGCTCCCCATGAGCTCAGATACACACTGGATCCAGTCCTGCTGGAGTTTTCCCAGCGATGAGGCCACCCAGCTGGCAGTCTGAGGGACATGCAATGGAGAGAGCTCTAGGGCTAGAGGAGCAAAGGAAGAGATGCTGGGCTTGCTGGACAGATGCTGCCCCTCTCTGCCAGGTGGCTCACCCCTTGCAGTGGGGGAGGCAGAAGGAGACTCCAGGCACTGGAGTGCTGTGAGGGGCTGGGGAGGGAGGCAGCAGCTTCTGAGACTCCAGAAGGCAGACCCTCCCACCCGGCCCAACTCTTACCTTGCTGCGGATCTGGCCCGAGGTGGTTTCATCTCCCGTCACTGCCGCTCCCAGGGCCAGCGGTTGTGGCTGCTGCTGGATCCCAGCCCCATTCATCCTTGGTCTTCGCCTTGGCCCTGGCACGAGCTGGTCTCAGCCTGGGCTGCCACTCTGCTCACCTCCCCTGGCAGGAGGAGGAGGAGGCGGGAACAAGCCGAGGAGGAGCGGCCTGCCCGGGCGCCATGTTCCCCCTGTCCTCTGCAGCCGGAGCAGAGCTGCGCTACCAGCTCCCGCCTGGGCGGTGGACGCTGAGCATGGGAGAGCAGTGCAAACAAGCTGAGGAGTGGCCCATCCTCTGCAGCTGGGGAAGGGTTACGCTACCGGCTCCCACCGCTCTTCCGTGGTCAGCAGCCACCCAGTCCCACCCCCCAGGAGGGAGCTGGTAGCGCAGCCCTGCCCCAGCTGCAGAGGATGGGCCGCTCCTCAGCTTGCAGTGGCGGGGACAAGCTGAGGAAGAGTGGCCCGTCCTCTGTAGCTGGGGCAAGGCCACGCTACTGGCTCCCGCCTGAGGGGTCGGGGGTGTCTGCTGCCCGCGGGAGAGCAGCAGGAACATGCTCCCCACTTAGCCGGCTCCCTGCCCCACCTCACCCTGTGGCAGAACAACAGGCTGGTTACTGCCTCCCGAGGCGGTCAGGATCCAGCCCAGGATGACGCTTCAGGCATGAGCTGGGGCCCCAGCATTATGCCGCCCCATATATTTTGCTGCCAGAGGCACCTGCTTGTTTAGCTGGTGCCTAGAGCCACCCCTGATGGGGGCAGGCTGAATTCAGAACCAGATGCAAAGCAATAGTCACTCTCCATAAGGCCCCAGATTTAGCCCATCTCCTAGAAAATTATGTTCCAGGAAGCAAGGGCCAAGAGCAGAAAGCTTATTGGTGATGTCTGGCAGTGGGTGTGGTTCTAATTCCTTACTAGAAAAGTTAATTCCCAAATCTTCCTTCATAAACTCACTGAAAGCAGAGTGATTGCAGCACAGAATAGGAAGGTAGTTTTGCTGAATACTATAAAAACAACAAATCAATTCCACCAAAGTCAAAAGGTAGCGATTATTCTGAGTTCTCTTTTTGTTTGGGACATCTCCGTTATAATAATTCTTTTTATGTGCCTTCTTGTTCCCATTCCAAAGACTTCAGCAAACAATCCTCTTCTCACAAATAGAGCTACTCAATTTGCCTACGAATATGCATGGGCATCTCCATTTGCCATAATTGCACAGTAAGCAATATAGTAACCAAACACTTGTGATACCTTGGGATGGAAAGACACGTATCTCTGACTGCCTGACAAGTCATTACGTTATTAACATTGAGATCATTGTGGAGAGCAGGTAAATTGATAAGTATTAACTAGTACTCATGAAGAAGGGCTACTAGGATGATCGGAGGAATGGAAAACCTGTCTTATGAAAGGAGACTCAAAGAGCTTGGCTTGTTTAGCCTAATCAAAAGAAGGCAGAGGGGAGATATGATTTCACTCTATAAATATATCAGAAGAATAAATACTAGAGTGGGAGAGGAATTATTTAAGCTCAGTACCAATGTGGACACAAGAACAAATGGACATAAACTGGCTATCAGGAAGTTTAGACTTGAAATGGAGGGGATGGTATAATTGGCAATTAATTGATCTTTGATTATTAACAGGTAAATATGCCCAATGGCTTGTGATGGGATGTTAGATGAGGTGGGATCTGAGTTACTACAGAGAATTCTTTCCTGGGTGTCTGGCTGATGAGTCTTGCTCACATGCTCAGGGTTTAACAGATCGCCATATTTAGGGTCAGGAAGGAATTTTCCTCCAGGGCAGATTGGCAAAAGCCCTGGAATTTTTTCACCTTCCTCTGCACTTGTTGGAAGAGTCTCTGCACCTTGAAGTCTTTAAACTATGATTTGAGGACTTCAACGGCTCAGACACAGGTTTGATACAGGAGTGGGTAGGTGAGAATCTGTGGCCTGCGTTGTGCAGGAGGTCAGACTAGATGATCATAATGGTCCCTTCTGACCTTAAAGTCTATGATTCCATGATTCTATAACTGGAGTTGGTTAGAATGAGTTATAGTGCATACAGATACTGTTGTTTCTCAATCCTGATTTACACTTCCTACTATTCCAGTCTCGGTCTCCCCATATAGCTCTGCCAATGCCGCTCAGTCCTGCCCAGCAGCTCTTCTGCTATTCTAGTCCTGGGTCACCACCGAGCTTTTGTCAATACTCCATAGACTTTACATGCACATCTTCTTGTTCCACTCTAGGTATAAATAGCAGTCTCTTCCCCAAGCATCTCATGTTTATTTTCAGACACAGACTAATGGGGATGGTAAATATAAATCAAATTCACATTTACTGGGAAAAATGAATAATACTAAATGAAACTGGGAACCAGTCATGGGAAAAACCAACCCACACCTAGGCTGGCTATAGCGTTCTTTTCAAACTCTCTTCCTTTTACTCCTTCAATTATTCATGTTTCTAGGTTAGTGTGAGTCATAAGTGGAATTATGTTCTAATGCAAGGGAATACAAGTAGAGCTGGGTGGCAAATGGCTTCCTATCTGTGAAACTTTTTGCAATTTGAAATATTTTATCATTTTACCTCAGGAAGAAACAGAGGTCTTTCTAAATTATTCATGAAAAAACAGTGCACCACACTGCCCATGACACAGATATATGCTTCCACGATCCCCCTGCCCCCATAATAGGCTATAGCCTGGCTATGAGGATACTCACTTCTGGTCCAGGAGACAGGCTCAAGTCCCTTTTCTGAATTAGGCAAATCAGGGACTTGGACCTGGATCTCACATAACCCAGATAACCACTGGGCAACTGTGAAAAAATAAAAACATATATTAGCTACAGTGGATCCCTGTTTGTCTGATCTAATTGGGACTAGAACTGGGGCCAGAACGGATAGGCAAAAATTCAAATAATCTGGAAAATGGGGAAAGAGCTTCATCCCCAGATAGGGATGTGCTGGCCACTGCTTCCCACAGCTCCCATTGGCCGGGAACGGTGAACCGTGGCCACTGGGAGCTGCAGGGGGCCGGGCCTGTGGATGGTCAACATAAACAAAATGTCTTGTGCCCTGCCAACAGATTAGCCTGATGGGCCACGTGCGAAGATTGCCAACCCCTGTTATAGAGTCAAATCTCAGCTACAAAGAGAGTGAAAAAAAATTACTAAAGAAAAACTTTTACTAAATTTCTCTATTTTGCTCTCTCTCTCACTTTATACATGCATATGTTTATTTATAACCAGACATGCCAAACCCATGAAAAAAAATGCTGAAATTTGGTTTGGTTTTGGCTTAATTGTCTTGTGAGTTGCTTGTTTGCTAGCTTTTGGATTTTAGCTTGTTGGGCTTGTAGCTTGTTGCTTCTTTTTTTTATCAGCTCCCGGCAAGCAGGGATAACGGGGGGTAAGGGGAGGAGCAGGGGCAAGAGGCAAGCAGTTTGGGGTTGGCTTGTTTTGGCCTTGTTTTGAAATGGGATTAGCTTGATTTTTGGCTTATTGTGAAAGTTGGGGTGCTTATTTACTGCATGAAAGTTGGCAACTATGTTTATAACCCTTAAAACAATCATGAATATCAACATTCCTTGTTCAATGACAACACTTTTGGGGGGAGTTCCCCAAGTTTCAGTACTTATTACTATCACAAATTCATATTGAAAGTATAAGTATGCATTCACACATACAGCTTTTGGGAGGATTTACCTTTCTCAGTCTCTGTGGAATGGTGTCCAAATCCTCTGTAGACTTCACCTGTTTTCAGAGGCTATTTACTGGACCAGGATCCATTCATACTATGGCTAGAGAAGGAGGTAGTGGTGCTGTGTGCCTCATAACTTTTAGACCAGTGGTTAAAGTACTGATTTAGGATGCTGGTGACGCCTGGTTCAAGTGCCCTATCTCTGCAGAAATGGGTATAAGGGCTTGAACATGGGATCTCCATTTCTCAAGAGAGTACTCAAACCACTGAGTTATGGGATATTCTGATGTGGAGGAAGGTTACCTGGGGTTCTTTCAATCCAAAGCTCTTGGTAACTTTGTGCGAAGAGCTATCAGGAAATAAATCAATGGAGACACAGCTGCCCGACTGATAGATGGCTGGCACAAACAGGACAATGCAAGAGTGCTCTCATTTAAAGTTATACTTTACTTAGTCTCAAGCACTTACACACGTCCACAACAGATTAGTAAAACACAGCAAAAAATTCCAGATTCATACTTACCCAGGCTCTTGAGGAGGTCTCAGGATAACTGCAGGAATCCAATGGGCAGCCGGCCGTCTGCTGGGGTACTTGAGAGGTATTCAAGCATCCATCAAGCTCAGATTTTCTTTTCTTTTGTATAGCCAATTTGTTAGTACTGCATAGCTTTTTCATTATCAAAATGGCTGAATAGAAGCTAAGTTAAGTGTGGAGATTTCCAGCCTGTCAGGTGGGCAGTTTACCATCTGTCAGGGAGGGAACTTTCTATCAGTTAATGAGGTATATAGCAAGTCAACTATTGCCAGACTTTCCATCTTACAAAACCTCATGATTTGGGAAAACAACTTGAGTCAGGAGGGCACAGGGTCATGCTTACTCCTCTAGGTCACTTACGTCCCCTTCCCCTCCTGGGTCTGTTAGTTGTGCTAAGGTTTCAGAAAGACCTCCTTTTAGCTGCTTTCAGCATTAAGCGTAACGATTGGTATTCCAGCTGCTGGCAGTGGTTTAAACATGTTACTGGGCTCTGCGCTATCAAAAATCTGCTCCTACACCTCATTCTCTTGTGTTGAAGTTTTTAACGGTGGCAAAATAATGAACGAGCAATTGGAGCAGGGAGATTGGACCCAAGGTCTCTCACCCCCACAGGACTACAGGACTACATTCATTCTCACACTTTTGTGTTGGCCCAAAGATATTTTCACTCTTTAGCCAAAGTGGAACAGCTTCAACAGAAGATAATGAGGGAGCTCTATATCGTTATATTCCACAGCTCTGGTTATAGCAGTTGCCCCACAACTGGGAGATCACCTATTCAAATCCTTTCTCCCACTTTGCCAAAGGGAGGAATTGAATGTGGATCTCCCACATCCCAGTGAGCACTCTGACCCCTGGGCTAAAAGTTATAAGGTCTTTTCCTCTAATCATTTGGCGTGAAATGAAGCAGGCACCTGACTCATTTTCACAAGAAATTACTTAGGCACCTAAGCCACCTAATTCCAGGAGAGGGGTTTCTATGTGTGGATCTCTAGCACAGATCGGCACCTCTCTGAAGCCTGGATTTAAGCATCTATCTCTGGAGGGGGCAGAACTTAGCACACATCCCTCTTATCAATATCTCCCATTGGGGAGCTTAGGCTGCTCCCTGCCTACCATGCTGGCTTCCGTAGATTGCATTCTTAGCTGTCTGTCTCTCCCCATTCATTGTACAGGGAGCCTAGTTGCCTAGCTCAGGCTTTATGGATCCCAGTGTTGTTTCTGTGGTTTTTCTAGACACTTTAAAGTTTGGTGCTATGGTGCTCAGCATCACACCACCCAAGTCCCTTCATGGATCTGGGCATGTGTGTCTCAGTTCCCTGTCAGTAAAATGGGGATATGATGCTGGTCTCACACCGGGAGATCTGAGACATGGTGATTGTGGCAGAGATTTTCTGCATTGAGTGCTGTCTTTTTAAGGGTTGGGCAGAATTGTGTTCTTTCAATTCCTGGAAACTTTTGCCTGTTTTCCACTCAAGGTATGGCGGAAATCTAAGCCAGAATCTATATGAAATAAACCAGTAGCAATCAGTTCACCCCTGTACATGCTTTACTTTCCTTGTTTTCCCCCCACTCTCTTTCATTCAACTCATCTTTGTCCAAGGAGTCAGGGGAAACTACTGGCTCCAATGAAACAATTAAATGGTACAGCTGCACACATTGTCTTATATGGCCTTGGTCTGAGACAAGCACATGCATTTTTTGTTTATTTGAATGATTCCTTGGGGTGGATTGTTGGCAGTAAGAATCAAATCTACGATGGGTGGATCTTAATCCATGAGCCTCTAGTGTCTAACCTAAAAGACTCAGCTCTATTTGAGCAGGCCATAGCAGGATCATCAATCTCCAGCTGGTTTAGCCACTACCAGAGGGGGACAGCACCACACTGAGCAATCCTGGCTGACACTTGGACTTCTTTAAAGTGATTGTGGGTAAACTCTGCCTTGATGGATTCTTGTCTCCATTTCAAGCCAAAGGAAGGGCTAGGTAAGAGCCCCCATTCTCCAGTAAGAGCTCTCTTCCAGTTTCACAGAGCAGTGGTTCTCAACCTATTTACCATTGTGGGTTGCATATGCAGCTCTCTTTGTTATATGGGCCACATCCACACAATATATATACACTACCTGTATGGCCCTGAGGATGTCACATGTGTGCTGATTGGGCCGCAAGTGGCCCACAAGCTGTGGGTTGAGAACAACTGCATCAGAGTAAGGTCTCTAGTAAGAAGTGATCTAAATCTGCTCCATGGTTTTCTTTCTGAGTCTTGTTAGGTGGCATAATGATATTGGGGAGAGGGGGTTAAAGAAGATCTCTCAAAGACAAAGTAGTAATTACCAAAGAATTAGAACATTGTTTCAGTTGTTTAATAGTAAGTCATCAAATATGGACATCACAGGTAAAAAAATATATATATTATTGCCACGGGAAGAAAAGGAAGAAAAATCAGTTAGAAGCAAAAAACAAAAACAAAAAAGAGTTTTGTATAAAAAATTATATCTAGGCAACAGGAGATAAGAGTTCTCCATGTGAGATGGATGAATCCTGGGGGCAGTAGACTCAAGCTGGCTCCACAGCAGTGTCACAATCTGGAGGCTGGTCTGGATTTCGGAACAGATGAACAATAGCAGCAGCAAGTGACAAGAACAGAAGGCTGGTTGGTGCAGAGGTGTGGGGTTATTGCTCCTCCTACTGAAAGAGGAGCCATCTCCTTCTTTAATAACCTACAAGCACTTTCTGTGAGCACAGCAGAGAATTTTAACAGCATAGTGGGGACCCTGTCCTGTTTTGTGCTCTGCTGAAACAGGACCACAGTGCTCAGAATTTAAATAATTTATGTCAGAGTTGGATGACTTAAGTTGGACTCCATACTCAGCACCATACAAGATGGGAGCCTTATAAATATAGGCAACAGTAGCAACTGAATCCTCCAAAATAGGACCTCATACTTTCTATGTTTGTTCTTGTGCCATTACAGAAGACTTCAGCTAAACAGACCCTTTACACACACAGAAGTATATGCTTTCACAAGAATGCCTCAAGGCTTTTCTCTTTTTCAGTGTTGCACAATATGAACCATGGTAACTTCTCAGACTTGGAAACCTGGGATGAAGAGACATTTTATTGTCAGCCAGACAAGTCACATCAAAAATCATAAATAGTTACCATGATAACACAGGTATAATTGTGATGAGCAGAGTAGCTTTTTTTAAAAAAGGAAATGAGGTTATGAGAACAGTAAGCTAGCAATGTTGACTAGAGTGAAGTACAGGGCAGAGGGATACTAATGCCTCTTATTCCTGACCTCCAGCATCCCCAGTTATCTGAGCCCTGGTATTAAACAATGCTTTTTTCCAACACTTCAAAGACCTGACTTGCACAACCTTTCAGTGTTCATCTCAGAAATAATGTAGAAAATTGTGTGGAACTGTACCTACAATTGTTTTTTTCCCTTAGAAATTATTGGCAAATGAAAAAGAAAAAAAATGTTTTAAAAGGCCATTTTTGATGAAAAGTTTTTCATTCAGCCAGTTCTGTCCAGGACATATTCCACCCTTCTCTGCTACTAGGCACAAATTGGGAAGCAGGATGAGTTATGCTGGATTGCAGTCCTGATCCAGTGAATCACACACACACACTTCTGAGGTCACACTTCAGAACTGACTCTCCCCTTGTTGTTTGCATCCTGTAAAGATTCTGCAATAAATACACAGGGAAATAGTAGCAAAGTCTTACACATCAGTGATGAGAGCAGTACCATCTTCCCACTGCCAGTAGCCTTTGGTTTCATTATACAATAATCCCATCCAGAAAGGAAAATATGTCAGTGGTTTTATGAAGTCCTATGGAGGAAAAAAAAAGAAAGACAAAAATATGATAGAACTGGCATTTTGACGGATAATTTTTTCCATAAAATATGCAGTTTCACCAAAATCAAAATGTTTCTCATGGATTCTTCAATACTAGTTACATTCTTTTTTCATTTTCCATTTTAGTTTTTGACAACTGAAAAGTTTGTTTTTTGATTATTGGTTTCCAGATTTTTATCTCCCCTCCATCTCTTCTCTTTCCTCCTCATCACTATTTTATTTTCCTTCTTTTCCTCCATGTAAAAAGTGGGGAAGAAGTGAGACGGAGAGAGAAAGAAAGGGGGAGAAGCAATGAAAAACCTCTCCCTTGCAGTACCACTTTTTTTTTTTTGCTTTACTCGCCACTTTTCAAGTTGGAAAATAGATTGAGGTGGGGGGGGGAGCAGAAAACCTATAAAACCAGAACACTGAAAATTTGATTTTTGTTGTATTTAAAAAAAAGTTTTCAAACAAAATAATACTTTCATTCGAAAATTTGGAAATAATTTTTTATCACTTCTTAAAAAAAATAACACAACTGAGTCTTCTGCCCTTCCTAGAGTTATATGGATTTGAAGGAAAGGAATATGGCTAATGTTCTACATAGGTCCGAATGCCAGCTGGTCAATCACAGAATTCCTTACACCCAGAAAAGGGACCATAATGTGTGTGTGGGGGGTTGTTTTATAAAGACACTTTTCCCAGTTTACCTTCCCTCCTCTCCATTAAAGGTACAGTGATTCCAACTGAGGGAGCTGCATGGGAGCTAGATTCCCATCCACAAACAAAAATCCTTAATTGCAGTGCTTTAAACTTGAGTTGTCGGATCTGACAGGGTGCATAGGCTAAAGCTTGAGTTAACACAACTCATCTTCTGCTAACATGTTGACTCTTTAGTGTGGATGCAGGCTAGCGCCACTTGTGTACTGCTAGTGGGAAGGCATTAGAGAACAAGTATCAGAGGGGTAGCCGTGTTAGTCTGGATCTGTAAAAGCAGCAAAGAATCCTGTGGCACCTTATAGACTAACAGAGGTTTTGGAGCATGAGCTTTCATGAGTGAATACCCACTTCATCAGATGCATGTAGTGGAAATTTCCAGGGGCAGGTATATATATATATATATATATGCAGGCAAGCTAGAGATAATGAGGTAGTTCAATCAGGGAGGATGAGGCCCTGTTCTAGCAGTTAAGGTGTGAAAACCAAGGAAGGAGAAACTGGTTTTGTAATTGGCAAGCCATTCACAGTCTTTGTTTAATCCTGAGCTGATGGTGTCAAATTTGCAGATGAACTGAAGCTCAGCAGTTTCCCTTTGAGATATACAAAGGAAACTACAAAGCATTGGTGACCTTCCAGAAAACACCATCCTAGCCACCATGGATGTAGAGGCTCTCTACACAAACATTCCACACACAGATGGAATACAAGCTGTCAGGAACAGTATCCCTGATGATGCCACAACACAACTGGCTGCTGAGCTCTGTGCCTTTATCCTCACACACAACTATTTCAAATTTGATGACAATATATATCTGCAGATCAGTGGCACCTCTATGGGCACCCACATGGCTCCACAATATGCCAATATTTTTATGGCCGACCTGGAACAACGCTTCCTCAGCGCTCATCCACTCACTCCCCTTCTCTACCTACGCTACATTGATGACATCTTCATCATCTGGACCCATGGGAAGGAGTCTCTGGAAAAATTCCACCACGATTTCAACAGCTTCCACCCCACCTTCAACCTCAACCTGAACCAATCCACGGGGGAGGTCCACTTCCTAGACACCACGGTGCAAATAAGTGATGGTCACATTACCACCACCCTATACCGAAAACCTACCGACTGCTATGCCTACCTTCATGCCTCCAGCTTCCATCCCGGGCACATCACACGATCCATTGTCTACAGCCAAGCACTGAGGTACAACTGCATCTGCTCTAACCCCTCAGACAGAGATCAACACCTACAAAATCTCCACCAAGCATTCTCAAAACTATAATACCCGCACGAGGAAATAAGGAAACAGATCAACAGAGCCAGACGTGTACCCAGAAGCCTACTACTGCAAGACAAACCCAAGAAAGAAACTAACAGGACTCCACTGGCCATCACATACAGTCCCCAGCTAAAACCCCTCCAACGCATCATCAGGGATCTACAACCCATCCTGGACAATGATCCCACACTTCCACAGGCCTTGGGTGGCAGGCCAGTCCTTGCCCAAAGGAACCTGCCAACCTGAAACATATTCTCACCAGCAACTGCACACTGCACCGTAGTAACTCTAGCTCAGGAACCAATCCATGCAACAACCCTCGATGCCAACTCTGCCCACATATCTACACCAGCGACACCATCACAGGACCTAACCAGATCAGCCACACCATCACCGGTTCATTCACCTGCACCTCCACCAATGTAATATACGCTATCATATGCCAGCAATGCCTCTCTGCTATGTACATCGGCCAAACTGGACAGTCGCTACGAAAAAGGATAAATGGACACAAATCAGATATTAGGAATGGCAATATACAAAAACCTGTAGGAGAACACTTCAACCTCCCTGGCCACACTATAGCAGACCCTAAGGTGGCCATCCTGCAGCAAAAAAACTTCAGGACCAGACTTCAAAGAGAAACTGCTGAGCTTCAGTTCATCTGCAAATTTGACACCATCAGCTCAGGATTAAACAAAGACTGTGAATGGCTTGCCAATTACAAAACCAGTTTCTCCTCCCTTGGTTTTCACACCTCAGCTGCTAGAACAGGGCCTCATCCTCCCTGATTGAACTACCTCATTATCTCTAGCTTGCCTGCATATATATATATATATACCTGCCCCTGGAAATTTCCACTACATGCGTCTGACGAAGTGGGTATTCATCCATTAGAGAACAATTATCCCCATGTGCCTAGAAATAACAGAGAAGTTTTCCCACAATTCACTGGGAAAGAACTTAGAGCAACTCAGCTTACTGCAGTGCTAAGAATCATGAGATACACCCCCAGAAGTCTTGGTGGCACATACAGAAGAGTTCAGTGCTAGTGTGGACACAGCAGCTTCAGTGTTATTTCACACTGTGTCTGCTCTTACTCCAGCTAGGCTAACTCAAGAGAAATAACTCAAGTGTAGATAACTTGTGTTAAAACCGCAGCAAAGCCATACTCTCAATTCCTTTAACTGTTTAAATCAGTGATAATTCTAAATTCTTTCCACATCTCCAATACACAAGGTTAGCTAAGGGTCCCTTTGGAACTGAGGATAGTGTTGGTATGGATGAGGGATTCATATCATGCCAATGTCCATATCATGAGTAGAAAAGGTACTGTTATCAAGACAAATCTTATTTTCCAAGGCTATCAAGGATGGATGAATGGAGAGTGTTAAGTTAATAGCCCTGAGGGGTTAGGGTAATTTTATTGTTTGTATCAGTCAAATTTGTAGATTTAGTACGTATTTTCCACATAAAATCATATGGCAATCAGACACATTACTGCATTATATAACCTCTTCCTCTCCCATCTTTGACAAATTGGTTGTTTGTAGTTTGGTATATACAGGAATTCTAAGGAAATGAAATAGACTTTACCAGCTCTTCCTTGCTGTCTATCTTCAGCAGCCTGGAGCCCAGAGAAAAGCAATATTCTTTACACACAGACCAAGATTTTATACCAGACGAAAGTTTGTAACAGTCCTTTCCATGCTGTATCCAGTTCTTTGGACAAATAATGCATTTGTCTCCTTCAGGAGAAAATATATGTACAGAGAGTCAGATCTGAGTCAGAGTCAGTTAGAAATTGGGTTCTCTTTCCAACAAATTCACCTGAGAGCTGATACTGATACGCCACCCTCTGACTCTATGCTGTTTAGTATTAATAGTTCAAAAGTACCAGTTTATTTTCCTTAGGAATTTTAAAAATAGTTTTTCAAAATTTCCTGAGATTGTTTTTATTTCTCCTTCTCCCATTTCCCTTCTCTCCCACATTTTTAGTGGCAAAAATATTAAAAGGGAAAACGAAGAGATAGCAAAATAAGGGAAATGATTGCACATTTAAAAAAATAATGTTTATAACTTTTTATCAGAAATGAAACATTTCAAATAAATCTAATTCTGAGAAAACTGTTAACGAGAGAGAGAGAGAAGGTAGACGAGGTATCATCTTTTACTGGACCAACTTCTATTTGTGAAAGAGACAAGCTTCTGAGCTACACAGCTTCTTCTTCTCCTTAACTAGCAGCTCTTTGTAGCTCAAAACCTTGTATCTTTCATTAGAAGGAGTTGGTCCAATAAAAGATTATGGGCAGCACATATAACAGGTTAAGCCTTCTCAAAATAAAAAAGGCTGGTCATGTAGGAGGTAAATGCCAGATGTGAGTTACCTCTCTTTGGAGGTGCATTGGCCCGCCACCTTTGCATCCTGTGAGCAGGAGCGCCAGAAACTAGCTGGAAGTGTGGGGGGTGCGGGCGGGCACCAGCACCTGGACCATGGCTCTGCCCCCCCCCGATCTGCTCCTCCCCTGCTGCGGGGGGAGGGTTGAGTAGCATGAAGCCCTCTCGGCACCCCTGGTGCTGCACTGCCTGCCTGCCTTCCCCTGTCCTTCATCTGCAATGTTTCCCCCTCTGTCTGTGTGCATGTGGACCTGGGCACACGTGCTCTCCCTTGGAGGTCCTTCCTCTTCCTACATCAGCCTGCACTGGGCTAGTGGGTCTTCTCATCCCTCTACCTGCCTTTCCACACACCCCTGGTGCAGTTCTCTGTCTTCACCCTATTCTTTGGTCATGTCCTGCACCCTGGCTGTTTTCTGCTCCTTCCCATATTTCCCCTATGGGATTTCCTCCTTCCTGCCATTGTTGCTGCTTCCCCTGCCAAACCCACCTGCCCCTAGCTCTCTGTTGCTCCCTGAGTGAGTGGCAGGTAGGTCTTGAAGATGGAGAAGGAAGCCTGGGCGTGGCTTGGAGGAAGGGCAGAGGGGGACAGGGCAATGGTCTGGGTGCTGGTGGGCTCCCCAGTTCTAGAGGGCTTCTGGCACTCCTGGATGTAGCCTCCCCAAATAGAAGACTTATGTGCCACCTATGTAAAAGATGTTACCTCACTCACCTTGTCATTTTAATATCTTGGGACCAACACAGCTACAATACTGCAGACAGTTAAAAAGAGAGGCAATTATCTATCACAAAATGGTGGAGGGAAATTTGTTGATCAGCTTTAGTCATTAGTACTTAGCTAAGACTGTGTCATTTTCCTTGGAAAATTGCTTAGCACATTATATACTGGGAACAGGTACAGTCTAGACACCATATGTCCTCATGTACTTTATGTAACATGCAGACAGTGCTCTCAACGTGTCTGCTACTCTCTTTACTGACATTTACAATTTCCAAACAAAGATCTCAAACTGCTCATTACATTTTTATAAAGGTACAATGAGTGAAATAACTGTTTTTGAGAATGAGAATTTGCTTATGTGAGACTGTAAAGAATAAATTGTATCTAATTAGGCACAATGTAGTTAGTTAATATTTTTTAGCCAAATGTTAACCTGGCAGGATACTAGAACAATATTCCTGTTTATCAAGTTTGGGGAAAATGGGTCTGGTTCTATTGCAGGAGACCTCAGGAGTATTTGTTTTCCTAGCCCATGTGAAAGATGCTCCCTCCAGTATCACAGTGCTCCCTTCAACACCGCTTAAAAACAAAAACAGTCCCTGCCCCATAACATGAGTAAAGGGATGGAAAGTTAATGGGAGCATGTTAGCATGAGAATCTTCTCCCACCCTCTCCAGCTATCAGCTAAATATGTTCAGCTATGCCAGGTCTCTTCCAAGCAGGTTTGTTCTCTTGCACAACTGAGTAAACAAACAGAAAATCATCTTTTAACTCATTCTTTGTTCTCAGGCTTTTGGGCCACTCCTCCCAGAGTCTCCAGCACCTTGCACCAGGCAGCTTCCCAGCTCTAATCAGCTCAGTTCCCTTCTTGGAGCAGTAGACTCAGGGCTGCCTCACTGAGCACTTAGTGCTTTCCTTTGGGACTCACCACAGGAGCTAGTGCCACTCTACCCTGGCTTTCCATCCATAGGCACTGCCTAGCCCAATCACTCTCTCCTTTGCTTGGCCTCTAGCAGTCCTTTGTAGTCTCAGATGTACCCCAAGCCCTTCTAATTGGCTGGATTAGGCTCACCTACTGTGCCACAGGGGCACTAGGCCTGGTCTATAGACCGGGACCAGCTGCCCCGTGACAGGAGGCATCCTGTGGCTATGGGAAGTGAAGAGAAGCAGTTGAGTGTGCTGGAAGGGGAGGAGTGAGGGGCTGAAGCAGAAGGAGTGGAAATTTAAATTGCCCACTCCCCCAGCACGCCAGGCTACCTTTACAAGTTTTCACTCTCTTTCCAGTGAGAGAGACAAACTGTGAGCTGGTCAATATGCCAAGGTTATATAAGGCAAGTTGTAGAGCTGGTTTGGAATTATCCATTGAAAGGGGTGATGGAAAATTCCCCAAAAATCAGTTTACTCTGGGAAATGTTGAACTGGCTGAAATTGCATGTACAGATTGCTGACTGAAGCACAGAGAGGCTTACTGCATTATGCATCCCCAGTTCAGCAAAGCTGAACATGTTACAGCATTCTAAGGCCTGGTCTACAATTAGAAAATTAAGTCAGTTTAACTATGTCACTCAGAGTATGAAAAATCCACATCCCTGAGCAGCATAGCTAACCCCCACTGTAGACAGCACTAGGTCAGTGGAAGAACCTAGCTATCATCTCTCGGGGAGATGGATTACTTCCACTGATGGGAGAACCCATCTCATTGGCGGAGGCAGTGTCTTCACTGAAGAACTACGGTGGCACAGCTGTGCTGCTGTAGCATTTTAAGTGTGAACATACCCTTAGTTATTTTGGCCCCAATACAGAAAAGCTCCTAGGCACATGCTTACATTGCACTGAAATGAATGGGACTGACCCACATGTTCAAGTGCTTTGTTTAATAAGGGCCATAATGACTGAGAAACTATCTGCAACAAACTCATGTTCCTGTATAGAGTAGGTAGAATAATATTAATTGAAAATTTAATTCGAGTTTTTATAATATTAAAAAAAAACCATAGTTTTCTTCATTTTCATCCAATTCTCTTCCTGCAACACATAATGGGATAATTCTCTGCTGGCAAAATGCCATTGACTTCAATAGAGTTATGCCAATGGAAAATGTAGGCCCTTATGTATGTTATCAGTTGTTTAGCAGTTTCCTTGATGAAAGTAAAAGCAGCAAAGAATCCTGTGGCACCTTATAGACTAACAGACGTTTTGGAGCATGAGCTTTCGTGGGTGAATACCCACTTCTTCAGATGACATGCATCTGAAGAAGTGGGTATTCACCCACGAAAGCTCATGCTCCAAAACGTCTGTTAGTCTATAAGGTGCCACAGGATTCTTTGCTGCTTTTACAGATCCAGACTAACACGGCTACCCCTCTGATACTTGAAGAAAGTGTACACAAGTAAAGCATTCTAATTAAGCTAATATGTTGCCGCCTGGACTGCAGAAGTGCTGAAGCTATTAGAATCAGATCACCGTGTAGACGCTGTCCTCTTTTGCCACTCTGGTCATGCAAGAGGGTGGAAACTGGCTTCTAGAGATATCCTTGGAGTGAGGGATTTCCTGCTAGCAAACACCATGTTCAAGCCCTGGCACAGAGTACGTATTTGGAGAGAGAATGGGAGGGGACACAGAATCCCAGATGCCCTTACATCCCCCAGGGCTGGGGCCTATGTCAAACCAGAACCAGGATTAGGGAGCTGTAACTGGCTCCTGATCACCATCACCAAGTCCAGCAGAGACTTGGGGATTGGGTGATCTGAGTTATATTTATCTGGTTAGAAAACACTCATGAGAATTAGTTGATTTTTTTTAAAAATTGAATTTCAAAAAATGAGGGAAATTTAGAAACAAAAAATAACTTATTTTTCCATTTTTTGCATGCCATTTCAGAAGTTCTGTTAAAAATTACCAAGACTAAAGTTAAATACAAGAAACACAGTTGTCTGCCAAAGGCAAGGTCCTGTACCTTTTGACTGCAAAGTTTTCAAGAAATTAGTATTCTGGATTTGAAGATGATCTCTCTCCCTTGTGAGGTTTTCTAGGATTTATTGTAGCTCACGAGTTTGGTTTTCCAAATTAATTTGCTGGTAGGTAAGATTTTCCAGAATTCCCTGCTGCTGGCTGAAGTTTTGCTGCCATCTGCATACTAGATTTAAAATCAGAAAATAATATCTCAATGGCTTGCAAGATAGAAGGACAGAGAGATGTAAGTTTATTATTTCCAGTTCCAATTATTTTTGATGTTAAAGAAATAATTTAAAAAAATTACGCTACTAAGATTGACAAAAAGTCCTGAGGCACCTTATAGACTAACAGACATATTGGAGCATAAGATTTCATGAGTGAATACCCACTTCGTCAGATGCAGCCTGATGAAGATTCTTCTTTCATTTTAAAAATATTTTTAATGTTCAAGGCCTGTTCTAGGAAATCTGGGGTCTCCTGTGAAGCCATATACTTGGTGCCTTGAATGCAAAGGCCAATGTTCAGTGTGTGATCTCCCCTAACACACCTACCCTGAACTTCCATATCTTGCCATTTGTGGGGAGAATAGGAAATGATTTCAGACATGCTGTGTCTATCTGTGGAGAGAGTTAAGGGAATACTGGATAAAGGTTTCCTTGTAAGTAGGAGAGGCAGGCAAGCAACAATGTGTCCCAGTAAGAGCCACGATAAAGGGGGAGGCATCCCAGTTTCCTGGGGTCTCAAATTGTTACTACAGAGTTCTCAGTCACCACAAAGATTTTCATACTACACAGTATGGAGTAGCATAGCATGAGCAGTGATCAGCAAACTAGTATTTTCCATCTCTTAGATGGGATCTCCAGGGACCCCTATGCCACTATAGGTTTAGTAGCTTTGTCTGAATTGACCTTCTGTAAATGTAGTGTAAACTGCCAACCTGAACAGCATGGGTCATCATTGTTTATCTGTGGCACAAGGAAAGCACTGGTACCAACGCTACTGGCTTCACTACATTGCCCAATGGATGTGCCTCCACTTTGTTTTGGAAAGAACACCATTTGGCATGAGAGATGAGTTGTTTCCTGACCTATTCACATTTTCACATCCAGGTGCCAGCAGATGGCAAAAAATTGTGCTTTTAATCTCTCGGAGTGACCTGGATTTGAATTTCTGACCCAGAGATTAAAATCTATTTCAGTATCAGTGTCATAAGCCAATGGGAGAGATGAGTTTCAGCACAACTGAAATATCAGGCCCAAGGTATATCAAATTGGTCACTCAAAAACTGAGGCCCCCAAAATCAGTGGCCACTTTTGAAAACTTGGGTTTTAGTGTCTTCTCTATAGTACTTACCCAGAGCACCCAAGAGCCCTGATGTTACCAGCAAAGCCAAACAGAGGATTCCAAAGATTACAACAAAGAGCCTCCACAGAGGAGAAGGAGAATCTAATAAAGAGAGCAAGAATAAAGACAGACAAACTGAGTCCCTCTCCTGAGACCCTGGGGTCAGACTGGGGCTTGTCCAGACTGCAGCAGATTCTCAAAACCAGAACCCACCCAACAATTCCTTTAGAATATCAGACCAATAGGCCATCTAGTCCACTGTCTTGTCTTCAAGAGTGGCCTATATCAGTTCTTCAGAGGGCAGTGTAAGTTCCCAATAATGGACAACTATGGAATAGCCTGCCCATACAGGAAGTTTCTTCCTAACCCCCAGCAGCTGGCTTATGCTGTGAGGCATTGAGGTGGATGTGAAATACAGCAACTTGCAAATTAAGAGCTTCTTTTGATTAGATGCTCAATAATTCTGACAACCAGTGAGTGGTTGGAAAAACAGACTTCCTTTTTGGCTGGTAAGTCCGTGAACTCTCCACATCTGCATTATTTCCTGCATTTGGATCCCACGTCTCCTAGTAACATGAGATTAGCAAGCACAATAGAAAGCAAACATAGAACTTTCTAACTCGTGAAATACCCCATTAGAAACAATTGACAGATAGTCGATGAAGAACTTTGACTATGGTCAGTATGGCCAGACCACAACATAGGGCCCCCATGTAGCTCCAACTTCCCACCCCCATGTGTCACTGCCCATCTGGAGTAGCAGTGGCAGGACAATTCACTCCCTTCTCAGACAGACAGGTCACCAGCAGAAGCCCCCTTCTCTTTGGAATAGTAAAACGTGACTGGAGAGGCAGTTCCCAGTGTTCACCCCAGCAGCTAGGGTGCATCTGCTTAGATGGGCTGTCGAGCCATGCTTCACTCATTCTTTTCTGGCACATGTAGACTCTATGGCTGGGGTAGGGTTGGAGTGCAGTGGGCCTTGAAGTTTACACCTGGTTATGATGAACACGGCAGCCCACACTTCTCAAACCAATTGTTTCGAGCTCTTTGCAGATTCAGGCAGGTGTAAGTGCATTGGTTACGGCCAATTCAAATTTTTAAACCTTTTTCTTTTTTCACAAACAGGAGGGCTAGAATTTTTTTTAATTAAAGCTGGGATTCTAATGTAATCACATGACTCCAGAAGATGGGGTCCTAGGCATAGGCCTATAGAGCCTATTAATGTGGTCTTAAGTAAAACGCCAGCATGTATAGAGTCAATAGGTTGTAATGCAAGGTACCTTTGTTCTTGGTGATCTCAGCTCTTTGTCTGCATTGCTGTTGAGTAGGACTGTGAAATTTCAATTCTGAATAGGTCACCTCCTGCTCACTCATTCTGGGGGGATATAGGATAGAAAATTTAGACTCTTCTTTGGTGGACTGAGGTGTGTGTTTGTGATGGGGTTGAATGAGGAATTGACATGACAGAGCTGTGTATTTCTGTCATAGAAAGCAAACAAATAAATAAATCACAACTTTTTTTATGCCCTAAGAGATTGGTCTATGGGAGCCAGAATCTTGGGATGAATTAAAATTTCATATTGAGCAGGAAGTTCAGTAGGTAATTCTTATCATTTTTATCTGCTTCCAGAAAACTTAGTTAAGCTGAAAAGAAAAGTTGTTCGAACCTCTCAATAGCTAAAGCCAAACAAACCTTAAGAAAACTGAAATAAAGCAACCTGATTCCCTACAACACCCCACCAAAAACACAACTGTAAAGGATGATCGCACTCTCAAAAAATGTGTAAACATGACACTTATTCAACCAATTCATTCTGTTGTGTGTATTTATCTGTGTGTCTTTATTAGCAACAACAAAAAAAAAAGGTTTCATACTTTTTACTCCTGCTCATCCTGCAGACCCTAAACAACTCAGATGAGTTTTTCCTCATGCAACATTGGTCAATAAGCTCAGGCTTTGAGTGAGAGGGCAAGAACCCTGCACCAAAAATGCCTAGCCCATGTTCTCCATAATTCATATCTGAGGACTATCAGCAAAAATTCACTGATTTCAGATGCACATATTTTGTATAGGAATAAAATATTTGTCTTGATTTCATTTTGTTGGGCCCAATCTATATTTCTAAACCTTTTACATGACTTCTCTAGAGCTCAGAACCCCTTTTCTTTTAATATCATTTGAAAATCTTATTAACATGCTAGTTACACTCTGTTCCACATAAATACTGAGAGAACTATCATCGATTTCTTGTAACCATCCCCCACCCAGCCTCATTTAGCTGCATGCTCTGCAGTCAATATACTATATTTGTTAGCTTTTGTTCCTGGTTCCTCGGCAAGCTTTCAGTTCAAGAAACAATGCTGATTTCCAAAGAGTTTTCTGAAATTAATATATGTATCCCATTCCTTTCCTTTCCTGGTTGGTAGTGATCTTGTATATTTGTAATAGAATGACATAGAACACACAGCAATAAACGCAGAAGCAAAATGCTACAGGGATTGCTCAAAATATTATACCCCAAATATTTTTTTCATTTATACTAAGTTTTACCAGAATTAAAAAAATATAAGAGTTATAAATGCATTGAATCCAATTATCACTCATATCATGAACAGGACTGGAGAGGTAAATCACAGCTACACCAATTATGCAGTTTAACAAGGAAGACCCAAAGACCACTTGGTGGCAGTACCTTTGTATATGTCCAGAGGTCTGTCAAGTGGATATCTGGAATAGAACTTTATGAGGTGCACTTGTGTAGTCAGTCCTATATAGATGTCCTCAGGGAAAGAAGAGAGTTGAGAGTCTGTCCTCTGAGAAGATGGTCAATGTGAGCTGAGACAGGGAGAATTCTTTACTCTGCCATGTTCCAGCTGTATCTGCACAGGAAGCTCTCACTGTGCTAATGTGAAGTGCGCTGCCCCTGCACAAGGCGCTTAGAACAAAGGGACTTTCAGTTGTTTGAATAACTAATGAGGCCGATGGTGTTAATTTCAACGCCTGGTTGGAGCCACTGAGATGCTTGAACTTCTGCAGTAAACAACTGTGTCTACCACAGACTTAGCTGGTGTCCAAACACTTTTTTAGAATACAGTTTTACTCCCCCTCAGGATGGGCTCTTTGCCAATCTGTTCTCTAAAACAAGACTTCTATAACATATTGACTGCACAGAAGGAGATAGGGGAACCTCTCTGCTGCTTCATCTTTTGAATTTTCCCTAGACTCTGTCAGAACCTTCCATATCAGAACCTTAAAATAAAACTATAATTGCCATGGGCACACCAGCATTGTCACTAGAAGAACCAGTGGAAGCAGCAAAATCAGAATCAACATCAGAAGAGCATTGAAACTAATGGCTTCAGTATCAGCAGCCTCATAGTCTCTTTTATTCCTTTTACTAGTTACTTTAGTGCCTATGTAAGCGAGGGAATGGTCCCGCTATTGTGGGGAACTTTCCTGGCTTCTGCGCTACCCCGGTGAAGTGGGCTGGCGGAAGGATCTGAGTCCTCGCTCCCACTTCATTTACCCAGAGGCCTGCTTGCCCTGGAGGACTCCCTTTCCACTCTCCTATCTGTCAGAGTTCTCATAACCCCAACAAGGCTGGGCCCAGGATTCCTGGGGGGCTCAACCCCCAGCCCTGCTGCGGTCACCTAGTATAGGGGCTAGGGTGTCCCCACTCCAGGGTACCTTCTCTGCACTGGGCACCTCCCTGACCCACTGATTATTCCATACAATTTAAAGCAAATACAAGTTGTTTAATTAACAATTAATTTTAAAAAAGAATAAGGAAAAATGGGAAAGGTTACAGGAAAACACATGAACCCGCTCCATGGCAGGGAACATTACAAAGAGTGTCTCTGGACATCAAGGCAGTTCACAGTTTGTTCCTTGTAGGTCCCAGGCCTCTGTTGCAGGCCCTGGCTGTGCTGCAGGGATGCTGCGGGTTGGACACTTGCAATGGTGGTGGCCACACACCTCCGGGCTTTGGGTGGTGGGACCTTTCTTCCCAGCATCAGCCCCCCGTCGGGTTAAGTAAGATCCCTCTCCCAGACTGGCCTGCAAGGACTCTTGGCTGGGGGTGTCTTTCTGCACTGGGCCCTTTGCCCAAGGTCCCCCCTTGGCTGGCCCCAGTTGCTCACCACATCTGGCTCTATGGCTGCAGCTCTGCTCCCAACACAGGATCTGCTCTCCCTGGGCTGTGCCTCTGGCTCTGTGACTGCAGCTCTGTTTCCAGCACAGGCTCTGCCCTCCCTGGGCTGTGTCTCTGGCTGTGTGGCTGCAGCTCTGCTCCCAGCACAGGATCTGCTCTTCCTGGGCTGTGTCTCTGGCTCTGTGGCTGCAGCTCTGTTCCCAGCACAGGATCTGCCCTCCCTGGGCTGTGTCTCTGGCTCTGTTACTGCAGCTCTGGCCCCTCTGGATCTGGCATGGCTCTGCTCTCCAGCTCAGCTTTGAGCCCCTGCTTTCTCCTTAGCTCGGCCCCACTCTGTCTGACCAGGCAATTCCAGCTCACACGGAGCACAGGACCCACCCTGGTCTTCTGTCTTCTTGATTAGCCTGCCCGCCCTGTCAATCAGGCTGACCTGGAGCATTGGGCTCTCGCCATTGTTCCTGGGGAGTGTTTCAGGGTCCTGATTTCCCATCGACCTCTCCCCTTTTAGAGCTGAGAACTAGCAACCAAAACACCCCCACTGAATGTTAGTAAGGGGGCAACAGTCCCCTTACACCTAGGTCAAGAGCAGAAACAGGTGCTGGACAAAGAGAGTTTCTGACTTGGGTCAGTGGGCAGATGGTGGGAAATGCTGCTAGAATGTGACATGATGATAAAAGGAAGAACCAGGGGTGAAAGTAACATAGAAAACTTACTGGCACAGGGCCCGGCTCCGGGCTCCTGGAAGGGGTGGGGCCTCTGGCAGAAGGGGTGGGGCTGGGAGTCAGCCTCCCCCAGCCAGTCCTTTTCCATTGCCTGGCCCATGCTGCCTGGGGCTCCAGTGGCTGACAGGGTGGGGCAAAAGGAGCAGCAACGTTTAAAGCGCTGCTGTGGCAGCACTTTAAGGAGGGTCCTTAAAGTGCTGCCACAGAAGCTCTTTTACATTGACTGCATACAGGCCTGTACCGGCGGCCACTTCTTACCAGGTATGCTATACCAGCCTCCAGCAGGAACCCAACCCAGCAACCACACTGCTCTTAAAATGGAGGAATCTTAGAGTTTGGCCTTGTCTACTTTACACAGTTTTGTCAGAAAAAGGCAACTTTTGTTGACAAAACAGAAGAGGTGTACACACTACAATGCTCCTCCCATCAGCTAAACTCTCCTGCTTTGCCAACAAAATAAAACCACTTAGACAAGAGGCATGGTGCTTTTTGCAGCAAAGTTACATCGACAAAGCATCAGTGTAGACACTGCGTTTGTTACATCATCATAACTGGCCTCCAGGAGGAATTTCTCAATGCCCACCATGACCGCTCTGCTCACTGGTTTGAACTCCACTACCTCATTATCTCTAGCTTGCCTGCATATATATATGAATCCTGTGGCACCTTATAGACTAACAGACATTTTGTAGCATGAGCTTTCGTGGGTGAATACCCACTTCTTCAGATGCATGTAGTGGAAATTTCCAGGGGCAGGTATATATATATATATATATATATATATATATATATACCTGCCCCTGGAAATTTCCACTACATGCATCTGAAGAAGTGGGTATTCACCCACGAAAGCTCATGCTACAAAATGTCTGTTAGTCTATAAGGTGCCACAGGATTCTTTGCTAGTTGAGTAAGAGTGTATGTTGTTCATTTAATGCATCAGCACTGCTTTTCTAGTTTGTTCCCTTCAGGCTTCACCCAAAGCCCACTGAAGTCAACAGAAAGAAGCCCACTGACATTAGCTGGCTTGAATCAGAGCCATGCTTACTAATGCACCTGTCAGAAATTGATAAAAGGGCATTAATGCAAAGCAGTGAGATTAAACAGTATTGGAGGGCTAGGTCCACAAAAAGATATAGGACAAGGTTTTTAACACCTAACTGATTTTAGTAGTCTAAATCTCATTTTAAAAGTGATTTAGGGATTTAGGAGCCTAAATACCATAAACTCTTAATGGAATGTAGACTCCTAGGTGCTGAGAGCAGCTATTACTAAATAACTTTATAATCTAGGCCCTAGACACATGGCTACTATTTCAGGCACCTAAGTCTAACATTTAAATCCCATTGAGATCCTCAAAATCCCTGCTCAGTTGCCTCCTAATTTTGTAGGTTCCTAAAGTCCTTTCACGGATGTGATTTAAGCCACACCCCTCTCCTCAGTATTTCCTACTGGTTAGCTCCCCAATCATTGTGTCCGCTTTTGTGGATTCCATTCTTAGGTGCCTAACTGTCTACACACATTGCATAAAGAGCCTGGACATCTAACCTGACGATGTGGATTCCACTAGTTGGCAAGGAACCTTAAAGGTTTAGTGCTGCAACACTGAGAACTGTGGTGTTGTTAGGCTATGTCTACACTATGGAGACGGCCTACACTGACATAAATGGTTTTTCTGTCAGTATGGGAACACCACCTCCCTGAACAAAGTTGGTTATGTTGACAGAATCATTCTTTCATTGATATAGCTACATCTACACTGGTAATTATGTCAACATAGCTATGTCGGTAATGCTTGTGGTTTTTCACGCTCCTGACCAAAGTAGTGATGTTTACCTAAATTTTAAGTGTAGACAAAGCTTAGGGTCTTTAATAGATCTACTCCAGAATCTTTTCCCAATTATTTCTGTTCTACGAAGATTTTAAGGCCAATATTTTCAAATTTGGTTTCCTACATTTGGGCACCTAACCAGGTGGTCTGACTTTCAGTACTGTATGCACAGCTCTTCTTGTCTTTAAGATTTGTATCCAATTTTTGCAGAGCATTTTAAAGACTAAAAGTAGAAGTGATCAAAGTTTGTTCTTTGAAAATTACAAAACCCACTTCAAACAATATATTTTTTATGAAAATTTAATATCATGCAAAATTTCTCATTTCAAAATGAAATTTGTCATTTAAAATTGAATTGAAAACTTTTGGTTTTCATTAGTAATATCCTTACTTCTTCCCTGTCCCTCTTTTCTCCTCTAGAAATGCTGGAGAAGAGGAGAATGGAAACCCTGGGTGATGGGGGGCAATCATGTTTTCATTTCAAAATGAAACTGAATTTTGTTTAAATAAACAAAAACAAAAAATACACACTGCCAAAAAAAATGGGAACATTTAATTTCCTTCAAATTGTTTTTCAGAAGATAATTGTTATTTTGACCAGATCTAATTAACAGATGAGAGAGAGAGACAGAGAGAGAGACTTCTATTTTAGGTTATTTGACTTAGAATTAACATTACTCATTGTTTTCTAAAGTGATTTAACTTTCCTCTACGTGAAAACATAATAAGCAAAGTAGATGTAGTTTTCATTCAATTCTACAAAAGAAGATCAAGTTTTTGTTCCCATTTCCCCATGGCACAGTATATACAGTAACTCTATAAAACTGAAATAAACCATGAAACTAGTCTGAGAACATAGAATCACATAGTGCATCTATCTGAAAGAAAAGAAACAGATTTTTTTTCAGTTTCCACTCTACTGGGTAATCAATATTGATATCACTATTTGTAGCGGGCAATAAAGGCAGTTCAATTGACAATAAACAGGAAAACGTTTAGTGGTAATCTAAAATTGGTGTAACTGTACAGAGTTTGTGCAAAATGGATGCAGAGGTTTCCCAGCCCCCCATTGAAGTGAGATTTTCCATTAAGATAGTGGCTACCAAGTAGGTTTGACTATAGAGACTTCCGTTGCAAAGAGCTGTCGCAACTTAATAAATGTGTTATCTTGCTTGACCCACCCTGCAAAATAATAGCTGCAGTGGAACAGCAGCAGCTCAGTTTCTCACAGACACTAATACACAGCCTCAAGGTGTTCATTGAAAAGCTTAACTAGATCAGCTTAAATGTTACAGTTATCAAGCAACAGCATCTGCAAACCAAACTAGTTAGATGCTTTTACTAAATAATGTGCAATTTTTTAAGTTCATAAGTGAATCTAAGACCTTCTCTGCACACAGACTTGTGCCAGTGTATTTAAAGGGGATGGACTAGATGAAAGTGCACATCAGGGACCCTACCTGCAGCCCCAGGCCCAGCACTAACACAAGTCTGCTGCAGAGCTCTGCATGGGGACACACTCTGCAGCTGAAGATACCTGAGGCCTGGTGCCAGCCCCCAATTTAACATCATTGCCCGGCTGTGCTGCAGCCTTGCAGGAAGGACACTGCTGCTGCTGCTTCGTGTGTTCCTCGAGACCTGCTCCATCACAGAATTAGTAACTGGCCAGGATGTTCTATCACCTGCAGGAAGAGACAATTTGCTGCTGCTGGGGACACATGAGTCCTGGCTGCATCCCCCAACTGATGCTCTTTCTGGATTGCTCTATAGCCCTGCAGGGAGATGAGTCTTGCTAGTTCTGCCAGGGGAAGATCAAGCCCTGGTTCCACCCACTACTGACATCACTGCTGGCCCAAAACAGAGCTCTAGATGGTCTCCTGTTGCTGCAGAGTGACCATGAAGCCTAGCTCTAAATGTAGCATTAATCTCACTGTTAGGTTGGTAAATAGAGCGGCAGGAAGGGAGACATCCATGGCTGCTGCTGCTCTGCTCGTGCTGCTCTCGAGGAACCATGAGGCCTACCCAGGGCTGGCTCCAGGCACCAGCTTATCAAGTAGGCACTTGAGGCGGCAACTCCGGAGTGGGGCAGCACTTTCAAGTATTCGGCAGCAATTCAGCGGAGGGTCCCTCACTCTTGGTTGGAGTGAAGAACCTCCTGCTGAATTGCTGTAGATCGCGATTGCAATCGCGGGGTTTTGTTTTTTGTTTTTTTTTGAGGGGGGTGGGCTGCTTGAGGCGGTAAAACCCCTGGAGCTGGCCCTGGGCCTACCTTAATACCCTACAGCGGGCATCCTAGTCACGCTGCTCTACAGCCCTGAAAGGAGACACACGCTGCTACTTCTCTCATGGCTGGTTTCATCCCTGGAATTGACATAAGTGCTGGTTGCTCGAGTGTCCTGTGAGGAAGAAGGATCAGCTGCTGTCCCACCTTTGGAAGTGATACACTGTAGCTACTGATTTGCTCTCATGGCTGCCCTCTCATTGCAGATACTAATTCTCTCATGCCCTTATTGTGGATACTGAGATGCTGCTACTAGTACTGCCTGTATCTCCCTCCCACATGCCCAGGGCTAGGCAAGAGGAAGGGATAGAGACACTCCACTCTGGGGAAATGCTGTTTGGGCTGCTTGTCACCCCCTCTGTGTCCTCTTGCAACACAGACAAGAAGTCCCTGCTTCACACAAGGACTGTATTATTACAGGAGTGATCTATATCTGTACATATGTAAATAGTCAAGAGCTAATATGCCAGTATATTGCACTCAAGCATATGTTTCAGAGTTCCTAGACTCCATGTAGTACCAATAAACATTTGTTTTTGTACACTGAAGGTGGCTTCCTTTGTGCAGCACTTAACACCTAGGTTTAGCCTGGCCTAAGCAGTCGTGGAATGGAACTGCTTGCTCGCTACACTATATACGCCCTCTTGCCAACCCTACTCATCTATATAAGGTACCTGTATGATCCCTTAATGTATTTAGACTTATAACACCCCTGTGAGGTTAGGAAGAAATTTTACACAGAGCTGGTCAAAAATTTTCCAGCAGAACACATTTCTGTCAGAAAATGAGGATTCAATAGAGTCAAAACTTTCAGTGAGAACATGTTGATTCCATCAAAACTTTTGACAGAAACCCAGCAGGTGGGCAGGTAGCAAGCTGGCCAGCCTGCCTGACTCATTTCCTCCAGCTTTCCCACCCATCTCCCTCCCCAAGCTCTACAGCTCCTTGGCAGCCTGCTTGGCAGGAAGCTTGGGAGACAGGGCTCCTTGGGCTTTCTGAGCTACCTAGCAGGGAGAGTGGGAGCTGGGGCTCCCTTGGCTTTCGGGCTCCCTTGGCTTTCAGGCTCCCTGGCAATCCACCTCACCCCCACCTGGGGAGTTAGGTGGTCAGCTCCCTGGACTGGCTGGATTCCCAGGCTGTTGAATTGCCCATGAAGTTAGCTCTCAAACTCCTTGGGCAGCTGGCTCCCTTCCCACACCGCCTGTCTGCTCAGGCAGCTGGCTCCTGATTCAAGATGATTTTTTTAAAATGACATTTCTCATAGAGGGAAACTCTGTTTCTCAACCAGCTCTACTCTTATGCCATTTTACACATCCTGCAGATTTACATTTTAAAGCCTATGGGCTAAACCATGTGTAACCACAGACTGCCTTGCCTTCATTAAGATTTTACCTCATGTTAGCTAACTCAAGTTAAGGACACACCTTTTTATTTCCCCAGTAAAGACAAGGCCTTGCTCATTTTGCTTTTTTGCTAAAACAGTGCAGGAGCTTCCACCTTCCTCTACGTTGTGTCATACAGAAACAATGAGATTCAGATACCACAATATTGTGAAATATGGAGCCTGCAATTTTATATACAAGTATTGTGTAGCTGGGATAACTACCTCACACTACCCTGCGGGCAAACTTTTCTTTAAAAGGGAATAAAAAGAACCCATGGAAATATAGACCAGTAACCCTAACTGATATCTGCAAAGACACTGGAACAAATTATTAAACAATCAATTTGTAAACACTTGAAGGCTTTTAGGTTTATAAGGAATAGTCAGCATGGATTGATAAAGAACAAATCTTGCCAAACTAACCTAATGTCCTTATCTGACAGAGTTACTGGTCCAGAGGGGAAGCAATAGGTATGATATAACTTGATATTAATAAGCCTTTTGATATAGTCCCACATAATATTCTCAGAAGCAAACTAGGAAAATGTGATCTAGATAATATTACTATAAGATGCATGGGACATACCAGGGTACAATTTAGACCACTGAGGGAATTGTGTCACCCTTCTCCTGCAATCTTGGATGCCTTGCTTTGCTGCAGTAGCTCACCCCTGGGCCAGTCACAAACAGCCATCCAGCATATAAGTCATATCCTGAATTTCTGTGAGTAGCTGCAGCCTGCCAGGTACATTTGAGTTACATTGTGGCTCTCACCAGCCTTGGTTATACTGCAGAATGACCCCAACACGCTCCCAATCCTGGATTTCCCCCCAGAATTGTATGTCTTGTACTCTCCAGACCTCTCCTGGACAGTCCAAATGTATTAAACCCATTACTCCTTTCAGGGAATAATACACCAGTTTATTACCTCAAATAGAGTTTGGACACTGCACTCCAGCTGAGCTTTCAACACTGCTAAGCGGAGTAGAACAATTACCTCTTGTATCTTACAAATGATTCTCCTGTTAATGCACCCCACAATGATATTAACCTTTTTTGCAACCGCAACACATTCTTGACTTAGATTCAATTTGTGATCCAGTACAACCCACAGGTCCTTTTCACCAGTATTATCACCTAGCCAGTAGCTGTACATTGGATTTTTCCTTCCAAAGTGTATTACTTTGCACTTGTCTTAATTGAACTTCATCTTGTTGCTTTCAGATGAATTCCTCAATTTGTCAAGGTCATTTTGAATTTTAATCCTGTCCTTCAAAGTGTTTGCAACCCCTCCCGGTGTGGTGTCATCCACAAATTTCATAAGCATACTTTCCACTCCATGATCCAAGTAATTAATGAAAATATTGAACAGTAACAGATCCAGGACTGACCGCTGTGAGACCTCCACTAGATAGGTCTTCCCAATTTAACAGCAAACCATTAATAACTATTTTTAGAGTATAGTCTCAATCAGTGTGGACCTGTTATCACAGGCTATGTCCCTGTATTCACATCCTGCACACAATTGTAATAATCTTTGTACAGGGTATGCCTTGTGAGGTACCATTTGAAAACTCGTAACTTGGTCAGTGTTGTCATGGTGAAATATATGTAGCAAACCTGTATGTGAAGTTATAAGATTTCCCTGTATGTTGTTATTAGCACATATTCCAAACCCCATAGCCCTGCCAGGCAGAAGTTGGGAAACACGATATATTGCTACATTTATGAAATTATAGAAATTTAGCTTTGGAAGAGACCTCTAGAAGTCATCAAGTCCAGACTCCTGCTCTGAGGCAGGACTAAGGCCTGGTCTACACTACGCATTTAAACCGATTTTAGCAGCGTTAAACCGATTTAACGCTGTACCCGTCCACACTACGAGACTCTTTATATCGATATAAAGGGCTCTGTAAATCAGTTTCTGTACTCCTCCCAATGAGAGGAGTAGCACTAAAATCAGTATTACCATATCGGATTAGGGTTAGTGTGGCTGCAAATCGATGGTATTGGCCTCCGGGCGGTATCCCACAGTGCACTACTGTGACCACTCTGGACAGCAATCTGAACTCAGATGCAGTGGCCAGGTAAACAGGAAAAGCCCCGCAAACTTTTGAATTTCATTTCCTGTTTGCCCAGCGTGGAGCTCTGATCAGCATGAGTGGCCATGCAGTCCCAAATCAAAAAAGGGCTCCAGCATGGACCGTACTGGAGATACTGGATCTGATCGCTGTATGGGGAGACAAATCTGTTCTATCAGAGCTCCGTTACAGAAGACGAAATACCAAAGCATTTGAAAAAAATCTCCAGGCTACACAGTGCTGCGTGACAAGCGTAACGGAAAGCCAAAGAATCAAATGAACGGTCATGGAGGGAGGGAGGGGGGACTGAGGACTCCAGCTATCCCACAGTCCACAGCAGTCTCCGAAAAGTATTTGCTTTCTTGGCTGAGCTCCCAATGCCTGTAGGTTCAAACACATTGTCCGGCATGGTTCAGGGTACAGCTCGTCAGTGTACCCCCTCCTGCCCCCACATGAAAGAAAAGGGAAAAAAATCATTTCTTGATTTTTTTTAATGTCACCCTATGTGTACTGGATGCTGCTGGTAGACGCGATGCTGCGGCAGTAAAGAGCATATCTGCTCCTCTTCTCTCCCCGGTGGCAGATGGTATAATATGCTTGATAGCTGCTGAATACCCCTGGCCGGCCTCAGGTGAGGCCAGCCGTGGGGGGCTCCTGGGTAAAAATAGGAATGATTCCTGGTCATTCCCAGTAGATGGTACAGAATGGCTGGTAACTATCTTCATCATAGCAACTGGGGGCTGAGCTTCAATCAGCCCCCTCCCTTTCATGTGTAAAGAAAAGATTCTGTACTGCCTGGACTGTCATAGCAGCAGGATGCTGGGCTCCTCTCCCCCACTCCACTTAATGTCCTGCCTGGACTTTCATAGCAACTGGAGGCTGCCTCCCCTTCATTTTATCTCATTAACAAGTCACTGTTTCTTATTCCTGCATTCTTTATAACTTCATGACACAAATGGGGGGGACACTGCCACAGTAGCCCAGGAAGGTTGGGGAGGAAGGAAGCAATGGTTGGGGTTGTTGCAGGGGAAACCCCCGTGAATGGCATGCAGCTCATCATTTCTGCAGGATCTGACACAGAGCAGCTGTGCTCTCTGGTTCTCTGATACACTGGTTCTCTAGTACAGTTGCCCCATATTCTAGGCAGGACTGACTCTATTTTTAGATACCATAAAGGAGGGATTGACTCAGGGAGTCATTCCCATTTTTGCTTTTGCACCCCCGGCCGACCTCAGCCAGGGGCACTCATGATAGCAGCAGATGGTACAGAATGACAGATAGCTGTCATTTCATTACCAATTTACAATAGCAGCAGACAGTACAAAACACCTGATAACCATCTCTGCTATCATGCAAAAGCAAATGAATGCTGCTCTGTAGTGCTGCAGTATCGCCTCTGCCAGCGGCATCCGGTACACAACCAGTGACAGTAAAAAAAAGCTGAACGGGCTCCATGGTTGCCATGCTATGGCGTCTGCCAGGGCAATCCAGGGAAAAAGGGAGTGAAATGACTGTCTGCCATTGCTTTCCTGGAGGAAGGAATGACTGACGACATTTACCCAGAACCATCCGCGACAATGATTTTTGCCCCATCAGGCACTGGGATCTCAACCCAGAATTCCAATGGGCGGGGGAGACTGCGGGAACTATGGGATAGCTACGGAATAGCTACCCACAGTGCAACGCTCCGGAAATCAACGCTAGCCTCTGACCATGGACACACACCACCGAATTAATGTGCTTAGTGTGGCCACGTGCACTCAACTTTATACAATCTGTTTTACAAAACCGGTTTATGTAAAATCGGAATACTCCCGTAGTGTAGATGTACCCTAAGTGATAGCAATTTGTACTGCAGTGCTGAAAGTTCAGGATTCGGGTGCTGCTCATGATGTGGCAATTATATGTAATAGAACTTATTTTTTCCATTCTGAAAAAATAAATTACATTTAAAAAATTGATAAAAGAATCTTTGCATTACAGACTAAAGCGCTCAAAATTAGAAAATGCAAAATTATGATTGCCTGTGCAACCTTAATTCAGCCCCCTTGTATTTCATTACCATGCAGTCTTTAATGACATAATCAAAGGCACCTATAAATAGGGGACTTCCTAACCTCTGGGTGCTTGACTTTGCAACCACAGTGACGTTCTTTTAACATAGTTTTCATAAGTAATTATGTTAACATTGACCAATCTTATTCATAAATATTTCAGACTGTGGGGTTTTCATCACTTTTCTCAAAAGAGACTATTCCACAGTATAAGAAGTTGTTTTTATATGTAGTTTAACATTTATATTGAAGCAGGTCAATGAAGTTTGACCCATGGTACTAGTCACTGTACTGACATATAGAAAATTCAGTTGTTCACTGCTAGAATATGAAATCATTGTTGCAACTTCCTGCTGTCAGTGCTTCAGTTTCACATAATTGTTGCATACACAAAGCATACAAGGAGCCTGGGAATGTATAATGACAGTGTAATTAACTGAGAGAAGAAAATATTGTGCAGTTTCCCATATGGTCAGTGATTGATATTCAGTGTTGCTTGGTGCAGGACATAAAAGCTTTTCAACTGACATTAAAAAAGAAATATGCTCAATTGTAATTCATATTAAATAGGCACATTTATGCTGACGTAGAGCCAAATGAATTGGTTCATAGAATTTCTTTTTTATTAGAGGAGATTTTCAATTTAACAAGCGGGTATTAAATGGGCTTTACTGTAACTAGGGAGATTACAAAGAGTTTTCATAACATAATACATTTGTTAACTTGTTTAACCTGCTATGCAGCAAAACAACAGTAGATCAGCTTCTAACAGATGAAGTATCCCAGCTCAAGGTGGCAACTCTTCAAACTCAAGGGGTGAATTCTCTTTCCCTTTGGAATGTCCCCGGTTATGATCGCCATGAATACTGTTATCTTCCTTGTGCCAATTCAGTAGTCTTTTGCCGAGTAGCCCTCTTTTCACAAATGCAGCGATATTGGCCTGTACAGTTATGGGAGAAGGCTTCCTCAGCTTTGAAAAGTGCACATTTTTTTCCAGGCTCTTGTATCTTTACTGGAAAACTTTTATAGAAATATTTTACTGTCAGACGCATCAGACTTGGTGAAATCACAAACAAACTTATAAAATGCCTAAATCTTGTGGGTAGATGCCAGCTATATACAAAGAAAGAAATAGCTTTGGGATGGTTCAGGACCCTAGACAAGCAGAATTGATTAAAAATATGAAAATTGGGAGAAGAGTTGACTAGGGCTAGTCAGACTGCAGGCTGGTTATAAGCAAGTTTCATTCATTCCACACAACTCTGGTAATGAACCCCAATCCAGCCTGGCAGCCCCCCTGCCATTCCCAGTCCTGGGTGCCCCACATGGACCTGCCAATGCCACTCACTCCTGCCCTGTGGCCCTCCTCAAATTCCAGTCCTGGGCTCCTCATATGGCTTGTATCACTGTGGGCTACTTCTCTTTTTCAGGGACAGACTTTGATACCCTTACACACATAGGTGAGTAGTCACTCACAGCAGTAATCCTGCAGATATTAATTGGATTATTACTAATGTGATTAACTACTCATTAATGTAAATTAGGGGGTCATAATCAGTCTCTTAGTGCTGAGACAGAGCTTTTAGCCTTACCTGTTACATGTAACTTATCTTAGACAGATATGTTTAGCAGTCTGACCCACCTAGGGCATTTATAAAAACCGCTTTTTTTTCTTCAGAATGATTTTCTGACAATAAATTACTCAACCAGTTCTACTTTGACCTTAATCTCTGTGCTTCAGCTCCTCATCTGCAACACAAGCATCATGCCTCCCCCTTAGCTCACAGCAGTGTTGTGAAGATAAATTAACCTATGTTTGTGAAACACTTGGATACTATAGTGATGAACGCCATAATTCTGCCTTCATGTCTGACACTGAATGCAGTCAATAAGGTCTAGAGGCATGGATTGAACTACAGATATAAAGCAAAATATTGCACATCCATTCTGTGCACTGACTGAGGCAGCCATCCTATGGAAATACAATAGTATGTGGTCATGTAACAGGGGTAGTCAGTAGGAGGACCATGGGCCAAAACCAGACCTCCAGATGCTTTTGAATGGATGGCAAAATCTATTTATTTACTCATTATCATTATTGTCACTGCAGTGTCAAAAATGTTTCTCTGGAGTCTGGACTTTGACCAAGAAATTTGGACCTTATCAAAAAATAATTGACTACCTCTGCATAATGCTATGCACAAGGGGAGCTGAATTAAGTTTGCACAGGAAACCTTAAGTCTTGTATTTTCTAACTTTTGAGTGCTTAAATTTGTAACCCTAATAACATTTTTGTAATGTATTTGTGTATGTGTAATGTGACTTTATTACTTTGACCCTTTAAACCCTGCTCAGTTTGGACCATTCATTAACAGCACTTTTAGAAACTCAACGAACAACTCCAATGGAAATTCAATAAGTGATAACTCTGTTTGTGCTTCAAAAAGTCTGTGCTGTGAAACCATGGATTCAGATAGCTCAGTCTGAATCTTCATGTTTTTATCAATAAAATAACAAAAAAAAATCCTCACAACAAGAAAAACTCAGCTCTGTAATCAAATTAAATCATACATCCGACAAATCAAAGGTGTCCAGAGACCCTCATCCTGGCTTCCAATCAGCAAACCCCACTCTCTACTTCCAAGAAGGAGCTTAGCCCACATATAGGATCTTTCAGAGCTTGGCTAGACTCAGCTGCACCTGATGGCTTGGACTCTGAAATCCTTGGAGGGATTAAACGAGCCCTTTTCCCATACTGTCTGACTCAATGCCTCTTTCTAGAGGAAACATCAGCCCAGGTGGGTCAGAACTGTGGGACCTACTTGTAGGTATTGAATAATCTTTATTCCCCTTCCCACTGACATAGTAAAAATTTGGCAACAAATACACAAGGATATAAAAATAACTGAACAATTTCTAGGTGTGCCTGGGACTTACAGGTCAGTGGGGTGGGCTGTGCCATCCTGCCACACCCAGCCATGACCAATAGCCATACAGGATAGTCCAATCCAGTGAAATGAGACATGAGTCTTTATGAAACTCTGTGTAGAAACAAAAGCAAATCAGCTTAAACCCTGATATGAGTTTATGGATATAAGGGATGGGAGGGAAGCTAATGAGTCATGCTCACAGCCAGTATGCTGGCCAGATGTTGGCCAAGCACATTAATTATCCAAGGGAATTACTGTGGAAGGAGATGAAACACTCTCTTCACAATTAGCAGACAGCACTAGCCCAAAAGAAATCTTGGGCCCTTTACTGAGATAGTAGAAATGTGTTTCAGTCTCTTGCTACACCTCCACCCCCCCCACTCATGTAGCTGTACTGAGCATTAAACCTGAGACCTGGTATCATCATCCTTCCATTAAGCCCTTCAGGTAGTTTTAGAATTTTTATTCATTCCCTTCTCCGGTGCCCACAGTCTGGTCAATCTCTCTTAGGAAATTGTGCATGGAATACAACACAGGACAACTCATGCTGGATGTCCAACATTTTTGCATAGAATTATTTGTGGCTTTCAGTGTAAACAACAATTAGATCAGGCCCTTGGGCAGTGTGTGCACAGGTGAACAGGAGTCTAATGAAACACAAATGTTATTTTATAGACTATAACAAAATAGTGAACCTGAGTTGCTACCTTTCATGTTCATAATATTTGTGAGGTTTGTGCTCTTTGCTTGGAGATCATCTCTTTGCTGGTGGCAGATTTCCAGTGTTTTCTGCAGTTGGGTGATATTGTCCACAATTTCACATTGCTTGTTGAGGGATTTGTTCTGCAGAACTAAAATTCAGAATAAATTCACACATACTATACCACTTGTAAATTTTGTAAGTTTTCACAAGTTGCCTTTTGTTCTATAGGTCTGCTTAGAGATATGTTTAATTTTTCAGATTTTTTTGGTAGCAAAATAGTAAATGCTACTTGGATATTAAAAAAAGCACTGAGTGGTTTTTAAATGAAATATATTAAAAACAATTGGCAATTTAGTTTGATTTCTTATCTCTGGTATGGAGGCAGTGAATATTTTAAGAGACTAAAAGACTGTTAATTCTTAATGGCTGATTCACCACTCTGTTACTCTGGTTTTGTGTCATCATCATGCCAATGAAATCAAAACTAGATACACTGATGCTGCCAATATCCAAGCTAAGTAGCAAGGAAAACAGGCAGAGATTTAGGTAGAATGAAGTAACAGGAGTTGACATGGATGTGCTCCAAAGAAAATCCTAAATAGAGATAAAATCCATTTAAAATCTTGCTAAAACTCAGAGGTACAGCACACAACATTGCTACCATGAAATCTAATCAAGCCACGTTGCGCTGGATGAGAGAACCTGAAAAATCTGATTCCTTATCAAAAAAGATGGAGAAATCACTGAAAGGAAGGAAGGAGCTGTTCATAAATTATATGACATTTTAAGGTAATTTTCAAGACCCTCCCACTCCCTTGTAACACTTTTTAACACTGGAAAAGCATGTACAAATAAAGACTCACCTACTGAATGCATTATACAATTTATAGACAGTTGCAAAGGAAAGAAGGAAGGAAAAAGACCTAGAAGAATAATCTTGAGTGCAACCTTGAAATCCATTAAGGAAAAGGTGCAGAAGAAAAGATGAAAGGTGAAAACATTTAACAATAACACCAGACGAAAGAAGGAAGGAATTAATTGATGAAAGAAGTGTTACCGAAATGTCGGATCTGTTTAGCTGAGAGCCAATGACAGCCAGACAGGGATAAGGAAAGGTTGCTTTATTTTGCAGAAGAAATGAGAGTTTTGTATTTAGGTAAAACATTTTCAGGGTACAGTAGAGGGAGAAGAGAACAGAAAATAGGGAGGAGTTGATCTTCTCTTTGAAGAAGTCCTCAAGTTTCTGCACCAGGAAGAAGGACTAGTGAGAGTGGGGAAGATTTCAGCATGGAGCCAAAGACCACAAACAGGTGACAAGAGTTGTAGGAACAGGATTCAATGAGGGTGGAAAATTAGGGTTACATGGCAAGGAATCCCACCACTTATAAAATGAAAATGTCCCATCTTAACAATGTGCTTCATTTCTAGGGGAGGAAACTTTATGGGAAAAGCGAGCAAAGTAAACTGAATTTAAGGACTCTGCCAAGTGGAATGTGGATGAAACAGGCAGATGAACACAATTATGCTTAATGAAAGCATAGAAGAAGATGAGATCAAATGATCATGAATAAATAGCCATTTTTCTGTTGCTGGTTCACCTGGAGCAAAAGACACATCCAGTACTGCCTCATGGACCTGGAACATCTTCAGTGACATGATAAGATTCCAATGGGTTTTTGTGGAGTTTAGTGAAGTCAGATACTAGTGACTTGGTGTTTAAAATCTGATACTGATCATTGGCTGCTTACTGACTCAAGTAAAGCTCTCAATGATCTTGTCTAGACTACAGTTTTTGGATGTGTCCACTAAAATATGTTGATTGACAATCAATGAGCACCACATAACCAAAAATCTAGTCTAGACAAGGACAATAATCTCTACTCTCCATCATCCTCTATCTCCTGCTCCTCTACTCTGCACAGATCCTGAACAGGGTACAGGGGTTTGTGGGTCATGAACAGAGGAGATGAAGAAAATGAAATACATCTGGAAAAGGCAGCAAGAAACACCAGACAAACAAGCACATGAACATAAAGCAACACTGGAAGGCATAACACAGCATTGTGCTCCTCACAACAAAGTGCTTCTGCAGCAGGGAACCCACAACAGTCTTTTTAGTGTGAGTGGGAAATTATGGGGGATGGGGAACAGGGGTCTGTTGGAGAAGAGAGGAGGTAGAAACTGCTTTAGTCTAATCACAGGAATTGGCTGAGCAGGATGCAAGGTGCTCAGTGTATCTGGACCTATTTGTCTGTTGCCATATTCTTCTGTCTATCTGTGAGTTTATTTTGTTTCAGTGCCATCATTTTTGGGTCCTGCTGTGCATGGATTCCCGTTGCAACTTCCCCAGTGGCCGTAGTTTTACAGCCTTTCCCTAGGAGGGTTCATGACTTCATTATTCTCCACCAAGTGTCCCATACAATTGTATGACCAGTTCATCTATGATTAGTTTGTCATTATTTGGTGATTTCCTGTAATTCCCAAAGGTACAGAAAGGAATCAGGTGATGCCTATTGGGAATGGATATGCCCATGTCTCAAAACCCTAAAGCTAGTGAGCCAAGGGTCATTGAGTATGACCCCTGTTGGGTGCCCAACACTTCCTGCAAAGATTCTTTTGTGGACTTCCTTGCTCTAACAATTAGATCAGGCCCATGGGCAGTTTGTGTACAGGGAGAGAAAAGCCCTGAGAAAGCTCTTTTGTTAATAAGAACAAGGTGAATTAAACAAAAATCTTACTCTAACGCCTATAACAGAATAGCGAGCTTCAACCGATACCTTTAATGTTCACAATATGTGTGAGGTGTGTGTTCTTTGCTTGGAGATCATCTTTTTGCTGGTGGCAGATTTCCAGAGTTTTCTGCAGTTGGGTGAGGTTTTCGAATAATTCATGCTGTTTGTTGGGGTTTTCATTCTGGAGAACTTAAATTAATAATAAAGTAACAAAGCTGTGCCACATAAAACGGAAACTGAAGTAACCTTTATTAAAACAATTGTCTTTTGCTCTACAGGTCCACTAAGATAGTAAAAGAAAAAGACTGATTTTGTAACCTGATTAACAAACCATGTGCAAAATCATTATATAACCAACACAGATTTTTAATCTCTGTTAAATTGCGGGAAAGGGTAGTGCTACTATCCCAAGCTCAACACATAGAATAAGTTTTGTTCCATGTTAGTTATCAAAATGAGGTACCACTTATACAGATCGTTTTCAAAATATGATCATGCTTTGAGCTCTACTGGGCTCCTCCTCAGTGGGGCCTGAATATGCCCATGGGCTCTTCTAGGCTTCTTTAGCATGGCTCCTTTTTGTCCAAGAGGGAATTTAAAAAGTATTATCTCCAAAATGCCAGCCATGTCGAGCACCAAAATTAGCTGTTTGTCAAGGCAGATTGCGCTGATTTGTGATCCTCCCTCTCCTTTCTTACATGAAGAATTAAATAGCTAAAGTTAACATTTAAATTATCATCAGTGGGTATCTGAGTTAACACCTCACTGAGAGGAATGGGGCAGCTTATCCCTTTTGGGGCTATTGTTCCAGGAATCACTTAGGTATCTCTGACATTCATTTTTGAGGTTTTCTTTGCAACTATAATAATAGATTGACTTTTTGCAAATGAAAGCCGGGATTCTGCAAAGCTAAATAGCATCATATAAAAAAAAATCATTAGGGGCCATTCAGATGAGAGGGCACAATAGTGACACGGGAAACTATTTGCACAACATTGTCCTCCTCATAAATAAGCACTTCTACAAGATGCAAACCACAACAATCTGCTGAAGGGAAACCACAACCTTGTTTTAGTCAGAGTGGGCAAATTATGACATCAAGGATTAGGGAACCATCTGAGTAGAATAAGAGGTGGGAAATGATCAAGTCTAATCATACGAGATAGATGAAAATGCAAGCTTGTTATTATATCTGAACATGTGGTTTCTTCTACATTTGAGTCATCCATAGGGTATGGTTTTCAAATTGTCTGTTGATGGTGAAGATAAACAAAGTAGCATATTGCCAGCTAGTGCTGTGGAGAGGGGTAAGCTTGAAGGTCTTTCTGTAGTAAACCCTATTTGTCTCTTGAATTTGTGAATCTCTTTCTCTCTCTCCATAGGCCAGGTCTACATTAGAAACTTTTGGCAGTTTAGCAATGTCAGCTTGGGGGGATTTTTGCAATATTATTTTACTGACTAAATGCTAGTGTAAACACAGCTTATACTGGTAAAAAGAAAGTGTTTTTGCCAATACAACTTATTTTGCTCAGGGACCCATTATAAACTATACCATCAAAATCACTTTTTTGCCAGTATAACCTTCATATACTCTAGCGCAGTTTGCTGTTATATATATACTGGCAAACCATTTCTAGTGTAGATATGGCCTTATTGATGAGTTTATCTTGTTCCAATGTCATCATGTTAAATTCTTTTGTGCATTAATACTTCACGCAAATTTCCAAGTAGTTATAGTTTAACAACATTTCCTTTAGTGTGTGTCTCTAACTTAATCTCCACCAAGTGTCCCATAAAATTATTTGATTACATCTGCTTTGATTAGTATGTTCTTCCCATAGAAAGGAATCATTAAATTTTATTAGCACACTCTCACTTTTGGTGAGAAAGTTAATAATAAAAATGTTAAATAAGATTGGTCTCAAGACTGATCCCTGAGGAACTTCATTAGTAACCTCCTTCCAGCCTGAGAGTTCACCTTTCAGTATGACCCATTGTAGTCTCCCCTTTAACCAGTTCTTTATCCACTTTTCAGTTTTCATATTAATTGCCATCTTCTCCAATTTAACTAATATTTTCACATGTGGAACTCTATCAAATGCACAGAGGACACAAAGCTGGGAGGTATTGCCAATACAGAGGAGGACTGGAATATAATACAAGAAGATTTGGATAACCTTGTCAATTGGAGTAATAGAAATGGGATGAAATTTTAATAGTACAAAGTGCAAGGTCATGCATTTAGGAATTGACAACAAACTGGGAACTTATCAGTTGGAAGCAAGAGAGGAAGATGGCTATATTGATTGGTCACAGGATTACTAGGAACCATCAGCGTGATGCAGCCATGAGAAAAGCTAATGCAATGCTAGGATACATCAGACGAGGTATTTCCAGTAGAGACAGGGAAGTGTTAATACCATTATACAAGGCACTGTTGAGACTTCATCTGGAATACTATGTGCAATTCTGGACCCCCCTGTTTATGAAAAATGAATTCAAACTAAAACTGATGTGAAGAAGGGCTACTGAGATGATCCAAGGAATTGAAAACCTGTCTTATGAAAGGAGACTCAAAGAGCTTGGCTTGTTTAGCCTAACTAAAATAAAGCTGAGAGGAGATATGATTGCTCCTATAAATATATCAGAGGGCTAAATACCAGTGATGGAGAGGAGTTAATTAAGTTAAGCTAATGCAGAAGATGGTATGATGAGGTTGCCTATGATAGCATGTGGCCCATCAGTGACTGCCAGTAGCAAAAATCCCCAATGCCTGTAGATGGGACAGTATATGGAGAGGGTTCTGATTTACTATAGAGCATTCTTTCTCAGGTATCTTCCTGGTGGGTCTTGCTCACATGCTCAGGGTTTGACTGATTGTCATATTTGGAGCCAGGAAAGAGTTTTCCCCTGGGTCAGATTGGCTGAGACCCTGCTGGTTTTTTGCCTTCCTCTGCAGCCTGGGGCATGGGTCACCTGCAGGTTTAAACTAGTGTAAATGGTGGGTTCTCTGTAACTTAAAGTCTTTAAACCATGATTTGAGGACTTCAGTAACTCAGACAGAGGTTAGAGATTTACTTCAGGAGTGGGTGAGTTTCTGTGGCCTGCAACGTGCAGGAGGTCAGACTAGATGAACTCGATTGTCCCTTCTAACCTTACAATCTATCAGTCTATGAATCAAATGGGTATAAATTAAGAAGAGAGGTACCAAGGCATAACTGATTACTGAGGATTCCATACTTTGGTAAAAAACTGTTTTTGAATGAACAATAGAGTGTATCCATCTAAACTTACAGCACTTACTCTTTGAGTACAGAATGCATTATCTGAGAATATACAGGTAACTGTATTAAAACAATGGAGCTATGCCAATTTATACCAGCTGAGGATCTGGCCTACTTAGTGTCTTCTCTGCAAGTACTTACCCTTAGCACCCAGGACACTTATTGTTACCAACAAAACCAGGCAGAAGATTCCAAGAATCACTAAAATGAGCTGCAGGTATGGAGGCAGGGAGGAAGAATCTAATAGAAAGGAGAAGGGAGAAAATCAAATAAAGTGAGCTCCCTATCCTCAGAATCTGCTGTCAGATTGAAATTTCTTTAGGCAGTATATGTGACAAATGGACAGAATCCAACCAACCAGGACTAAAATAAGAACACAGGGAATGCCATACTGGATCAGAACAATTGTCCTTCTAGTCCAGCATCCTGTCTCCAACAGTGGCTAGTACCTAATATTTCAGAGAAAGGTGTAAATCCCATATAAAGGACAATACGCAAAAACATCCCTGTGGAAAAGGTTTCTTCCTAACCTCAGGTAGTCAGTGGTTGACTTATGCTCTGCAACTTGAAGGCGGTATATGAAAAAAAACAAAAAACAAAACAGTAATAGTTTCCATTCATTACCTGTGTAGCTAATGAAAGTGACTGTAGCAAATAGACACTTTTTGGTGGCAGATTTGTGACTAGCACTGACTGAAAGATAGAAGTTCATGAACATTTTTCATTCTGTTGAAAATTTCTCATTTTTATTGTTTTCATAACAAAATTGAAAAAAAATTAATAAATTTCAGTTAGTTTCCAAATTTAAAAAAAAGTGTAAGAATTTTGCTTTGGGAGGGAGAGTTGCCCCATTTTCTGTCACCTTTTATCTCCCCCTCTTTTTCCTTTGGAAAAAAGGAGAGATAAAGGAAGTTTAATAACCAAAACAAAACAAGAAACCCCAAACCTTTAACTTAAACAACATTTTTGAAGTGAAACAATATTTTTCTTTTCAACACTTTAATGAAAAAATGAAAAATTTCAACCAAAACCAAAAAATCAAAATTATTTGGTCTAAAAGTCATTTTTGTTGAAAAACTTTGATTAAACACTTTTGATCAAGAACCGTTAAGATCTCTCTGCCTGCTATAGACAATTTGGGCCCAGATTTGTTATCAGCTACCAGTAACAGAACATTAGCAAACACTTGTAGAATATAGATATTCAGGCTTGCCTGTAAAGGCCTATGCTGGGAAGCGAACAGTCACATCCTCACATTCCAAACCAGTCAATTAAAATAAGGTGCTATTGGGCTGTTAGAAAGATGATCCTGTCCTGATAGTGCCCATCACCATCAGATAAAGAAACAGATCTTAAAAGGGTTAAAGAAAACATAGTTTGATAGCATCCTGTCTAGCAAGAAAACACTTATCAATGGTTGTGGTTGTGAAACCGTCATTTCTGTATTGTTTTATCTTTATGGCCCTCACTTTTCTATTGTTAATCTGTCTGGTTCTCTAATTGTTTCTGTTTGCTGTATAATTAATTTTGCTAGGTGTAAGTTAATTAGGGTAGTGGGATATAATTGGATAGAGAATTATGTTACAATATGTTAAGACTGGTTAGTTGAATTACAGTAAAATGATTGGTGAAGGGATAGCTGAGAATATTACTATATAAACTGGGGTCAAACAGGAAGTGGGGGGAAGGGAAATTGGAATCATATTTGCTAAGGGGCAGAGAAAATGGGAACAGGGACACTGGCAAGGCTCTGTGACTTCAGAGCTGGGTAGGGGGACCTGGGGTAAATGCTCCGCGGCATCAAAGTTGGGAAGAGGCACATAGGGTAAACACTCTGTGGAGTCAGACCTGGGAAAGGGGACACTGGGGAACAGACTCTATCGGTGTATAGAGATAAGCCTGACTGGTGTGAAGGGCTTCGGAATATGATTGCTTGGAAACTAACCCCAATAAATGTTGCATTGTCGGTGCTTTGAACTACTGGTCTTTTGCTGCTTGCTGTCTGCAGGACAAGAACCGGGGCAGGGTGTGAAGGGAAAGCCCTCTAGCAAACACATTTGAAGAAAGTTAGTTACTGGAGGAAGAGGTTTGAGTCTTTACAGTGAAACACCAGTATATATAGAACTAGAAGCTTTTAAGGCATGGTACCTTTATTCTTGGCCTTCTCAGCAATCTGTCTGCTTCGCAGTTCATTAGGACTGTGAAATTTCAACTCTGAGTAGGTCATATCCTGCTCACTCATTTCTAGTGGGTTATAGAACAGAGAGTTTAGACTCAAGTGTATTGAGATGGGTAATGGGATATGATGAATAACTGACATGACATATCTATGAAACTCCCATCAGAGCAAACAAAAAGCACCAGTACCTATTTTATGCCACAAATGAGCTGTCTTTTAGAAAATCCAATCAAGGTTCTTGTGATGAAAAGAAATCATATACTAGAGCAATGAGTCCAGTGTCAATTTCTTATCACATTTTCTAATACAGTGTGGAAATTTAGTTAAAAGGGGGCTCAGTTTTCAAAACTTTGGGAATTGGGTTCTAATGTCTGACCTCTATTTATATTTCCAGAGAATAAAATTTCCCAAACTGGAGCTGTCAATACATGTTAGTAATTTAAACAGTGAAATTAAAAACAAAACAAAAGACAAAAAATCAACTTGTTAACACTGAAGGTTTATAAAAACAAACATTAGAAAGTCAGGTTTTGACTTAATATTTAAAAAATATATTTGAAGGGCAAAATTTTCAAAGGGACCTCATGGAGTTAAGCATCCAGTTTCCACTGAAATTCAAAGTGAATTTTCTTAAGTGTCTTTTAAAATCCCACTTGAAAAGTGTGGTGTGACAGTCTGGGAATCTGTCAATGTACATCTTTAATCTGAGATTTTGAGGTCTCTGTATGTATGTTTATCAAGCAGCAAACACTGTTTAGAATGTGGTGCTAGTTGCCCACTTTTTTCTCTTTTATCTCCATGTTGGACCGAAATTGCCATGGGTGGCAACACAGGGAAATGTAGCCTACAAGTCTTCTTTGAAAGAGACAGTTATTAAGGGCTATTAAGCAGTGAACAGACCTGGTCCTGACAGAAAAATAGGATAGCTGAAGACTGGGAAAAGCCAGTTTGCAGGAGGTTGGGACTGGAGACTGGGGTATCTCCAGCAGCAGAACAAAGGAATCAGGTGTTGGCTGTGAGACATATAAACTTGAGAGACTCACACAGCAGGGAAGGAACAGTAAGCTTTGGACAGGAGAGAGCAAGAGAGAGGCCTGCTATTGTAGCAAGGTGCCCTGTTTAACTGCAGCACCAGCCAAAGTCAAACAAAGAGAGCTGTCCAGTGTCCTGGAACAGAGAGAGAGAGAGAGAGAGAGAGAGTGAGGGAGCAAGAATCCATGATTCCAGAGAGAAACTGTGTGCAAGAGACAAAGATCCTGGACACCGCAGAGGGCTCTGCTCAAGCCCAATTGCTATCCCAAGTGGTGAGGAACCTGAGGCAGGGAGATGTGTACACAAAATGATTATTTTGCCTAAATCTGTGTATGTCTCTTGCTAGCTAAGTAAAGATTAATGGTATTTAGAAGCTATTATGAAGCCGATGTGTCTGTTGTCTTTGTCACTGATGAGTTAAAACAGTAAATCTAGAATGCTCACAAGACTGGAGTTCTGCAAGAGGGTGTGTTTACAGGAGAGTCTTGGTGGCGGGAGTCAGCACTGGTCCTAGGGGCCTATGTTAGTTGTACCATGTGGCCTCATTTCCATAAGATGATAACAGACAGCCTACACTCACGAGATGTGCCAGAGAAGCCAGCAGGGGAAACACTTCTGCACTCTATTGATAGCCAAGGAAGCTTCAGAGCTCCTGGCTCCAGTGGTTTGGGACTCCACACAGCAGCATGGGGAGTGTCCAGCACAGAGTACTCTTCTAGAGCTCCATGTGTGACATATGGGAGCACAGACTCCAGAAAAACTTAAAGTGAGGAGCTACTCTGAAAAAGTAACTATGTAAAATTGATACCCTCTTCCCCAGTGAGTATGCGATCTGTGCATACTCAGATCATAGCTGCTGACTTGACTTAGTGTCAAAAATAAGTTAGATTTTTTTTAAAAAATCCTTTTAGCCCCATAGAGCCAATATAGTTCAGATAGATGGAACTGGTCTATTCTACTCGTGCATCACCTGCTGGAATAGAATTGCTTAGTAAGTTCCAATCAATTGCATCTGTACAAACCTATTACCAACAAAATTAGAACATGCTATTTATTGTGGGTATTGTCCATAGCCAGACCCTCACTACATAATTTCTAACACTCTCAATTCTAAGATAGAAAGCAAAACTCAAAATCATCATCCCAGTTCCAGCTCTGGACAAGCAATGTGTCATATTCCAACCTCAGAAAATGCAAGAATGAAAAGATGAGTCTTGGACCATGCCCTGAAGGTCAACAAACCCAGGCTCCACCAAAATAATAAGAGCAATTAAAGTGAGCACCCTATACCAAAAACTCCTGGGCCAGAGACCACAAGAGTTCTCAAGAAACTGCTAGGAGAAGCAACATGAGTGTGATTACGTTACATAAAAAGAGTACCTTCCCCTTTTCCTACCCTTATTTCTAACCTCTCCGGATCCTTTTGTTTTTTTTCTCTGACTTTTGTAGGGTTCAGAACATCTTCTAGTTCAGTATAATCTTATCTAAAGCAACCCAAATCATACCAACTCCTGATTTAAAACACTGACATGAGTCATCACACTTTAGTTTTGGATCCTCATCCATTTTTCAATCAGTAGGACTAGAATAATTTCTCATTCAGCTTCAATTAATTTTTTCAAATAGGATTTTTTGAATGTTTATAAACAAAGCTTTTCTGAACTCGAGAACTGATTCCTGGCTTGGAAAAGATCTTATAACTTCGATGTAAGGTTTTCAAAAGTGCCTACATTATTAGCCATTTTTGAAAATGTTTACCCTTGGTGTTTAATGGTAAAACAACCAAATACATTACAGAAGGCAAAAGGAGCACAAATGCCAATTCACATGCTGCAGGGACAGCCCATACTAATGCTAATGTTAATGCTAATTAATGCAATAGTAATGTTTATAACAACTTGTATTAAATTTATAAGAGAAAAGAGAAGACTCAGAGTTAAAAACCAACCTACTTCAATTATCTAGTCTAATAACAAAAGCTACTAAGACATTTGGTGATGATACCTGTGTGGATGTCAGAGATCCTTGGCTGGAATCCTGGAACAGATGTGTTGATATCTTCGTACGGTATAAAAATATGAGAAAGAGTTTGTCTATCGTGTTAGTAGAGAATCAACATAAAACAAAGGAGGAAACAATTATTTGCTGTGGTGTTCCGGCTACAACTGCACAGGAAGTTTGCACATAATTGGTTTGAAGTGAGCTGCCCCCTCACAAAGTTTTCAGAGCAAAAGGATTTTCATCTTTATGGGTTAAAGCATCATTATGACCAGCGTCAAATTAAAAAACAAAATTAGTGATACTCTTCCAGGCTTCACCCATAAACCAAATTTTCCCCATCTGAGATATGAAAATGTCACACAACTCACAGCACATTGCCTAGATGTTCAAAATATTATCCTGTGGGCTTTGCTTGGCTTTTCAGGCTTCACTCCCCCTCAGAGAAAGAGTCATGGGAAGGCCAGATTAAGGCACAGATGTAATATGCATATGCCCAGTACCACAGCTCCCAGAGCTGTGTGCTGGGATCAGAGTCTAAGCATTCATGAAAATATGAATTTTCCTAATTTTTATGGTTGCAAAGAAAAGGATGGAAATGTGAGCCAAGTGTAACTGATGCAGAGACTTCTACATAAATCTGCAGACAGCCTCCAGAAGAGGTAAGAGCAGCAGCCATCAGAGCCACCTGTCCCATCAGCAACCACCAGAGCAGAGCTGGGCCCTGTTGCTGTGGGAGAGGGGAGTTGACTATTTGGGGATCTTGAATTACCTCACTGGGTTTTGTGGGATTGGTTCCCCCTCAGTGACCTTGTCTTATTCATGAAAAAAGAAGTTTTTAAAAAAGTGTCAGCTAACTCCATTTGAAACACTACTAATGCAGATGCATTTTAATACTTTTATAACTAGATTAGCTATTTGAAGTCCAGAGCAGATGAAGTTTACAGATACCAACACTCTCCCACCCAATTCTGACCAAAAGTCTGTTTTAACTGTATTAAATTGAGTCTACACTAGGTCCTAAGTGGTGTTTCAAAATATCAGTGTAGTCTTGTATCTGCCCTTTCCTCAGTTGCCTATAAGACAGTGAGCATTCTGGGGCAGCAAGCATCCCAGAGCTTCTTCCTGGGGATGGAGCTCGTCCCAGTGCGGGGAAGAGAACACAGCTCACTGCACCTTTAAAGTTGTCTGAGGGAAATGTCTGTACTGCTTTGCTATGTCCCAGGGAAGTTATTGAAGTTGGAACATTTGTAACAGCTTCACACTTTCTCTCCCAGCTGAGAGGCAGGCTGCAGGGGCCATGCAAAGCACGGTGGGGGAGAGGGCAGCTTTGGTTTAAAAAGAGAAGAGAAAACAGTGCAGCATTCCTTAGATTTTATTAGAAGAAAACGTTTGTAATGTTCTCCTGGGTCCCAGAGAGTTAAAGAGGTTGGGATGACTTGCCCTGCTTTAATCTTTCTCTCCTGGCAGAGAAGAAGGCTGCCAAGGGTAAGTGAATCAGGACAAGTGGGTGGGTAGCAGCTCCGTTTTTGTGTAAGAAGAGAGAACAATGCAGCATTCCATTAAAGTTATCTGAAGAAATTATTTGAAATAATGTGCATTCATTCCAGGAGAGATATTTAAGCTACCATACGTCTCCACTTTCCTGTCCATTTCACAGCCAATAGACAGGCACAAAGGCAGGTTTTTCAGAGGCAGACAGGGACTGGGTTCATGATGCCTGTCTCCTTTTGCATTAAATCTCTCCATCCTAGCTCAGAATTTTGTTGATGTACATTCCATTCTTCTCCCAATCCTGGAAACATATGCCAGCAAATTTTTCATGCAGCATGAGCTCCAGCTGGTCTTTGAGATTCCTGGGGCGTGAAAACCTGTTTGGACCTCCTTCATAGACCACCAGATCCCTCCATTCAGTGACATGTAGTGGGGTTCCCATTCTCAGAAACATTTCCCTGGCACAGAATGAAGACTGAAAAGCCACTTCCTTTTTCCATTGAGGTACTTGAAATACCATCCTCCAGCAGGTGTCCAGTCTTCAAGAAGAAAATTGAAACTGGGTACATAGTCCTTGGAAGGAATCTCCACACTATCCTCCAACCTCTTGAGACAGGATGAACTTTTTAAATGATTAAAACCACTACTAATTTTTGTATCACCATTATATGCAGCTGGTCTTTCCTTATGGGCTGGAGCAGCTTTCTGAGAACCAGAGCACCCAATACAGAGAGAGTTACATTTCTTGAGTGTTTAAAAGTATCAACATTTTGGCCTTATACAGCAGTTATGGTATTGGAGGCGGAGTCAAGTTTTTTCTCAAGGCCAAACATATAATGTTTTCATGCTCATTGATTTTGCAGACAGTTTAGCTTCTGAAACTGAAACCACCCCAGCAAGAGGGCAAGACCAGAACCCAAGAGAGGGCAGAGGAAGGTGTAGAAGGGCTATGGGCACCTGCCTGCAGGTGTGCAGCAGAAAAATCAGGAGCAGTTTAAGAGCACTCTCTGCAGCAAGAGGAGAAAATTCTGGACTAGTTCCTGGAGGCTGAGAGACGGCATACCTCAATGGACTGAATAATTGGACTAGTGTTTGACAGAGTCCAGTGCCTACCTGTTACTGGGCCCCTCATCAGCCACTTTCTCCTGCTGCTCCTTCATCAGCCACCCAAGCTGGAGCAGGTATAGTCAGTCAGAACTACCAGGTAACAGGGAGCATCCCCAACAAGGTAGCGCCATTGAGCAGACTGGAGTGGCTGTTTTCATTAGCAGCCTATATACCAGCTGGTTTGACCTTTCCTCATGGATTGGCTGGGCCTTTACGACTCACAAATAATTATTTCAAATGACATCACCATATAAATTATGACATGTTTCTACACTCCCCTTTTTATGCTTTACATCCCACTCTCTGATCTCATTTTTGGACATGTACATTATTGGTGTGGCAGCCATTTTGATTTTTTAATTTTTTTCACGGGCAGCATTAGGACTGCTTGTTTGTGGGTTTTTTTTTTTCACATTGAGAGCCATTTAAAAAGTTTTAAGGTTAAAGAATAGATAATTTATTTTCAGAAAAAAATAGGCTTTTACACAGTTAAGCCCTTTACAATAAAGTTTAGTAAGAAGAGGATTAAAATGTGAAGACATAAGTATGTTAATAGGCCATTTTAGAGAAAAAATAGTTTATGCATTGATGTTATTTTGAAATAAAGTCTGAATGACACACCTTTTTAGAGAAACAATGTATGTCTTTTGAAATAAAGGTATTAAATGTTAGTAACAGAACATGATTTTTTAAAAGAAGAATTTGTATGCATTTTAGTTATTTTAAAATAAAGTCTAAATGACAAAAAAATAGAGAGCAATAATTGTATTTTTTTTAAAATAAAGGCATTAAATACTAGTAATAGAACATGCATTTTTAGAGAACATTGGGGGGAAGGGGTGGTGATTAAACAAGACACAAAATGAGACTGGCTGTAGAACAGCTAAAAAAGGCAAAAGACTTTCAGCCTGTTACAGACAGGGAGAGAAAATAAAGTGAGAAAGCTGCAGAGAAAGTTTTAAAACAGGAAAGGAAGAAAGTCTGTGTCACTGACTAAGGAGCAGAGAAAAGAGAAAAGCACTTTACCGCTGCAGCTGCCACTAGTCAAATACCAGTAATTCCAGGACAGTCAGCCTTGGACAAGTCATGACTCTTGGCTGAGCCAATCAGAAGCTATTCTTTAGATATGTCATAGAATTTCACTTTCATGAACCAACCATAATGTCCCAAGAGGCATAGCTTTTGTCCACGGAACTGTTTACAAAATGCATCTCTTTGAGCAACTGAATGAAAAGACAAACACTGTAAATAACACAAGTTTTTTTTTAATAGAAATACAAAAGCCTTTTAAAAAATAGTATTTAGCTTGCTTTTTAAAGTTTTGCCGACAAGAAAACTGCTCTAAAAACTTATTACTTGTAAACTGTAAAGAAAGCTTTAGATTTACACACTTTATACAAAACTCACACTGGCTAACTTAGAAGAAAACTAGCTTATGTAAAACAGTTGATACTTTTTACAGAAGATAGAATTCTATCTAGTAAAGTGTTAACAAATACACTTTTAAAATACCAATAGAAAGGAGCATACAGGTAAATTTCTTTATTTACAAAATTTATGTAAATTTAGCAGTCATCCTTATTTGTTCTTAGTTTTGTACCAGGAACTAAATGACCTCTTTTTACATAAAACCTTTAGCATTAGTCTTTAAAAATAGTAGAAAGTCCCTCTTTAAAGTTATGTCCAGCCTTTCTACACCAGTTTCCCTTATCTCCTTATCTTTAAAAAACAGTGTTAGTTTGCTTTTTAGAATTTTGCATGAAAGAATTGACCAGAATACAAAACAGAGAGAGAGAGAGAGAGAGAGAGAGAGAGATCTACAGGCTTATCACTTGTAAATTGTAAAGAAAGCTTTAATATTTAGGGTGTAGTATAAAACCCACAGTTGATGATTTTTATAATCTAAAATAGTTTTTAAAAAACAAAAGCCATGGTTTTATGATGGCAGGAAATCCAGAGATAAAGCTGTAGCCTCTGACTATGTTATTTGAAGAAACAGCCCCAACTCACCTGCACCCCTTTTCTGAGCTTTTTTTTTAATTTAAAATTTCATCTTTCCATGTTCTTTTTTGCCAAACATACAGATTTTAACCAGAGCAAATAAAGTTTTTAATAATAAACTTTTAGATGTTTAACGTGTAAAGCAAGATAGTGGGCATACAAGAGCTGTCCTGGACTTTAGGGGAATGTTGATAACTAACTGAAATCATTTTTAGTGAAGCAGTTTTGTAGGTAGCCATTACTTGTTAGCTGTCATGCTTTAGCATGGGCAAGCATTTGACATACAGAAATAGTTTCTCACTTTATGAGGCACTGGGCTACCATAATTAATAAACAAGATTAACAAGAAACATTGCAGGATTACATTCTTACAGGTATTATATAGCAACACCTGCAAAGCAACAATGGCATTTTAATTTTTCTCTTTTATGTATCAATTACATTCAAGGGGCCCTAAAGGATGATTTTTCTCTTTTTATATAACACTTTATATTTTACTTGTATACGGGCTGTAACCCTAGATGCTATGTAGTATTAAATAATACAAGACAATAGATTAGGGACCTAAGAAATTACTGAAAACAGAGGCGTTATGATGACTAAAGCCCTAATGCAGAGGGCATAGGGGAAATTAAAAGGCACAGCTGAAGTGGAATAGAGCATGATTTAAGAGAGGATTTGAAGAAAATGGTGGGGAAGATGAGTGGTTCAGGGCTATTTTGCGATGGCTAGGGGCCTCACTATATTTCTCATGCACAAGCACACAGGGGCCCTTTTTAAAGGAACAGGCTGCCCATCTGCCTTTTGTTGTTGACAAACTCTAATATAATAACAAATATTATACAAAACTAAGGGTGCATCCTACTTCCCTTTTGACAACCACCTTCCTGCACCACATCCTACTGTGACACAGATGGAAGTTTTTCCTTATCTAGGAAGAGAGGAGAATGGACTTGTGAAGCATTGGCCTTAGACGACTGGCTAAGAGAGTATTGGCAACTGTTGTAGAAAACAATATGAACCCTTAGAACAGGCCTGCTGATTAAAGGTGGAATTGCCTAAATTTATTCCTCAAGGAAATGAAGAGGCTGACTCTTTGATAGTCCTACATTATAATTATACAGGAAAACTTATTCTAAGAGAAAAGGTAACCTGTTGCCTATGCTTAACAAATGTTGCATTTCTCATAGACTTTAAGGTCAGAAGGGACAGTCATGATAATCTAGTCTGACCTTCTGCACATTGCATGTCACAGAACCTTACCCATCCACTACTCTAATAGACCCCTAACCTCTGACTGAAGTCCTCAAATCATGGTTTAAAAACTTCAAGTTACAGAGAATCCATCATATATACTAGTTTAAACCTGCAAATTTAAACCACACTCCATGCTGCAAAGGAAAGAGAAAAAAACTAGGGTCTGACACGGGGGGAAATTCCTTCCTGACCCACAGATATGGAGAGCAGTCAAACCATGAGCACGTGGGCAAGACCCACCAGCCACACACCTGGGAAAAAATTATTTGTAGTAACTCAGAGCCGTCCCCATCTAGTGTCACATCATTTGCCATTGGAGATATTTACTTCTAGCAGCTGCAGATTGGCTACACACCAGTTAGGTTTTTTGCCCCCACTGCTGCCCTTGGAAGGCTGTTCCAGCACTTCATTCCTCTGATAGGTAGAAACCTTTGACTAATTTAAAGCCTAAACTTGTTGATGGACATTTATAGTCATTTGTTCTTGTGTCCACATTGGCGCTGAACTTAAATAATTCCTCTCCCTCACTGGTATTTATCCTTGTGATGTATTTATTGAGAGCAATCCCATCTCCCCTCAGCCTCCTTTTAGTTAGGCTAAAAAAGCCAAGCTCTTTGAGTCTTCTCTCATAAGTTACGTTATGTGTACGTGTTCCAATTTGAATTCATCTGTCTTAAACATGGGTATCAAGGCTGATTCCCCACTCTGGCATTTCGAGTGAAGAAGGTGGGAGCCTACAAGGATTCTAAAAATTAATACGGGCCACTCCAGGCTTGTATTAAACTTCCAAGGTTACAGCTTCTCTCTGACCTTGGATTGGGAGATGCTGGCACCACTAAAGTGCAAAACCCCTTTGAAAACCCAGGAAGGCGCACTTGGGAATTCCTTCCTGTGGGGTACCCTCAAACCCTTTTACCCCCACTCTGGGAAGAGCTGAGAAATAAAAACAAAGGAAATCAGCTGTTGTCACCAGCTAACTAAACAACATGTGCACAAACCTCTTAGGACACAAAAATCCAATTCTGCTTTTGTTTTTTTTAAAAAGGTAAATTTTATTTAAAAAAAACAAAAGGAAGAAAATACATCTGGAAACTTAGGCTATTGCTAGATTTAAAAAGGGCAAATACAAGGATTATACATCAAGATTAGTTTCTTGAGGTCCAGCTTAAAGGTTGCAAGCAAAACAAAAGCACCTGAGGTTAGCACAGAGGAGTCCACAAGCCATAAAGAAATAAATAGAGATAAACCTGATCATATCTTCCTCGATATTTCCTGATCTACTAACACATCTGGGATTTCAAATTAGTAGTTATTAGGTATGATACTGATGGTTTTCATATCTGGCCCCAAGCATCTTACAGCATAGTCCCAGCCCTGTCTCTGCTTCTCTCCAAGAACAACAACAGACAGACAAAAGGGGAGTCTTGTTTCAATTTTAGAAGGTTCTAACCTTCCAATTGGCTCTTTTGGCCAGGTGTCCTCTCACTTCCTTTTACCTATGCATCGCAGTGAGCTTTTTAACCCTTTATAGGTAAAGTAAGTAGAGACCAGCTACTAAGAGGGATTTTATATCTAACTGGCTGGCTGTGTCTATAAAAGGGAGCTACTCCCCCCTTCATTTATTACAATGGGTGATCAGAATTTCACACAGCATTGCAGATGAGGTCTCACCAGTGCCGTGTACAATGGTACTATTACTCCCCTGTCTTAACAGGAAATCCATCACCCAATGCATTTTAGGACTTCATTAATTTTTTTTTCATGGCCACTTCTCATTGGCAACTCATAGCCATCCTGTGACCAACCAATACACATAGGTTTTTCCCCTCCTCTGTCACTTCCAACTGATAAATACCTGACTTATAGCAAAAATTCTTGTTGTTAGTCCCTAAGTGCATGAGCTTGCACTTTGCAATATTACATTTCACCTCATTTCTATTACTACAGTTTACAAAGTCATCCAGATCTTCTTGTATGATATTCTAATCCTCCTCTGTATTGGAAATAACTTCTTACTTTATGTCATCCACAAATTTCATTAGCACACTGACAATTTTTATGAAAAGGTCACTAATAAAAATGTTAAATAAGATTGGTTCCAAGACCGATTCCAGAAGAACTCTACTAGTAACCTCCCTCCAGTCTGACTTTTCAACTTTCAGCATGTTAACCAGTTCCCTATCCACCTTTTAATTCTCATATTAATCCCCATTTTGTCCAATTTAACTAATAATTTCCCATGTGGAACTGTACCAAATGCAACGAGGAGTCTTTATGGCACCTTAGAGACTAACAAATTTATTTGGGCATAAGCTTTTGTGGACTAGAACCCACTTCATCAGATGCATGGAGTGGAAAATACAAAAGCAGGTATAAATACATGAAAAGATGTGAGTTGCGTTACCAAGTGTGAGACAATAATGAGACAATTCAATTGACAGCAGGATACCAAGGGAAGAAAAATAACTTTTGAAATGGTAATGAGAGTGGCCCATTTCAAACAGTTGACAAGATGGTGCAAGTAACAGTAGGAGGAAATTAGTATTGGGGAAATGAGGTTTAATTTTTGTAATGACCCAACCACTCCCAGTCTTTATTCAGGCCTAATCTGATAGTGTCTGAAACCTGAAGCCTCTGTCAAATGCCTTACTGAAATTCTGGTAGATTAGATCTACTTCATTTCCTTTGTCTAAAACATTAGTTATCTTCTCAAAGAAGGAGATCAAGTTGATCTGGCAAGAACTACCTTCTAAAAAATAATATTGTATTTTATATCAATTACCATTAACCTCTACGTCTTTAACTACTTTCTTTTTCAAAATTTTTTCCAAGACCTTGCATACAATTGAGGTCATATTAACAGGCATATTGTTTCCCAGATCACTCTTTATTCCCTTTCTGAAAAATAGGAATTATATTAGCAGTTCTCCAGTCATAGGGTACAAGGCCCAAGTTCACAGATTCATTAAAAATTTTTGCTACTGGGCTTACAATTTCATGTGCCAGCTCCTTTAATATTCTTGGATGGAGATTATCCAGGCCCCCCAAGTTAGTTCCACTAAGCTGTGTGAATTTGACTTCCACCTGGATGTGGTAATTTCTACTTCCATATCCTCATTCCCATTAGCCAAGCTGCCACTACCCCTAAGCCCTCCATTAGCCTTACTAAAAACTAAGCCAAAGTGTTTATTTAGGTTTTGGTCCATGCCTAGACTATCTTTGATCTCCACCCCTTCCTCAGTGCTTACTGCTCCCACTTCTTCTTTCCCTGTTTTCTTTTTATTTATATGGCTATGGAACATTTTACTATTGGTTTTAATTCCCTTTGCAAGGTCCAACTCTGCGTGGCTTTTGGCAGTTCTCACTTTATCCCAACACTTTCTGACCTCCAAGAGATAGCTTTCCTTGCTGATCCCTCCCATCTTCCAGTGTTAATAAGCAACTCTGGATGTGACTCAATGTCAAAAGGGTGTGACAGAATGTACCGCTGTGAAGGAACCAGACGCAGGAGCCAAAGGTGCTGGGGCTGTGTGGAAGTGTCCCAGAGAGTTGAGATAGACTGATGGAGAAAGAAAGGAGGGTCAGCAGGAAGCTATTGTTTACAGGATCTTTGGGCTGGACCCCAGAGTAGTGGGTGGGCCCACCCCGTCACACACACACTTGCGGGTGGGCCCACCCCGTCACACACACACTTGCCACTGAAGAAGCGTCGAGGCTATGGACTGCTAAGCGACTGCAAGGAGTGGCTAGACTGTTCCGGAAGGAGTACTCCAGAAGGAGGGAACCCGGATAGTGACATGGCCGAAGGGCTGTGCCATGAAGCAGAGGCAGTGAGACTGGAACTGCAGTGGGTCTGCAGGTGGAAACAAGGATGGGAGAGCCGCCATCACCAGAGGGCACACCCACTGATAATTCCTGAAACGGCCAGCAGGAGGTGCCAGTGTGATGAGTGACCCCACAACACTCTTTATTCACATCCTACACACTATTGCAAAAATCTTTGAACAAAAGTATACCTTGTAAAGTACCATTTGAAAACTCATACTTTGCTGATATGTATCATCCTGATAACATGTGTGTGGCAGCTGTTCACGTGAAGTTAAAAGATTCCACTTTATGGTGTTATTAACACATGTTCCAAATTAAGGTTGGCAAATAGGTCTGTCTCAGACAAAGGAACATGGGCTTTGCTTAAGTTGCATTTAAGCAGTAAACAGAATCATGAAGAATGAAGGGAAACAAAGGAAGCTCAAACATAAACTCTTTGTATCCTGCGACCCAGCTGCAAATGTTTTCAAGAGGGGGAATGAAACTATAAAAAGGCGGGACAAACACATCAAGGCACCACTCTCATTTTTCCCATCAGTTCACTGAAACTGAAGGGATAAAGGAAGCGGCTGTTGGACTGAGGGAGGGGTCTTGACCTCAGAAGTTTGGAAGGTAAGACTGCTGAAAGCATGTGGTGAGAAAACTTTGCTTTGAATTTAAGATATTTTACTAAGTTAGGTAACAATAATGATTTATTTTTATTTTTGCTTGTAACACTTTCTGACTTTTTATGTCTCATTACTTGTACTCACTTAAAATCTCTCTTTATAGTCAAAAAACTCATTTAATTGTTTTATCTAATCTAGTGTGTTTAAATTCAAGTGTCTTGAAAACTTAACTTGGGATGGCAAGTTGTATGTGTATATTATTTCTATTAAAGAAATAACTGACTTAATGTAACTTTTATTGTCCATGATAGGGCTGAGCAGAACAGGACATACATTTCTGGGGGGAAATTTAAGACAAAGGGTGTGTTGGGGGTCACCTTGCAGTATAACCAAAGCAGGTGAGAGCCATAATGTAACCTAAATGTATCTGGCAGGCTGCAGTTACACACAGACACTCAGGGCTTGGCTACACCGGAGAGTTGCAACGCTGGTGATGGCTTTACAGCGCTGCAACTCACTTGCCATCCACACTGGCAAGGCACATATAGCACTGTATCTCCCTGGCTACAGCGCTGCTTGTACTCCACCTCGGCCTGGGGAATAACGACTGCAGCGCTGCTGATGCAGCGCTGCCTGCCAGTGTGGCCACCAAAAGCGCTGTTATTGGCCTCCAGAGGTATTGGGAGATATTCCAGAATGCCTGTTCAGCCACTCTGCTCATCAGTTCAAAATCTACTGCCCTGGCCTCAGGTGACCAACCATCTGACTCACCCTTTAAATGCCCCGAGAATTTTAAAAATCCCCTTCCTGTGTGCTCAGCCAGGTGTGAAGTGCAATCAGTGAATCTTTCCAGGTGACCATGCCTCCACACAGCAAATGAGCCCCAGCATGGAACAATGGCGAGTTGCAGGACCTCATCAGTGTTTGTGAGGAGGAAGCTGTACAATCCCAGCTGCGCTCCAGCAGTAGGAATTACGATACCTTTGGGCAGGTATCAAGGGCCATGATGGAAATGGGCCATGACCGGGACACCATGCAGTGCAGGGTTAAGGTGAAGGAACTGTGGAGTGCCTACTGCAAAGCCCGCCAGGGAAACCGCCACTCCAGTGCTGCCCCCACGACCTTCCATTTCTACAAAGAGCTGGACGCGATCCTTGGGGATGACCCCACCTCCACTCCAAGGACCACCATGGACACTTCAGAGCGGGGGGGAGGAGGAGGAGAAGGAGGAGGAGGAAAGCGAGAGTGAGGGTACTGGGGTGTGGGGAGACACCCTAGAGTCCCTGGAGGCATGCAGCCAGGAGCTTTTCTCAAGCCAGGAGGAAGGTAGCCAGTCGCAGCAGCCAGTACTTGGTGGAGGACAGAGGCTCGGGTTCCCGGTAAGCGACTTTTATTTTCAGGATGGAAATTTTTCGGAAGAGGAGGGAGGGTTAGGGCTGCATGTATGCGTGCTTAGATGTGGAATAGCACATTGATGTGGTCTATCATGTCACGGTAATCGGCCTCGGTAATCTCTTCAAAAGTCTCATCCAGAGCATGGGTAATGTGCTTGCGCAGGTTTCTTGGGAGAGCCACTGTGGTCCTTGTCCCAGTCAAGCTAATGTGTCTGTGCCACTGTGCCGCAAGGGGTGGGGGGACCATTGCTGCACACAGGCAAGCTCCATAGGGGCCAGGACGGAATCCGCATTGCAGTAGAAGACCCTCCAGTGCTTTGGAGGTGACCTGCAGCAGTGAGATATCTTTTCCTTGGAAAATGTTGGGAAAGTGTTCAGAATATATGCCCCCTGCAGCTGTTTGCTTTCACCAACGCACTGAAACTCAGAGGACAGTACAGCCCTGAACCAAGCAGTCCCCCTTACTCACCATTTCGGGGCTCCCCTGGGTTATGTGCGCTCTCTTGGGGATGGGAAAACTATGTGCCCTGCTTCAATGCGGGGGAACTACTCTGTCTGGTATAACAATGCGGCCTCTGATAAGTGTTGCATTTTGCCTTTACAGATGCAACCTTGAGTTCTAGGCTGTCCGTGTTATCACCGGCTGAGAGACTATAAAACCTCCAGAAGAGGCCGCGAAAAAGCAAAGAAGACATGCTGCAAGAAGTGATACACCAATCTCTCACAGAGAATCAAAACGCACAGGAGTGGAGGGAGAGGGAAAGCAGGATCCGCAAGGAAAACATAGCGCAAAGGAAGCAATGCACGGAGTGGTTGATAAGCATCCTGGAGCGCCAAGCGGGACTCTATCCAGGCGCTCGTAGCCATGCAGGCGGAGCACTACTGCCTCCACCCCCCCTTCCGCCCTCGTTCCAAAGCTCTTTCCCTTGTGCCCCCATGTCAGCTCCACACCCCCTTCCCCAACATCCGGGTTCTTACCACCAACACCTGTACATTCACCAGCCAGCCCTGAGAACTATGACCCTTACCCTCTGCACTCAACCCCCATCACCATGCAGGATAGCCATCCTGAAGTGCAGCAGTCATTGCACAGCACTCCAGACAGGACATATGCAAACCTGTGATTGTACAGTTCCCCACCCCACCCCCTTGCCCTTTCAGATTCCAAAAAAGTTATGTGTCTTTCAATAAAGTGATTTTCTTTTCAATAAATGAATTTTTGGCTTTGAAAACAGTCTTTATTATTGCAGAAAGTTAAAGATACCTTAGCCCAGGAAAGAAACAGGCACTGCAAATCAGCTTAGGAAACATAGATTCCTACTAATATTGTAACCACTGCACTTCACTCACGTGCAAGGCACCAAACATTACTGTTGGTTTTCAGACTCAAATTCCTCCCTCAAGGCATCCTTAATACTTGCAGCCCTGTGCTGAGCCTCTCTAGTAGCCCTGCTCTCTGACTGTGCAAATTCAGCCTCCAGGAGTTGAACCTCGGAGGTCCATGCCTGACTGAAACTTTCATCCTTCCCTTCACAAATATTACGGATGGTACAGCACGCAGATATAACCGTGGGGATGCTGCTTTCCCCCAAGTCCAGCTTCCCATACAGAGATCGCCAGTGCCCCTTTAAATGGCCAAGAGCACGCTCCACAGTCATTTGGCACCGGCTCAGCCTGTAGTTGAACCGTTCCTTGCTGCTGTCAAGGCTCCCTGCATACGGTTTCATGAGCCACGGCATTAACGGATAAGTGGGGTCTCCAAGGATCACAATGGGCATTTCGATGTCCCTTACTGTGATCTTCCAGTCTGGGAAAAAAGTCCTGGCCTGCAGCTTCTTGAACAGGCCAGTGTTCCAAAAAATGTGTGCATCATGCACCTTTCTGGGTCGGCCTGCGTTAATGTCAATGAAACGCCCACGGTGATCCACAAGCGCCTGGAGAACCATAGAGAAATGCCTCTTCCAATTAATGTACTCGGATGCTAGGTGGGGTGGTGCCAGAATAGGAATATGCGTCCCATCTATCACCCCTCCACAGTTAGGGAAACCCATTTGTGCAAAGCCATCCACAATGTCCTGCATGTTCCCCAGAGTCACGGTTCTTCTTAGCAGGATGCAATTAATGGTCCTGCAATCATCAACGCAATTCCAATGGTGGACTTTCCCACTCCAAACTGGTTCGCGACCGATCAGTAGCTGTCTGGAGTTGCCAGCTTCCAGATTGCAATAGCCACCCGCTTCTCCACTGGCAAGGCAGCTCTCAATCTCGTGTCCCTGCGCCGCAGGGTAGGGGCGAGCTCCTCACACAGTCCCATGAAAGTGGCTTTTCTCATCCAAAAGTTCTGTAATCACTGCTCGTCATCCCAGACTTTCATGACGATGTGATCCCACCACTCAGTGTTTGTTTCCCGAGCCCAAAAGCAGCATTCCATGGTGGTGAGCATGTCTGTGAATGCCACAAGCATTTTCGTGTTGTACACACTAGGCGTCAGGTAAATCAATATCATCGTCTGTCTCCTCGCTGTCACTTTGGATCTTAAGGAATAGCTTAACTGCCAAATGTGATGTGCTGGCGAGACTTATCAGCATATTCCTCAGCAGTTCGGGGTCCATTTCCTGCAGACCAAAAAGGAACACAGAATCGTGGTGCAAACAAACTGTGGAAAGATGACGCCAAATGTGGACGGAAACACAGGGATTGCTGGGATGTGAAGCGATGCATCACGGGGCGTTGGGACAGGAACCAGAATGACCCGCACCCTCCACCCCCTTCCCACAACCCACGGGGCCTGAATGGGAACAGATGCTCTGTGGGATAGCTGCCCATAATGCACCACTCCCAACGCTGCTGAAAATGTGACCACACTGCAGTGCTGGTAACTGTCAGTGTGGCCACACTGCAGCGCTTTCCCTACACAGCTGTACGAAGACAGCTTTAACTCCCAGCACTGTACAGCTGCAAGTGTAGCCAAACCCTCATGGTGTGGCTTCCATGTTGGAAGGCTGCTTGTGAGAGGCACAAGTGGAACTCTTTCAGCAAGGCATTGTAAGGCACCCAAGATTGCAGGGGAAGGGTGACACAGCTGCTCATTAGTCTAGATTGTATCCTGGTATGTCACAATGGGATTGTCATATTGTTGATGATATGGTTTGTAAGAGCAATAACATGCTCTTCATCCCTCTTCAGTGCAGAGACAAGGATTTATCTGTAGGAGAGAGAGAGAGAACTTGGAGCACTAGGCCTGGTGGAAGATCTGAGACCTGAACCATAGTCAGCAAAGTCAGGCCATGCCAGGAACCAAAATCAGGTCAAGTATTAAAGCATATGCTTACATATTTACTGTCCAATACATGACCTTGGCAAAGGTATCGCTAGTGTTACCAAAATACAGGCTTTCCTAAGAAACAACAGATATTGGGTATGTGTATGAACACATTCCAAAAGATCAGCCCAGGTACATCCTGACCTAACACAAAATAAGATGGTTTGACTGAAGTAATGAATAGGGATGTTTTGCCCAAGACACCTGGAGCAGGATACAAGAGGCGGTAACAAGCAGATGTCATGAAACACATAAGGGAATACCTAAGTTGTGTTCTATAAATGTCAAGGTATTTCCCTGTAATCCTTTGTGTGGTGTAGGAGACAGCAGAGATTCCTGCTGCTGACTGAGCTGTTCCTTGCCACAGAGAACTCATGTCTTAGTATACCTGTAACCACAGAGCCAGGGCACTAGTACTGTGCCGTGAGGACAATAAACCTATCTGAGTGCCTTTGTCACCAAACCGTACCTGTAGTCTTTCTTTACATTGAGGTCTGCTGAATTAGCAAGCTGTGCTATTGTAGCCCACAGACCTAATAGGGAGATATCTCTTTAAGAGATCTATTGGGGAGTGAGTAGGAGTGGGTTGTGTCTGGGTCATTGTTGCTAGGCAGATGCACAATTAACACTCCACAACCAGAAGTTTCTGGAATTGGGTGTGGTAGTTTGGGGTATGCTCATTAGATTCCCTGTCGCTGGGGTCAGATTCCATGAGGGCAAGCAGTCATGGTAGCTGCTTTACAAAAGTCCTTGTGCCCTGTGTGGGCTGAGAGAAGCTATGCCCAGGAGCAGAAAGCAGGCTGTTTTCCCTAAGGCCACGTCCAGACTAGGAATTAAAATCGATTTTAGATACGCAACTTCAGCTACGAGAATAACGTAGCTGAAGTCGAATTTCTAAAATCGAGGTACTCACCAGTCTGGACGGGGCGGCATCGATGTCCGCGGCTCTCCGCGTCGATTCCGGAACTCCGTTCGGATTGATGGAGTTCCGGAATCGATGTAAGCGCGCTCGGGGATCGATACACCGCGTCCAGACTAGACGCGATATATCGATCCCCGAGCAATCGATTTTAACCCGCCGATGCCGCGGGTTAGTCTGGACGAGGGCTAAGTCTGAAGCAGGTTAGTGATATTGTTAATCCTCCAACACTCAAGTTCTGGCAGATCCGATACCATGGTGATGAGAGCTCTATAAATATATGTAATAATAAAATAATTATAATATTATTAGTGATAATTTGCAGTATCTCAGAACTTCTATACTATGAAGTTTAGCCATATCTGAACATAGTTTTCAGTAACTGTGTTAGGTGAATTATGGCTGAACATAGTTTAACTATATGGATGGAGAAGAACAAACATTCAGCACTGTGATAGCTAACCATGACTAAACCCTTACTATGAGCTCCATGATGAAAGCACAGTCTTAATCTGGGCAGTTTGTTGTTGATTGAATTGAGACAAGTCATGAAGTGACTTACTCCTAACAAGAAGTGCAACAGAATCAGACCCATTGTGATTATAATTGACAGCATCCAGGATTTTCCAACAAGATGAGCTGACCTCCCCCAAAATGAAGATAAAATCAAAGGGTAGGACATTTTTTATCAATTCTTCATTGCTAGAATGTAAATCATGTCTTCATTCTCCTGCTGTCGCTGTTTGAGTTTCCCATGTTTATTGTGTAATTAAAGGGAAGAAAAAAACAAAGGCAAAAAAATGTGTTCATGTGACGGGTTGGATCACAGAAACCCCCTTGGGAGCTGCCACCTGATATGCCAAGACTACTTCTACCCCTGCCTGCCCTGCCAGCTCAGGACTCCAGCACTCTGTCTTGCTGAGCCAGACACTCCCATCTGCTCCAACAAAGACCCAGGGTCTGAATTACTTGCCCCAAAATTGCAGGTTTACCTGAAAGCAGCTCACAGAAGTGTGCTTGTCTTTAACACTCAGATGCCAAACTCCCAATGGGGTCTAAACCCAAATACAGAGGTGTAGCGAGCACCTTCCGTACCCTCCGACCGGAGCGGGCCCCGGAAGGAAGGGGGGCCCTAAAAGTGGCAAAAAAAATGTAAGGTATAACTAGGTAAGTGACATTTATTGACGCTTTTGCACAATCCATGTCGGTTTTACTGACAAAACCGTGAAGTCATTATGATACATCATAATGCTATTGGCTACATCAGTTATCTGTCGGTCAGTTTCGAATTTTAGTTGGACCCATTCAAAGAATGTATATTTGCGTTCATAATGGCGGTCAGCGGATAAATGTTATTAATTTAGTTGTTTAGTTTTTTATCGTTTCCAATGCAGAAGCATGCTTTGTGATGTCTAAGAGAATGTATAAGAGCGGAGCCAGTAAACGAAAGGCAGAAAAAGATGCCGAGGAGGAACTTGAGAAAATTCCAAAGTTGTCAACGTATTTTGAGCTGCAATCCAACGTACAGGTACAGGCACATGAAAAGGACAGCGCTAGCAGCGACGAATCGTATGCAGAAGTATCCATAAGTGCTTCAAGTGAGGTCGAAGGTGAAGCCAGTTGTTCTACCAAACAAACTGTGACAGATATTCCAGCTGCTGCCGGGAAAGAAGTATCTGAATCTGAACCACTGACTGATGATCCACAAGATTGGTCGTCTATAATATCGGACAGGCAAGTGTGTGACATTGTTGCACGTGGCCCACCGCAGCAGAATGAAAGTTACGAATTTCCATTTAACGAGGAAAGGCAGAGGTTCACAAGTACTCATTTCTATCAAACCATGGCAAATGGCGAGAAAATAAGACGTTCATGGTTAATGTACTCAGTTCAGAAGGATGCCATTTTTTGTTTTTGTTGTAAATTATTTGGCACTGGCGACATACCGCTACGTCGTGGAACATCTGCTTGGAAAGCACTGTCAAAAAGACTTCAGCAGCATGAAACAAGCAAAGGTCATCAAGACTGTATGGTGAAATGGTTTGACCTTTGGTCAGGCATAGTAAACCGTACATCTATTGACCAACTCTAATTGCAGGCTTTTCTGAAAGAAAGAGATTTCTGGAGAAATGTTGTCAAAGGCATGGTTGATGTCATTATTTTCTTGTCCGAAAGAAACTTGGCATTTCGAGGAAGTAATGAAAAGCTCAGCGATTCTTCGAATGGCAACTTTTTGGGACTGTTTGAATTGCTTGCAAAGTATGATACTGTCCTCAGCGAACTTTTACAGAGGATTAAAAAGACAGAGACACATGTTCAGTCCCTCAGTCCACAGATCCAAAATGAGCTGATTCAACTTGTTGCCAGGAACATTCAAGAGACCAACATAGCGCAACTTAAAAAAGTAAAATATTATTCAGTTATTTTGGACTGTACTCCCGACGTGTCACATGAAGAACAGATGTCTGTGGTGTTACGCTTTGTTGAATGCAACAGTGAAGATGGTGTCAATATTCGTGAAGCGTTTGTTGGTTTTCTTAATGTTCATGATACAACTGGCGAGGGCTTGTTGGAAGCGTTTTTTGAAAAGGCAAACAACTTAGGAATAGACATTGCTGACATGAGAGGCCAAGCTTATGATAACGGCGCAAATATGAGAGGAAAGAATAAAGGAGTTCAAGCCCGCATGCTAGAAATAAATGACCGTGCCTTGTATGTACCATGTGGTGCTCACACTTGGAATATTGTGCTCTCAGACACGGCAAAGTCATCGAAATATGCCGTTGACTTTTTTGGTCTGATTAACAGAATATACGTTATCTTTTCTTCTTCGCCTTCACTTTGGGATATACTTCAAGAACATATGCCAATATCTGTTAAAGGGTTACCGGACACTCGTTGGGAGTCGAGAATTGATGCTATGAAGCCATTGCGTTATCACCTTGAAGAATTGTGCAATGCTTTGTCATCTTTGCGAGAATATGCGCTCGAAAAGAAAGATGGCAATACAGCAACAGAAGCCGGTGCGCTTTTAGACCATGTTACTACGTGACCTGTGTACACATGGTACGATATACTATTTCACACCAATAAAACCAGCAAATTAATTCAGTCACCAAATGTGTCAATTGACGTACTGCAGGCAGAAGTCGGTGCTACAATGAAGTTTTTGGAAGACTATCGAAATACAGGATATAACTCTGTGGTCACAAATGCATGTGAAATAGCAGAGCATATGGGTATTGAGCAGGTGTTTCCAGAAACCAGGGTGCGACGTAAGAAGAGAATGTTTGATTACGAATGTGCTGATGATTCGAGTCGTCTTTCTGCAGAAGAAAAATTCAAATCGCAGTTCTTTCTTGTTCTCACTGATCAGGTCATATCTTCTGTTTCGTCGCGATTTGACCAACTCGTGGAGTGGTATAAGTTGTTTGGATTTCTGTACAACGCTAACAGCCTGAAGCAGTGTCACAGAGAAAATGAACTGGAGAATCACAGCAAAAATTTTGAAAGAAAAATGGGAGACATTGATGCTAACGAACTCATAATGGAATTGAATAGTTTTATTTATGTCATCGAGAAAGACAGAGGACTTGTCACAGCAAACAATTTTTTAACATACATATACAAGAACAGCCTTCAGGAGATATATCCGAATCTTTGCATTTGCATCAGAATTCTTCTGACCACACCAGTTACTGTCGCTGGTGCTGAAAGGAGCTTCAGCAGAATGAAACTGATCAAGAATATCCTGCACTCAACCATGACAGATGACAGGCTTTCTGCGCTTGCAATTATCTCAATCAAAAACAAGATTGCCATATCTCTGGACTATGATACATTGATTAACCAATTTGCGGAGAACAAGGCTCAAAAGAAGCCCTTTGCATAAATATGGAATACATGTACACTGTAGGCCTATGTATACATAATATGAACCCTGTATATTGTATAAAATAAATACCACATTCCAGTTTCTGCATTATAAGGGGCCCCGGACATATGTTCGGAGGGGGCCACGTTCTTTATTGGTACGGCCCTGCCCAAATAAATCCATTTTACCTCATATAAAGCTTATGCAATGTAAACTCATAAATTATTCACCCTCTATAACACTGATAGGGAGATATGAATGGATGTTTGCTCTCCTAGGTATTAATACATACTCTGGGTCAATTAATAAGTAAAATGTTAAATACAGAATGTAGGATTTAAGTGGTTCCAAGTAGTAACAGACAGAACAAAGTAAGTCACCAAGCACAATAAAATAAAATGCGCAAATCTATGTCTAATCAAACTGAATATAGATAATCTCATACTTAGAGATACTTCAGTAAGTTTTTTCCTCAGACTGGACACCTTCCACGCCTGGGCACAATTCTTTCCCCAGGTAAAACTCTTGTTCCAGCTCAGGTTGTAGCTAGGGGATTTTTCATGATAGCTCCTCTCCTCACTTTGTTCTGTTCCACCCATTTATATATCTTTTGCATAAGGCAGGAATCCTTTGTCCCTCTGGGTTTCCACCTCCCCTCACTGGAAAAGCACCAGGTTAAAGATGGATTCCAGTTCATGTGACATGATCACATGTCACTGTAAGACCCCAAGCCTTCATTCCTCCCAGCCTTATTTACAGGAAGGCTTGCCTGCAAACAGAGCCATCCAGTCAATTGTCCTGGTTGATGGGAGCCGTTAAGATTCCAGGTTTCAGAGTAGCAGCCATGTTAGTCTGTATCCACAAAAAGAACAGGAGTACTTGTGGCACCTTAGAGACTAACAAATTTATTTGAGCATAAGCTTTCGTGGGCTACAGCCCACTACATTGGATGCATAAAATGGAACATATAGTGAGGATATATATACACACATACAGAGAACATGAAAAGGCGGGAGTTGCCCAACCAACTCTAAGAGACTAATTAATTAAGATGAACTCTTGTCAACAGGAGGAAAAAAAACGTTTGTAGTGATAATCCAGATAGCCCATTTAAGACAGTTTGATAAGATACTTAACATGGGGGAAATAGACTCCATGTGTGAAATAGCTCAGCCATTCCCAGTCTCTATTTAAGCCTAAATTGATAGTATCTAGTTTGCATTTTAATTCAAGTTTAGCAGTTTCTCACTGGAATCTGTTTTTGAAGATTTTCTGTTGCAAAATTGCCACCTTTAAATCTGTTAAATCACTATATGTTCCATTCTATGCATCTGATGAAGTGGGCTACAGCCCACGAAAGCTTATGCTCAAATAAATTTGTTAGTCTCTAAGGTGCCACAAGTACTCCTGTTCTTATTAAGATTCCAAACCACCATTAATGGCCCATACTTTGCATAATTACAATAGGCCCTCAGAGTTATATCTCATATTTCTAGTGTCAAATACAAGAGTGATACCTTTATGGAAATAGTTTGACTACACTCAGAAGACAATAAGCTTTGTAATGATACCTTACAAGAGACCTTTTGCATGAAGCATATCCCAGGTATTTCCAGCGAAGATAAGGAGGTGTTAATACCATTATACAAGGCACTGGTGAGATCTCATCTGGAATACTGTGTGCAGTTCTGGTCTCTCATGTTTAAGAAGAATGAATTCAAACTGGAACAGGTTCAGAGACAGGCTACTAGGATGATCTGAGGAATGGAAAACTTGTCTTATGAAAGGAAACTCAAAGAGCTTGGCTTGTTTAGCCTAATCAAAAGAAGACTGAGGGGAGATATGATTGCTCTTTATAAATATATCAGAGGGATAAATATTAGGGAAGGAGAGGAATTATTTAAGCTTAGTACCAGTGTGGACACAAGAACAAACGGATATAAACTGGACACTAGGAAGTTTAGACTTGAAATTAGACGAAGGTTTCTAACCATTAGAGGATTGAAGCTCTGGAACAGACTTCCAAGGGGAGTAGTTGGGGCAAAAGACATATCTGGCTTTAAGACTAAGTTTGATAAGTTTATGGAGGCGATGGTATGATGGGATGGCAATTAATTTGGCAATTGATCTTTGATTATCAGCAGGTAAGTATGCCCAGTGGTCTGTGATGGGATGTTAGATGGGATGGGATCTGAGTTACTACAGAGAATTCTTTTCTGGGTGCTGGCTGGTGAGTCTTGCCCACATGCTCAGGGTTTAACTGATTGCCATATTTGGGGTAGGGAAGGAATTTTTCTACAGGGAAGACTGGAAAAGGCCCTGGAGGTTTTTCACCTTCCTCTGCAGCATGGGGTGCAGATCACTTGCTGGAGGATTCTTTGCAACTTGAGGTCTTCAAACCACAATCTGAGGACTTCAATAACTCAGATATAGGTTAGGGGGTTGTTATAGAAGTGGATGGGTGAGATTCTGTGGCCTGCATTGTGGAGAAGGTCAGACTAGATTATCATAATGGTCCCTTCTGACCTTAAAGTCTATGAGTCTACATTATATTCATTCATTATCAATTTTTTATAAAATCATATAAACTGCAATGTCACAGTTCACTTTCCAATAAGTAAACTAATTGAGCTTAAGTATTGCTTTATTCAGGAAATACAGACTTTTCAAAGGACATCAAACAGGAAACGTTTAGCTGTAACTGGTATTGAATAGGTGAAATTGTACTGAATTAGTGCATTATCAGTGAGTGCCTACAATTTTTTTCTATTAGATGAGATTTGCTGTTATGCAAGTGACTGTTAAGTTGGCTTTCACAATGAAATAAAACTGCTCCAGTGAAACCACAGCAGCAGCTCAGCGTCTCACACATGCAGACACCCACCTCAACATGTTAACTTCAAAATGTCAGTGGGACCATTTAAAGGCTATCATTGTTAAGCCAGAGCACTTAAAATTAGACACTCACATGGAGTCCAGGCACTCTTACTAAATAGTGAATCTGGCCCTAAACATTAAATAAGAAAATAGATTTTCTACATCATATATTTAGATCATTAGAAATATCATATATTAAATGTAACCACTTCACTAATCTTCACATTCCATAATTAGTGCACAGCTTTGTCAGAAGTCTTTCCTCATTCCCACAGTAAATCAAGATTATGCTCTGGCTTTACACTACCACACAGTACAGTACAGTAACTACAAGATCAAAGCTTAAGTAATCAGAACCCTGGAATATTTGGAGTAGCTGCTCTACTATCTCCAGACTTTCAGCTAATAAGGAGTAAAAGTGTTACACTGACCTTATTCAAGTACATTTAGGGCTTGATCCTAAGCTCACTGAATCCCCCTCCCTCCCTTGTGTAGGTTGTGCAAGGTTGTGCAGACTGACACTATACTGCAGATACTTTATGGCATTAAGGTAACTCAATCAGTAAAGTTTAAATCATATTGAATTAGGTTTAATATCTTTTGAGTACATTGTATTAAAAATGTTGTTGTGTCCATGCTTTTGTGGAATTGTATGTAACTGCACTAGGAGCACGTGGGTGCTAATGTAATTCCACAGGTCATGAGCCCTTTGTAGCCACGTGGAGAGGTTGCCACATATTAGTTCAAACTGGATTCTCCACAGACCAACGGTTAATGAAAGGATGTATGGATAAATACCCTAATTTTAAACAGGATCCCTGATCCACAGAGGGCCCAAGCCTTAGGAAAGCATTGGAAGGACTTGGTCTGCTGACTTCTCCCTGATCCTGGGGCTGGCAGGGGCTAACTGTATAAGTAGGGGCATTGCCAGCAGATCGAGGGATGTGATCATTCCTCTCTATTCAACATTGGTGAGGTCTCATCTGGAGTACTGTGTCCAGTTTTGGGTCCCACACTACAAGAAGGATGTGGAAAAATTGGAAAGAGTCCAGCGGAGGGCAACAAAAATGATTAGGGGGCTGGAGCACATGACTTATGAGGAGAGGCTGAGGGAAGTGGGATTGTTTAGTCTGCAGAAGAGAAGAATGAGGGGGGATTTGATAGCTGCTTTCAACTACCTGAAAGGTGGTTCCAAAAAGGATGATCTAGACTGTTCTCAGTGGTACCTGATGGCAGAACAAGGAGTAATGGTCTCAACTTGCAGTGAGGGAGGTTTTAGGTTGGATATTAGGAAAAACATTTTCACTAGGAGGGTGGTGAAGCACTGGAATGGGTTACCTAGGGAGGTGGTGGAATCTCCTTCCTTAGACATTTTTAAGGTCTGGCTTGACAAAGCCCTGGCTGGGATGATTTCGTTGGGAATTGGTCCCGCTTTGAGCAGGAGGTTGGACTAGATGACCTCCTGAGGTCCCCTCCAACCCTGATATTCTATGATTCTATGATTCTAACCTGGCTCAGCTTGGGCAAGATCTTCAGCTGGTATGATTTGGGGAAGTTTCATTGTCTTCAGTGGCTCTATATCAAGTTACACCAGCTAGGAATCCAGCCCTTAATCTCTTATTGTCATTTCAATTCTTGTTAAAAAATTTTGAACAGACAGGTTGCTGAAGGAGACTGTGAACATTTCAGAGAATAGCTTCAAACACATTTAGACTGGGACTCTAAACGAGCATCCGTAAAGTGCACAAACAGAAGGAAAGAAGGGGCACCTCTGTTTTCCCAACATTCAGCACAAAGCTCCCAGATTGGTCCTTTGGTACTGGGAGTAACCTGAATATTGTTCTGGTTTTGATAAAGTAACCAATTATCACATAGTCCAGTTTCCTGGGTGGCAAGATGGACTGGAATTCCCCAGGAGACTGGTCTGTGACTCCATAGTAAGGCAGTTAAAATGCTTTAGGAGTTCACATTTGTTACTGGGTTTGTGAAATCTAATTATAGAACACACAGCCAGTTTGGGATCTCTGCCCTGCTCCTTGACAGCCTGCCCTAAGGTTGACACTCATGGTCGTGATCCACTCCAGGCAGGGTGACAGTGCCAAATTTAAGTACTTCATTTGTTTAAGCACAACTCAAGCTGTAGAGACTCGTGATGTTAGCTCTGGAGGCCTCCAGTTCAATCCATGGAGGTACTCAAGATTGCAGTTGCTATAAAATGGAAGCTGATCTGGGATTCAAACTGCTGTGAGCCTGAGACATATGAGACCAGCTTGCTCTGTTCAGGGAAGTATATAACCCACCGTTCAGTGTGAGTGACACATACTCCTGTGTGCCCAACCCACAGAGCATGTGAGCGTGTTACAGCTGCCAGCTGGGGAGTTATTTCTCTGACTCAGGCTTTTAGCTCTAGATACCCACAGCTCAATCCCAAGTCACCGAGATGGTGATTCTCTTCCTCTCCCATTCCTCTTTTGTCTCTGTATGAACCTCATTGATTGTATTTTGTTTGAATTTACATTGCAAGCTCTTTGGAACAAATTGTTTTTTTTTCTATAAAACACCCAGTACACAAATAACACTCTATATTTTTTACAAAGTATTTATTAATATTTCCACTAATGACCTCTGAAATCAACTCTTATCAGCCCAGATGGGAATGACAGTTATTCAGTATGGTGGGAGTGCTCTGGCTGACAGGGGAAGATTCCAGTTTGGGGTCTCTGCCCTGCTTCTTGACAGTCTGCTGTGTGTTTTATCACCTGAAACTGCAGCCTCTCAGTCTGAATGGTAACACAGCAAATTGAAGTGATTTCTCTTTGTCTTTGGAACACCCCAGGATGTGTGTCTCGGATGCTGTGATCCTCAGGCTTCAGCTAATCAGCTCTCTTCATACAAATACAACGATATCGTTGTGTACAATTATAGGAGGAGGCTTCTCCTGCATTCAGAAGTACACAGGACTCCCCAGGCTCTTTCTTCTTTACTTGCAACCTGGGGTGGAAAGCTACATTTAACACTTAGCCATGACATTTTTGTAAAATCACAAACAGCGTCATTGCATTTGGCTGCCTAAATATTGGGGTTAACTTGTCTTATCCATTAATTTCACTTCTCAGAATAACATGTCCTGCAAGATGAGCTATGAAAAGCACTTCTTTGTGATTTGGAATTTTTTTTGGTGTGAGATTGTTAATTTAGCTGAGATGGTCTCTTGTTTTCTATTTACTGCAGTTGTTGTACAATTTAATATTTAGGGGTAGGAGGGTGTTCTCTTCTTTTCCTCATTAAGTGTAATGGTGACATCACCCTTAGTCCATGTTTCAGCTTTGAAATGTCCCATTTTAGAATATTTGTGAATGCATATATTCATTTGTAGCTTTGACAGAGTTACACCTACCACTGTTAATGTTATTCAATTGTTTTATTATGTTTATTGGTTTAGATATAAACAATCCAAATAGCACCACTCCTTCCTGTGACAATTTGTAAAAGTAAAAAATACACAATAATTCTATACGTTCAGTAGCAATGCCAGAGTGCAAATTCTATAAGAAATGCACAAGGATGTAAAACACAAGTGAACAACTTCTAGATCTGCCAGAGACTTACAGGTCAGTGGAATAAGCTGTGCCATCCTCCCACATCCAGCTTGAAGCAGCTCCTGTACGGAATAGTCCAATCCAGTGAAAACATGCCAGTCTGTTTATGAAATCCTGTTTGGAAACAAGACTAAATTATTTACATCAATCGACATTGGCAGGTGTATGGATACCAGGGATGAGAATAAGGTCTTCGTGTCCCAAACAGGACCAGTGTGTTGTAATGCCCATACATTAGTCAATCACACCCCATTTTCTCCAGAAAAGTCAGCCATAGATTTTATGGATCTTTTTGCCCAATTTAATCTGCACCTGTCCCTCACGGGAAGCATCACAGCTACCTCCTAGCTGAGAAGAACTGATAGGATACCTTGGAGAACAAGTCAACACAATTTTCCCATAAGCCAGGGGTATCACTAATGAGAGAGATGAGGAGTTCTCTTCCCAAGCAGCACAGACACTAACCCAACAGCATTTCCAGCATCTGTTAAAGAGAGAAGGAGCTTGATTTTATTCTCAGATGGGTTTAATTTCATTGACTTCAGTGGAGGAAGTCCTGATTCACGATGGAGTGAAAGGAGACTAAGACTCTAGGAAAGGACTCTGTGCCTTCCTCATGCCATACACTCCCTTTAATCACTCCTGAAGTCAGTAATAAAATTTGCATTCACTCCTTCTCTGGTGCCCAAAATTTGCCCAGCGTCTCTTGGGGACACAGCTCTGAATACAACACGAGCAGTTTAGAGGGTCATTTTACCCTGCCAGAGTTATTTTTCATTTTATACCCATATCCTACTTCACCACCAGATGGATATTGGGCAAATATAGTTTGGAAAATACAGGAAAATAAGGCAAAGGGTAAATTCCCTACCAGTTCTTCCTTGTTCTCTATCCTCAGCAGTCTGGAGCCCTGAGATGAGCAGTATTCTCGACTCTTCTGCCAGGAGCTCCTTTCATGTGTAAAATGGTAACACTTCCCTCTATGCTGTATCCAGCCCTCAGGGCAAGTGTTGCATTTATCTCCTTGAAAAAAAGAGCAATATAGAACCAGCATATTTCTCTATTGATGGGTGCGACACAGTTTGATACTGAATGTCACCGTGTACTAGCTAGTGTGTATATTTCTCACTGGGAATGTAGTGTTTGTCTTGCAGGCTAGGATGAAGCTGATGTTGGCGCCCGAAAAATAACCTGGGATATGGAATACTTGGGTCAAAGCCCTTTTCTGATTCAGGCAGAGCAGAGACTTAACCCTGGTTCTCCCTCATCCCACTTGAGTCCCCTCAGCTCCAGGCTGTTGGCTACTCTGGGGTTTCTCTGTTTTTTCATGGAAAACTTTGAAAGGTCTCAGTTTTATCCCAACATGAAATGAGAAAATTTTGAATTCTCAAAAGTACTCATTGGGACAGGAAACCTGTTTCCCATCCAGCTCCATTCAGATCACAATGAACAAGAAAAGCAAAGAGAGCACTAGAGGAGAGAGGGAGCAATTCTCATATAGGAACAACCAGCGCAGCATTGTTCTCCTCACAAAAAGCAATTGTGCAGGAGGTAGCAACAGTGAGATTCCTTTCTGAACAACTTGTTTCTGCTGCAAATGAGCCATCATCACTATGGCCTCATTTTCAAAGTGATGGCAAATGATGATGTTGACTAGGATGAAAACCTGATATATAAGCTAACGCAGGGTCAGTGCTGTGGGAGGGAATGAGGGTCTCTCTGTGCAGCAAACTATTTGTCTATTGCATTTGTCAAAATCCCTCTGTTTATCAGTGTCTTTCCCTTGTACCATTGAGAGATGTAAGTTGGGAAAGAGCTGCCCAGGTTTCTCTACTTTGAGGCTATTGAGCCAGGGATCATCGATTATGTCCACTATCAAAGACACCATATTTTTGCCAATATTTGTTTGTAGCTTTCCACGTAATTAATACTTAGATGAGGCTCTTGTACATTTTGTGCACAGAGGCAGAAGTACTTTTTTGTTGTTAATAAGGACAAGGAGAGCTGGATTCTGATTAAGCAACAATATTACCATAAAGGATATAACAAAAGAGTGAGTCTGATCGATACCTTCCCTATTCACAACATTTGAGAGTTCTCTGTTATTGGCTTGGAGATCATCTCTTTGTTGCGTGCAGTTTTTCAGGGTTTCTTTCAATTGGGTGAGGTTTTTCAGAATAGCCTGTTTCTGGATAAGTTCCTCATTCTGTCTTCTCATTTCATGGGAAGCCGGGAGAGCTTAAATCCGTAAAACAAGCAATCAGTTAAAACAAAATTAAATACACTTATATAAATCATTTGGCTTTTGTATTATAAGGGTGCTAACAGTGATTGTCACAGTTGTCATTGTGGCTTACACACTGGGGATTGAACTGGAGACCTTCTGAGCTAAAAGCATGAACTACTACAGCTTGAGTTAAAGGCTTAGGCTACATTTGAAAGATATAGCAGCTTAGCTCTAGTAGTCAGGAGTGTGAAAAAGAATTCCACTATATGATAAGCTAATCCCCCGCACAGATACAGCTTTGTAAATGGAAGAATGCTATGTAGCTACCATCATCTGGGGAGGTGGTGTTCCTATTCCAGTGGAAAAACGCTTTCCATCAGAGTAGATCACATCTACACTTTTGGGTTATGCCAACATAGCTAAAGCAATGTAGCTATTCTGGTATAGTCTCCATAGCATAGACATACCCAAAGACAGAAAGTTTTTCAGAGTATCCTCATTCTGCCTTCTCACTTGATGGGAAGCCTGGAGAACTCAAATCCTTAACACAAGAAATAAGTTAAAATAAAATTAAATACACTTGTATAAATTTGAATTTTCCAGTCTCAGGATGGCAATAGCAATTGTGACAGTTGCCCTCATGGCTTACACACTGGAGACCTCCAGAGCTAAAAGTATGAGCTGATATAACTTCCGGTAAATGCTTGGTCTGTACTAGAAAGATAGGTCAACATAGCTACATTGGTTAGGAGTGTGAGAAAAACACGCCTAACTGATGTATCTATGCCGACCTAACCCCCAGCACAGACAGAGCTATGTAAATGAAAGAATGCTATGTAGCTACCATCATTTGGGGAGATGATGTTGCTATTCCAATGGTCAAACTCCTTCCATTGGAGTAGGTCATGTCTACACTTTGGGGTTATGCTGATACAGCTATAGCAGTTTAGCTATTCTGGTACAGTCTTCATAGCATAGTCAGACCCAAAGACAGAAATGTCAGTAGCCATGGGCTGTAACAACTCATTTCCTCTGTGGATTAGCACACCGGGGGCACTAATAATCCCAACTATACATGTACAATGATAGAATCTAAAATAGCTGTTACCACTCAAGAGAGAGATCTTGGAGTCATTGTGAATAGTTCTCTGAAAACATCCACTCAATGTGCAGCACTAGTCAAAAAAGTGAATAGAATGTTGGGAATCATTAAGAAAGGGATATAAGACAGAAAATATCATGCTGCCTCTATATAAATCCATGGTACGTCCACATCTTGAATACCGCATGAAATACTCTCCATCTCAAAAAAAGATATATTGGAATTGGAAAAGGTGTAGAAAAGGGCAACAAAAATGATTAGGGGTATGGAAGAGCTTTTGTGCGAGGAGAAATTAATAAGATTGAGATTTTTCATTTTGAAAAAGAGACTAAGGGAGGATATGATAGAGGTCTGTAAATTCATGACAGGTGTGGAGAAAGTAAATAAGGACGTGTTATTTACTCCTTCTCATAACGTAAGAACTTGGGGTCACCAAATGAAATTAATAGGCGGCAGGTTTCAAACAAATAAAAGGAAGTATTTCTTCACACACAGTCAACTTGCAGAACTCTGCCAGAGGATGTTGTGAAGGCCAAGACTATAACAGGGTTCAAAAAAGAAGTAAATAAGTTCATGGAGGATAGGTCCATCAGTGGCTATTAGCCAAGATAGGCAAGGATGGTTTCCCTAGTCTGTTTACCAAAAGTTGGGAATGGGCGACAGGAGATGGATCACTTGATGATTACCTGTTCTGTTCATTCCCTCTGTCACACGTGACATTGGCCACAGTTGGAAAAGAGGATACTGGACTAAATGGACCTTTGGTCTGACCCAGTATGGCCATTCTTATGAGATTTACACAATGTAGAGTTTTCCTTTTTATTTTGATGTTAAAGTAATTAAGGAACTGGTAACTGTCAAAGTTCCCTCCCCACTCTCAGCTCTAGGGTACAGATGTGGAGACCCACATGAAAGACCCCCTAAGATAACCTCTACCACTTTGGTTAAAAGCTCCCCCAAGGCACAAATTCTTCCTGGTCCTTGGAATGGTATCTCTGCCACCACCAAGTGAGTTAGACAAAGATTTAGGAAAAGGATCACTTGGAGTTCCTATTTCCTCAAAATATCCCCCCAAGCCCCTTCACCCACTTTCCTGGGGAGGCTTGAGAGTAAACAAGGTGAGCACAGACCAGCCCCTTGGGTTTTTAGGACACTAAAAACCAATCAGGTTCTTAAAAATAGAACTTTATTTTAAAGAAAAAGAAAAAGTAAAAGAAGAACCTCTGTAAAATCAGGATGGAAGGTAATTTTACAGGGTAATCAGATTCAAAACACAGAGGATTCACCTCTAGGCAAAAACTTTAAAGTTACAAAAAAACAGGAATGAACCTCCCTCTTAGACTAGGGAAAATTCACAAGCTAAAACAAAAGACAATCTAATGCATTTCCTTCCTGTTACTTACAATTTGTAATCTTAGATGCTTAGTTCAGGTATAGCTTTAGGAGATATATTTTCCTTACCCTGGTTCCTCACTGTCCCGGAGAGAACACAAAGGAACACAAAACAAAAACCTTCCCCCACAGATTTGATAGTATCTTCTCCCCTTATTGGTCCTTTTGGTCAGGTGACAACCAGGTTATCTGAGCTTCTTAACCCTTTACAGGTAAAGGAGGGATTTTATGCTACCTTTAGCTGTATGTTTATGACAGTAACACTGCTTTGCTATTAACAAAACAGTCTCTATGATCTTAAAATCAGATTAACAGAATATGTCCTCATCATTCTCATGATTAACAGTGACGTAAGTAAGAACAAAATCAGGCCCCATTCCCTTTTGAACTGGTGAACTGAGCAAACTTGAAAGACCATGAAACCAATCAGAAGCAAGAAATGTGGAGCCATGCAGCTCTGTATCATGATTAGAGCTGAATGAATAATTAATTTTTTGGTTTGTAGATGAAAAATCATAGAATCAGGGTTAGAAGGGACCTCAAGAGGTTGTCTAGTCCAACCCTCTGCTCAATCCTCAGACAGATTTTTGCCCCAGATCCCTAAATGGCCCCCTCAAGGATTAAACTAATGACCCTGGGTTTAGTAGGCCACTGCTCAAACCACTGAGCTATTCCCCCCAAATCTGGAACAAAAATTGGTTAATTTTGAACCTGAACTGATATTTTCCAGTTTTTCTCCTGGAACAAAACCCAAAAAAACAAAATTAATTTCAGATCTATAGGCAGCCAAAATGAAAATAAAGAAAAAAAGAGGGGGGGGGGTCTTTTCATTTCCTTTTAGGGCTGTTTTTCAAACCAAAACACGTTTTTTCAGTTCTTCCTAGAGTTTTGTTTTGAGGTATTTTTCAAGCTTTTTATTCTGAAATCACTGAATCAAACCATTTCCCTTTCTTAAATAAAAAATTATTTTTTGGCCAAAGGTATTCTTTGAATTCTATCTGAATTCACGAATAGTTTCAGTACCCTGAAAAATGCATTGTTTGGGCTAATAAAATATTCACTGAAAAAAATTCACCCAGTCCTAGTCATGATGCCATTTCTAACCACATTTAAACTATAGATAGTTTAAGTCTCAAATCAACTCAAGTGTTCACTCAGAAGGACTCTTAGGACCACCCCTCTCCCTAGGCTTCAGAGCTGGAGCTGCACCACAAAATGTAACTTCAGAGTGCTGTCTGTACAGCAATTTGTAGAGCATTGGTGGAAGCCCTGCTAGCCTGAGTCTATTGACCTGGGCTTGAAGGCTTGCTCCTGCTTGTTCCAAAATGCTGTGTAAACACACCTTAAAAGTATCTCAGCTTCTCACATGTTTTACAGTTAAAATTCAAATCACAGCTTGGCGGGTAACAGGCTCTGACTAACAAATATAAGTTGTTTTTCACAAAGTAATGCAAACTATGACAATGTCTCACACATGCATTTACACACCGCATTCAAAGCCCTTCTAAAATTTATAATGTTTCAGATCATATTTTTTGCCGTCTTGACAAATACTTACCCATGGCAACCCAAACCCTTGCAGTTACTAGCAAAGCCAGACAGAGGAGCCCCAGAATCACTGTAAGGAGCCATGGTGAAGATGAAGGAGATTCTAACAGAAATAAGAGAGCAAATGAAAGCAAACATGGCTAGAAAGTGCCCCTTTCCTGAGACTCTGGGATCAGATCAGAGCTCTCAGCCACACCAGTCTATCAAATCCAGAACCCACCATTGGAGCTAAACCAATCCAATAATAATAACTATTAAATGTGTGTTCAATAAATCTGGCATGAATTGAGATGACTTGGAGAAAACAGTTGCTCCTGGTGAAGGCCAGAGCTGTCACATCCCAATTTCTGCCCAAGCCTTGGCCCAGTGTGATCCTAAGCAAGTTCCTGGTAATGTGCCATTTCCTGCCACAGTAGACAAAATTCTAATTTTATTGTTTCTGAAATATGAGGCCATGGGCAGTGGGTACACCAGGAGGATGTTTTGCTATAAACACTTTGGTAAAAGAACATAAGGAGCCAGCAGTTCATAGTGCATAATATTTTGCTGCATCTTCTACTTTGAAAGAGTGTGAAACTCCAGGTCAGAGTAGGCCATTTCCTGCTCACTGATTTCTGATAGTCTATAAGGATGGAAAGACAGCTCTATTAAATTGTCATCACAGTAGGTGGGAATATAACTTCATAGATGTTAAGGCTAGACGGCAACATTATGATCATCAGGTCTGAGTTCCTGCATAATATAACACAGGCCACAGGAACCACACCGAGTAATTCCTGTTTTTAAAACCAATAATTTATGATTGAACTAGGTCATATCTTTTAGGAAGAGAGTCAATCTTCATTTAAAGACTCCAACTGGTGGAGAATTATCACATTCCTTTGTTATCTGTTCCACTGGTTAATTACATTTGCTGTTCAAAATTTGTGTCAGATTTCCAATTTGACCTTTATCAGAGTCATCCAATTAGGAATGCAAGGACGTCAGGATTTGACCCAATGCAGGCTGTAGCTGTTAGATTATGCAGATGAACAGAAAGCATATAGTGAGATGATGAGTTAAATATTAGTTTCTTATTATTTTCTGCTACCGGTAAACTATATATAAACCATTTAAAAATATTTCTGTTTCTTATGAAGCTTGCAAATAAGATAGTAATTACAAGAAACCTTGCAGGGCACCAGTAAACTGATGCCTTAGCTTGCAACAGCAACTAGAACTCTGGCCTATCTAGAAGCTGTTCTGGAGAAAAGCCAAGAGATTCAGGCTGAATCATCTAAGAGAACTCAGCTTACTTTTTCTGTATCAGAGCTAGTAACATTATGGTTATAGATGGGAGACCTGGCAAGTATAAGGAGTCCAAATGACTATAATGAAATGTGCCAGATAGGTATGGACTTTTGGAACAATAAGTGTTAAATAGATTTCCTGGGGAATCTCTGGTGTTCATGCAAATTCCACAATGCTGGTTATGCAACAATAACAAAAACATCTTTTTGAAGCTACACCCCAGGGGAGTGGGTCATTGACTGGGGTTTACCTGTTCTTGGAAACTGGAAATCAAAGGCCTGAGCAGTATAAAAAACAGCTGAACTATCCAGTCGGGGTATGGTTTCTGATCTTAAATGCTGAACTTGAGAGCAAATGGGCAAACCCATTTGCTGGGGTCTGAAAATTGACAACTACCAGAGCCCAGTGTTGAAGCTCGGGGTGACCTCAGGTAAGCTTTTAGCATGCATTCAGGTCATTTTATTGTTGTTTTTTTTAACGTTTTTTCTTCAGTGCTTTTGCCCTAAGAATAAATGCAGTTTGCTTTGTGAATATTGATTGGTAACTGGAATACACTGTTATAGCCCTTGGAGAAAGAGTTAACTGCAGATGGTGGTCCCTGATCAGATCTGCTGGGAAATTGCGGTCAGGTGCAGAGGGACTGCAAGCATAAACTTGCAGTCTGAGGGCAAGTGACAGCTGGAAAGCCTAAAATCTCAAATAGGTGCCCACAACGAAGAGCAGGAGGGAGGGTCATCTATGTAGTTAAGTCTGGAATTGTGTCAATGGTTATCCTCAGGTACAAGAGACCTTTCTCATGAGTGATGGCTCCAAAGCTTTGCCAAGTGGCAGAAAGATTCCATGGTGAGGCTTCAGGGCAATGGAAGTTCTGGAAAACCTGAACAGTGCACTCAAGATGGAAAATATTTGCTCAGAAAGCAATCCACCCAAATGCCTTCTCTGATAGCCCACCAGGGGGTCAGCTGACCAATCACAGGTGCACTAGCCTTCCCTCTTAAACAGCGAGTATCACCCTGTGACGGAAGGCTTTATTATTTCATAATCAAATTGCTGCATTCCAGGGCTTTGTAGGCACAAAGCCACCTCGTTCCCATATCTGGAAAACTATTCATTTCTGGGGGTACCTTCATATCACACAGACTGGCGCAAAATTAACATAGTTTTACTGACATCTGAGAAAAAATTCTAACAGATTCTTGCTTTATAACAGGGGTAGGCAACCTATGGCACGTGTGCTGAAGGCGGCACGCGAGCTGACTTTCAATGGCACTCACACTGCCCAGGTCCTGGCCACTGGTCTGGGGAGCTCTGCATTTTAATTTAATTTTTAAAATGTTTAAGAAGCTTCATTAAAAGCCTTGTTTACTTTATATACATACAACAATAGTTTAGTTATATATTATAGACTTATAGAAAGAAACCTTCTAAAAATGTTGCAATGTATTACTGGCACGCGAAATCTTAAATTAGAGTGAATAAATGAAGACTCGGCACACCACTTCCGAAAGGTTGCCGACCCCTGCTTTATAATGTTAGAGTTTGTAGATTAAAGCTCAAGAAGGAGATTTGAATAAGGCTAAAAGAATAACGTTAAACATAGATTCAGGAGATTATAAATATGCAGTACCTGTGATCCTGGCATGCTTTGGTCTTTGTTTTCTCTTCTGCTCTGCAGGAGTATGAAATCTGAGGTCCACAAAGCTCACTGACTCATCACTCATTTCTGGTGGGTTATGGGATAGAAATTCCAGAGATGGGGTTAGTGAACTCAGATGAACATTGGGATTTGTACTGCAGTGAAATGGCCTGTTAGCGCCAGTAAGAGTATAAACATGAACAGGAGCAATGTAACAGTCCAGCCAGCTCAGTGGCTCAGGACGAGTGTTCCTGCATTCCTCACAAATGCTTAACTCCCACATAGCAAAGGCCACAAGAAACATTGTGACGGTTTGGGTCACAGAAACCCCCTTGGGACTGCCACCTGATTTGTCTAGACTACCTCTAAGACCGTTTTCCCTGCCAGCTTGGGAATTCAGTACCTTGCCTTGTTCGAGACAGACATGTTTGCCTGCTGCAAGCACAGATCCAAGTCTGAACCACGTCCCCCACAAGCTGCAGGCTTAACTGAAAATAACTTAACAAGTGCTCCTGTCTACAGCACTCAGATATCCAGCTCTAAATGGGAAACAAAACCCAAATAAATTCATTTTACCCTGTATAAAGCTTATACAGAGTAAACTCATGAATTGTTCACCCTCAATAACACTGACAGAGAGATCTGCACAGCTGTTCGCCCTCGCCACCCCAGTATTAATACTTACTCTGAGTTCATTAATAAGTAAAAAGTGATTTTATTAAATAAAAAAGTAGAATTTAAGTGGTTCCAAGGAATAACAGATAGGACAAAGTAAATTACCAAACAAAAAAAAATAAAACATGCAAGTCTAAGTCTAATACAGTAGGAAACTAAATGCAAGTAAGGCTCACCCTTAGATGTTCCAATAAGATTCTTTGACAGACCAGCCTCCTTCTAGTCTGGGTCCACAAATCACTCATATCCCTATAGTTACTGTCCTTTGTTCCAGTTTCTTTCAGGCATCCTGTGGGGTGGATAGGCTATCACTTGAGCCAGCTGAAGACAAAATGGAGGGGGTTCCCAGGAGCTTATATAATCTCTCTTGTGGGTGGAAACCCCTCTCTCCCCACTATGTAGAATTCCAGTACAAGGTGGAGTTTTGGAGTCACATGGGCAAATCATATGGCCATGCATGACTCAGTTCTTTATAGGCCAATGCCATTGTCCATACGCTAGTTTGAATGTTCTCAGGAAAGCTCAGATGTGGATTGGCATTTATCAAGGTCCATTGTTAGCCAAGTACTCCCAATTACTTGAATAACCCCTTCACACTACGTTGAACAGATTTGCCTTAGGTGCTTCCTACAGCAAATACTTTAAATACAAGCATAGAGCCAAAGCTCATAACTTCAAATAGAATCATAGACTCATAGAATATCAGGGTTGGAAGGGACCTTAGCAGGTAATTTGGTCCAACCCCCTGCTCAAAGCAGGACCAATTCCCAACTAAATCATCCCAGCCAGGGCTTTGTCAAGCCTGACATTAAAAACCTCTAAGAAAGGAGATTCCACCACCTCAATAGGTAACCCATTCCAGTGCTTCACCACCCTCCTAGTGAAAAAGATTTTCCTAATATCCAACCTAAACCTCCCCCACTGCAACTTGAGACCATTACTCCTTGTTCTGTCAAGATATAAAAATGATAAATGCATACAAATAAGATGAATACATTCAATAGAACATAACCTTTGCTAAGGTATGTTACTCATAGACTCAGACTTTAAGGTCAGAAGAGACCATTATGATCATCTAATCTGACCTCCTCCACAATGCAGGCCACAGAATCTCACCTACCCACCCTGTAACAAGCCCCATAACCTATGTCTGAGTTATTGAAGTCCTCAAATCGTGGTTTAAAGACCTCAAGAGGCAGAGAATCCTTCAGCAAGTGACCCATACTCCACGCTGCAGAGGAAGGAGAAAAACCTCCAGAGCTTCTGCCAATCTGCCCTGGAGGAAAATTCCTTCCTGACTCCAAATATGGCGATCAGTTAAACCCTGAGCATGTGGGCAAGACTCACCAGCCAGATACCTAGGAAAGAATTTTCTGTAGTAACTCAGATCCCAAACCATCTAACATCCCGTCACTGACCAGTGGGCATATTTACCTGCTAATAATCAAAGATCAATTAATTGCCAAAATTAGGCTATCCCATCATACCATTCCCTCCATGAACTTATCAAGATTACTCTTGAAGCCAGATATGTCTTTTGCCCCCACTACTCCCCTTGCAAGGCTGTTCCAGAACTTCACTCCTCTAATGGTTAGAAACCTTTGTCTAATTTCAAGTCTAAACTTCCTAGTGTCCAGTTTATATGCATTTGTTCTTGTGTCCACATTGGTACTAAGCTTAAATAATTCCTCTCTCTCCCTGAAATTTATCCCTCTGATATATTTATAAAGAGCAATCAGATCTCCCCTCAGCCTTCTTTTGGTTAGGCTAAACAAGCCAAGTTCTTTATGTCTTCTTTCATAAGACAGGTTTTGCATTCCTTGGATTATCCTAGTAGCCCTTCTCTGTACCTGTTCCAGTTTGAATTCATCTTTCTTAAACATGGGAGACCAGAACTTCACACAATATTCCAGATGAGCTCTCACCAGTGTCTTATATAACGGTACTAACACCTCCTTATTTTTACTGGAAATACCTCTCCTGATGCATCCCAAGACTGCATTAGCTTTTTTAATGGTCATATCACATTGCAGCTCATACTCATCCTGTGATAAACCAATACTCCGAGGTCCTTCTCCTCTTCTGTTACTTCCAACTGATGTGTCCCCAATTTATGACCAAAATTCTTGTTATTAATCCCTAAATACATGACCTTGCACTTTTCACTATTAAGTTTCATCCTATTACTATTACTCCAGTTTACAAAGTCATCCAGATCTTCCTGTATGATATCCTGGTCCTTCTCATAGACTCATAGACTCATAGACTCATAGGTCAGAAGGGACCAATCTGATCATCTAGTCTGACCTCCTGCACAAGGCAGGCCACAGAACCCCACCCATCCAATTTTATAACAACCCCTATCCCAGGACCGAGTTATTGAAATCCTCAAAAATGGTTTGAAGACCTCAAGCTGCAGGGAAACCACCAGCAAGTGACCCGTGCCCCACACTGCAGGGGAAGGCGAAAAACCTCCAGGGCACCTGCCAATCCGCCCTGGAGGAAAATTCCTTCCCGACCCCAAATATGGCGATCAGCTAAACCCTGAGCATGTGGGCAAGAGTCACCAGCCAGCACCCAAGAAGGTATTAGCAATACCTCCCAGCTTTGTGTCATCCGCAAACTTTATTAGCACATTCCCACTTTTTGTGCCAAGGTCAGTAATAAAAAGATTAAATAAGATTGGTCCCAAGATCTATCCCTGAGGAACTCCACAGTTCACCTTTCAGTATGACCCGTTGTAGTCTCCCCTTTAACTAGTTCATTATCCACCTTTCAATTTTCATGTTGATCCCCATCTTTTCCAATTTAACTAATAATTCCCCATGTGGAACCGTATCAAATGCCTTTACCTGAAATTGAGGTAAATTAGATCCACTGCATTTCCTTTGTCTAAAAAATCTGTTACCTTCTCAAAGAAGGAGATCAGGTTGGTTTGGCACAATCTACCTTTTGTAAAACCATGTTGTATTTTGTTCCAATTACCATTGACCTCAATGTCCTTAACTTCTTTTTCCTTCAGAAATTTTTCCAAGACCTTGCATACTACAGATGTCAAACTAACAGGCCTGTATTTACTCTAATCTTTTTTTACTTTCTTAAAGATAGGAACTATGTTAGCAATTCTGCAGTTGTACAGTACAACTCCTGAGTTTACTGATTCATTAAAAATTCTTGCTAATGGGCTTGCAATTTCATGTGCCAGTTCCTTTAATATTCTTGGATGAAGACTATCTGGGCACCCCTATCTAGTCCCATTAAGCTGTTCGAGTTTGGCTTCTACCTCTGATGTGGTAATATCTACCTCCATATCCTCATTCCCATTTGTCATCCTACCATTATACCTAAGCTCCTCATTAGCCTCATTAAAGACTGAGCAAAATATTTGTTTAGATATTGAGCCATGCCTAGATTATCCTTAATCTCCACTCCATCCTCAGTGTTTAGCCATCCCACTTCTTTCTTTGTTTTCTTATTATTTATATGGCTATAGAACCTTTTACTATTGGTTTTAATTCCCTTTGCAAGGTCCAACTCTACATGGCTTTTGGCCTTTCTCACTTCATCCCTACATGTTCTGACCTCAATAAGGTAGCTTTCCTTGCTAATCCCTCCCATCTTCCACTCCTTGTAGGTTTTCTGCTTTTTCTTAATCACCTCTCTGAGATGTTTGCTCATCCAGCTTGGTCTACAACTCCTGCCTATGAATTTTTTCATAAAACATATTCCATTTATGTCATATTTACATTCATAAGCATATTTCTATAAAGCATTATGGGGTGCAACATCACAAACATTCTACTTTTTATGGCTGGCTGGGACATTCCATCCCATCCCAGTGGATGATGATTTGGCCTCAGTTATGCACATCTTTGTCACCTCCTGGCTGGGCTAGCAATGCTTTTTAGCTGGGCATGAAGCCATCAGCCGCAGGACATTCTAACTACTACAGAAAGATGCAGCATGTCTCCTCAGCAATACAGGCTGCCGCATGCATATAACACCAGTCTTCCATTCACTGGACTAGCTCCCTATAGAATACCAGGTCAAATTAAAGATATTTATTTTAAAGGAAAACACACACACACACACACACACCCTCCAAACTACACTGTTCACATAATTTCCCCTAGGCCAGAGGAGAAGGAAAGATCAAAGTGTATGTGACAGATGTTAGTCACCTCCCTTAGTGCACTACTGAAAGGTACTCAGATAGATAGTGATGAAGGTGACATAAGAAAATGGGAAGAATAGAGCAGCATCACTTTATCTCCTTCTGATACTAGTAACTGCCTGTATTTATAAAAAATAATGTAAATATAATGGAATGATGCAGGCCCTAACTAGTTACAGCTGCAATTTAGTTTCTATTATAAACTCAATTTTGGGGCTCCACATAAATCACCAAAAGGACAGATTTGTATTAAAATTAGTAGGTGAGAACTTGGTCCAAGGTAAAATTTTTCTGCAAAATTAAAAGTGAGTTGGGAGATGTTTGTCAGATTGCTACCTTCAAAATACAGTTGGCCACTCCCAGTCCCTATTCATGTCCAAATTAATGCTGTTAAATTTGCAAATGAATTTTAGTTCTGCAGTGGCTGGCTCATTACAAAAGCAGCTTTGCCTCTCCTGGAATTGACACCTCCTCATCAATTATTGGGAGTGGACTACATCCACCCTGATCAAATCGGCCTTGTCAACACTAGTTCTCAACTTGTGAGGTAGCTCCCTTTTCTTCATATGTCAGTGTTAATGCCTGCATCTGTAATTTTCACTCCATACATCTGAAGAAGTGTTTTTTTAACCAACAAAAGCTTGTGCCCAAATAAATCTGCTAGTCTTTAAGGTGCCACCAGACTCCTTGTTGTTTTTGTAGATACTGTGACAAAGTTCCTCCTCTACTTTGGTGGGTCCTGCGCTTATTGGCGGATTTGCTCACCTCAGAGATCTTCCTCTCTGGTGAAACCCACAGTCTGGGTCAACTCCTCCTGTGTCTGATCAGGAGTTGGGAGGTTTGGAGGGAACCCGGGCCTAACCTCTACTCCGGGTTCCAGCCCTGGGCCCTGTGGATCGCAGCTGTCTATAGTGCCTCCTGTAACAGCTGGAAGACAGCTACAACTCCCTAGGCTACTTCCCCATGGCCTCCTCCAAACACCTTCTTTATCCTCACCACAGGACCTTTCTCCTGGTGCCTGATAACCCTTGTATTCCTTAGTCCTCCAGCAGCACACCCTCTCACTCTCAGCTCCTTGCACCTCTTGCTCCCAACTCCTCACACACACACACACCTCATTGACTAACTGGGAGGCTTTTAACTAGTTCCAGCCAGCCCTTGATTGGCTTCAGGTGTCCCAATCAATGTAGTTCTCTCCACTGCCTTCTAGAAGGATCTTAATTGGCCCCAGGTGTCTTGATTAACCTGGAGCAACTGCCATTTGGTTACCATGGTACCAGGGATTTGTTTAGCCTAGGGCTGACATACCTGTTCCTCACTACTTTACTATAGTCATCTGGCCTTGCCCCATTACGATACAGACTAATATGGCTACCCCCTGATACTTGTAGAATCAGAGACAGCCTTCTAGCACTCTAGAAGTGCTGTGTCTTCTCCTTAAAATACTTTGTGTAAATTTGAGGTCCTCCAAGAACCAAAAATATATCCACTAATTAAAGGAAATTCAGAGAAAATACAACAGAATACATCTGTAATCTAATCAAATCTTATCTGACATATCTACAGTATTTAACTTTCCTTCATTATGGTATGGTTAAGGGGTGGAAGACTTAATAGATAATTTTTTCTTCATGATGTAAGAAGTGCAGAGAAGCCCTAAGTTCCATGGAAGTCAATGAAAGTTGTGTGTGGTTTTAACAATTACTAAGGGGTCTTGAAAAACAAATGAAGTAAACTCCCTAGAGGTGGCATGGATGCAACTTAAACCATAATAAAATTTCAGAAAATTCATGTACCAATGAATGAAAAAAGAACCAGAAAGGCAAGGAATAAGCCAATATGGCTACATGGTGGGATTTGAGAAGCTATTCAAGCCAAAGAGAGTTCCTTCAAAATTTGGAAATCTGACCCTACTGAGGCTATTAAAAAGGATCAAAAATTACAACCGGTAAGAGGGAAATTAGAAGAATCAAAATGAATTTTGTAGAGCAAATAGGTATAAAAACAAACAAGAGATTGTTTAAGTTTAGCCGATGCAGAAACCCTGAAAAAAATATCAGTAGGTCTTCTGAATCACCAGAGCTTATAAGGAGCAATTAAGGATAAGAAACTGCTGAGCAGCTAAATGATTTCTTCGCATCACAGAGGATGTTGGTGAGATTCCTACCCTGACCTGCTTTTTTCTGGTAACAGAGATTGGGTTGCAGAGATTGATCTGTCAGAAGAAGCTGTGCGTGAGCAACCAAATAATTTATAAATTAGTATATCACCAGGCCCAGATGGTACATCTCAGCATTTTGAAGGTGCTTAAGTACAAATTAGCTGAGCAGCTCCTAACAAAAATATGTCATCTCTCGTTAAAAACAGACATTGTTCCTGAGGACTGGAGGATAACGAATGTTGTACCTGTATTTGAAAAAGGCTTTATGGGTGATCTGTGGAAATATAGATCAGCAAGCATTATATCTGTACTTGGTAAATTGGTTGTAAATATAATTTAAAACAACAACAAAACACCTGGAAGATCATGATCTGATAGGGTCTAACCAGCACAGATTCTGCAAAGGAAAATCATGTCTCATGAATCCTTTAGAATTGTTTAAATATGGCAATAAGGTAGTAGATAAATTAGAATCAGCTGATACAATTTATTTCAACTTTCAAAAGGCCCTTGAGAAGGTCCCGCACAAAAGGCTACTGGAGAAGTTAAGTTGTCATGGGGTGCGATGCACAGTGTAGTCATGGATCAAAAACTGGCTCCAAGGCAGAAAGCAGAGTTGTAGTAAATGGTCAGTTTTCATCAAGGAAAAAGGTTAACATTGGTGGCTTCAAGGTTCTGTATGAGATCCCATGTTCTATAATGTGTTTATTAATAGCATGGAAAGAGGTGGCGAAAATAATGAGGCAGCAAAATGACAATGCTATTTAGGTCAGTCAGGACCAGCGAGGATTGTGAAGAACTTCAGAGAGACCTAAACAAGTAGGAAAATGGGCAACATGATTGAAAATGAAACCCAATTCAATAACTGCAATGTAATACACATTGGAAGGGAAAATTTAAACAACTCGTACACCTTACAGAGGTCTAAATTAATGTATCAACTCAGGAGAGGGACCCAGACCTCACTGTAGATAGATTAATGAAAACCTTTGCTCTCTGTGCAGCTGCGGTCAACGAAGTAAACAAAATGTTAGGATGCATAAGTAATAGGATAGAGAATTATACAAAAATATTATGCCTTTATATAAATCACTGGCCTGGCCTCATCTAGATACTGTGTACAGCATTGGTCATCCCATCTCCAAAAACGCTATTGTGAAAAAAAAAAAGAATGATCAAGGTAATGGGAAGGTCATCCCATCTCCAAAAACACTATTGTGAAAAAAAAAAGAATGATCAAGGTAATGGGAAAACCCACATATGAAGACAAATTGAAAGAACTGAAATTATTTATTTTAGAAATAAGCTGAAGAAGAAGGAACATGATAACATTATATAAAGTAATAAATAATCTAGAGAGGGCAGAGCAGGAAATTCTGTTCTCTCAGTTTCTTTAAAGGGACATTCGATTAAATCTAAAGGTGGGAAATTCCAAACTGATAAAAGTAAATACTTTTTCACATACTATGTAAATAAACTGTGGAACTCACTGCCACAGGAAGTCACTGAGGCCAAGAATTTATAAGGATTCATAAAGAGACATTTATATGGATATCAAAATATCCAGAATTGTAATTAATGGCAACAACAATTTTAGAAAGTCCTGGCAGGGGACCAACTTCCTTTTATTGAACCAACTTCTGGTGGTGAGAGAGACAAGCTTTCCCATGGCTACAACAACACAGCATACAACAAAAGTTAGGGAAGGGATATTAAACCTCATGAATCAGTGTTTAAGCCAACCTCTGTTAGAACTCAGAATGAAGCCTAGTGTCAGGGGCAGATTATTCCACATATGACTAATGTGAGGGTTTAAAACTTCATTGGGAAGCATCTGGTGCTAGCCATTGTCAGGGGCTAGATACTGGGCTAGAACTAGTCTGATCAAGTGTGAAAATTTCTATGTCCCTTCTTGTAACAAGTATTTGAAGGGTGAATGCAAGAAAGCTGAAGAGAAATTCTCTAGCATTTTCTTAGGTATTATTAGCAGTAATGAGGAGAAATTGCATAAAGGGAAAATGAATGTTGAATATCATAAAGTGTTCCCCTGTAGCATAGCGAGCCCAGGGCCGACTGGGAGGTGGGGGGGCAAGTGAGGCAATTTGCCCCAGACCCCCATGAGAATATAGTATTCTATAGTATTGCAACTTTTTTTAATGGACTGGGCCCCCGAGATTGCTTTACCCCAGGCCTCCTGAATCCTTTGGGCAGCCCTGGGCGAGCCCTTTTAGAATGTGGCTTGGGTCAGTTAAAACCTGAGTAACTTAAAACTGGACTGGGCAAAGCTTTGTAAAGTAGATTGTCGAGTACAGTTCTTCATTGCTAGGTCTTTTCCATCTCTCCTTTCTATATTTCATTAAAGAATAATAATTCAGAATGATTGTTTACAGAGATCCTTTGGACTTAGTCCCTAAGAGGCATGAGCTGGAGGGTATGAAACAAAAATCTACATCCCCAGTTTTCCATTGCATACAATTGCAGCTTTAACAGCCAGTCCGATGAATTGCAGATTTCCTTCAACTCCTGCTGACTTCATAGGCATTTCAGAGTAGATTAAGGGGCATTCACCACCTCACAGGATCCAATCACTAGTATTTGCAGTTCTGTAATCTTTTAAAATTTGATTTAATGAACATTTTGTGGCCACTGTAGAGTTCAGCCAATCATAGACATTGGAGGTTTAACAGACCACAATCTAATTATAATTCATTTAGGGTAACATTTTCAGAAGTGAGTTTGGCTTTGAAAATCAATGAGATTTAGGTTTTTAAGTGCCTAAATCACTTTGAAAATGAGCACCTAATAGGATTTTGACAAGCACCTAATTCCCATGGGACTTAGCTGCCTTCAAAATCCCACTGGGCAACTATCTGCATCTTTAGATAGACTCATAGACTCATAGACTCATAGGTCAGAAGGGACCAATCTGATCATCTAGTCTGACCTCCTGCACAAGGCAGGCCACAGAACCCCACCCATCCAATTTTATAACAACCCCTATCCCAGGACCGAGTTATTGAAATCCTCAAAAATGGTTTTTAGACCTCAAGCTGCAGGGAAACCACCAGCAAGCGACCCGTGCCCCACGCTGCAGGGGAAGGTGAAAAACCTCCAGGGCACCTGCCAATCCGCCCTGGAGGAAAATTCCTTCCCGACCCCAAATATGGCGATCAGCTAAACCCTGAGCATGTGGGCAAGAGTCACCAGCCAGCACCCAAGAAGGAATTCTCCTCAGCAACTCAGTACCCATCGCATCCAACATCTCCCCGCAGACCATTGAGCAGACCTGTCTGGTGGTAATTCAAGATCAATTGCCCAAATTAACGATCCTATCATAACATCCCCTCCATATACTTATCAAGCTTTGTCTTAAAGCCAGGAAAGTCTTTTGCCCCTACTACTTCCCTCGGAAGGCTATTCCAGAACTTCACTCCCCTAATGGTCAGAAACCTTCGTCTAATTTCAAGTCTAAACTTCCTAATATCCAGTTTATACCCATTCGTCCTCGTGCCTACATTAGTACTAAACTTAAATAATTCCTCTCCCTCCCTAACGTTAACCCCCTTGATATATTTATATAGAGCGAGCATATCCCCCCTCAGCCTTCTTTTGGCCAGGCTAAACAAGCCAAGCTCTTTGAGTCTCCTTTCATAAGGCAGTTTTTTCCATTCCTCGGATCATCCTCGTAGCCCGTCTCTGAACCTGTTCCAGTTTGAATTCATCCTTCTTGAACATGGGACACCAGAACTGCACACAGTATTCCAGATGGGGTCTCACCAACGCCTTATATAACGGTACTAACACCTCCTTGTCCTTGCAGGAAATACCCCGCCTGATGCATCCCAAAATCTCATTTGCTTTTTTGTCTAAACACTTTTGAAAATCTGGTCCTTAGGGACTTTTGAAAATATTACCCCTAGTTCAATCCTCTGGCCAAGATAAGATTGTTCTCTATGTTTTGTGAGGTAGGATTAAAATAAAAAGAAAGAAAGAAAGAAAGAAAGAAAGAAAGAAAGAAGCTGCAAGGGCAAAAGAGCAATCTATTAAAAAGAAAGCAGGGTAAACAGAGACCAAAACCAGGCAAATAGTTAAGGCTTACAAACCCATTGAAAATACAGAAATAAATAGGAAAATCTTAGAAATAAATAGTACACAGGAAAGGAACGAAGGCAAAGAAGAAACATCTCATATGAACACTTCCCTCTTTTCCTCCTGTGTGGTCTCTAATTAGACTGTATGGACTAAAGGGACGCAAACTCTCTTTTTCTCTCTGTAAATTTTCCTATACATTTCCCCTCTCCCATTTTCCAATCAACTATAAAGAAGGTTACAATTTTACCTTTTGAAGTTTAATTATATTAAAAAATGTTCAAAACAAAAGAAAAAACAAAATATTTTCACAAAAATATTTTACTCCCCCTCCCTGTCCCATTTTGGGGACTAGCTCTAGTAGCTATATCTATGTGGCCTTATCCTACAATGTACAATGCACAGGTGGACCGCTATGGTCGCGTGGAGCACCATTAAATTCAGCTTGGCTGTATGAGTGTTCTGCAGTCCACCCATGTATTGTACATCGCTGTATCAGAACCACAGAGTCCAATTCTGCAATGTGCTGAGTACTCTCAACTCCCACTGACCTCATCACCTCACAATACTTGGTCTTCTTTCCAAGTGCTTTGTCCAGTGCTGTTTGATACTAGCTTACCTCTGTCCATAAGGGAGGGAAAATGTCACCTCAGACAATAAATAAATATTAGGCTACAATTCCAAGACTTCCCAATGCAGTTTGTATTAAACTTTATCCAAGGAAATAAAAAAATTAATGTACAAACACACACAATTGAGATGAGCTATCTCCTGCTGATGATAGCTCATCTCAATTGATTAGACTCTTCCTGTTGGTATGCATACTTCCACCTTTTCATGTTCTCTGTATGTATAAATATCTCCTGTCTGTGTGTTCCATTCTATGCATCTGAAGAAGTGAGCTGTAGCTTTCGAAAGTTCATTCTGAAATAAATTTGTTAGTCTCTAAGGTGCCACAAGTACACCTGTTCTTTTTACACACAAGCGATGTAATCTATAGCAATGACCTTAGTAAAAAGGAAAGTCCCTGGAGAAAAGCTGGTATTACCTTTTGTTGTGTTGGAGGGTCCACAAACTCAGCCTGAAGTCCTGGACTATAACTTTAAATCCCGTACTTCCCTTGTCTTTGCTCACAGGGAGAGAGATGGGCAGTGTGATATCACCATTCGAGTGTCCTGTTATAACTGGGACAGCGCTAGCCAAGAGAGGGATAATTATTTGTTCTGCAATTTTCTGGCTGAAACCACACAGGAAGCACTCATATTGTTGATTAGAGAGGCACGGCCCTTGTCCAAAAGCACTGAGAACAAAGAGACTTTCCTCTTCTGATGACTGAACCAGCACTGACAACACCTGTTATTTTAACTGTGTCATAACTATAAAGGGAAGGGAACAGCCCTCCTGTGTACAATACTATAAAATCCCTCATGGCCAGAGACACCAAAATCCTTTTACCTCTAAAGAGTTAAGAAGCTTAGGAAACCTGACTGACACCAGATCCAAAGGACCAATAAGGGGACAAGATACTTTCAAATCTTGGTGGGAGGAAGTCTTTTGTTTGTGCTCTTTGTTTTGGGAATTGTTTGCTCTTGGGACTAAGAGGGACCAGACATCAATCCAGGCTCTCCAAATCTTTCTGAACCAGTCTCTCATGTTTCAAACTTGTAAGTAACAGCCAGGCAAGGTGTGTTAGTCTTATTTTCGTTTTTTCAACTTGTAAATGTTCCTTTTTGCTGAGAGGATTTTACCTCTGTTTGCTGTAACTTTGAACCTAAGGCTAGAGAGGGTTCCTCTGGGCTATATGAATCTGATTACCTGTAAAGTATTTTCCATCCTGATTTTACAGAGATGATTTTTACCTTTCTTTCTTTAATTAAAAGCCTTCTTTTTAGGAACCTGATTGATTTTTCCTTGTTTTAAGATCCAAGGGGATTGGATCTGGACTCATCAGGAACTGGTGGGGGAAAGGAGGGGGGATGGTTAAATTCTCCTTGTGTTAAGATCCAGGGGGTTGGATAGGTGTTCACCAAGAACTTGGTGAAAAAGCCTCTCAAGGCTACCCAGAGAGGTGAAGGTTTTGGGGGGAAAGAGGTGTTCCAGACACGGAGGAATCTGAATGGTGGCAGCGAACCCAGATCTAAGCTGGTAGTTAAGCTTAGAAGTGTTTATGCAGGTCCCCACATCTGTACCCTAAAGTTCAGAATGAGGGAGGAACCTTGACATGGTGGGAGCATTGGGATCATTTTAAACCAAAAGCCAGTAGGATTTTTTTCTCCTTTCTAGCTGCTTAGAAAGCAGCCTGAAGGCAGAGGTGTTAAGTTTTTTAACAAGGGTCTTTGTTAAGAGAAGACTTCAAGCTTTGAGCAAGCAGTCAGCAAAAGGAATTTACAAGCTGAATTGTTTTTCTTTCTTTCTACCTCTCAGGTATAGCTAGTTAGAAAGTCTCTGTTAACCAAGCAGCCCTGAGCTAAGTGCATCCCAGTTTCAGTGAACTGCAAAGGGGTGTGGCCCAGCCCAAGAAAGCAGGAAAATGAGTACCAGTGACGCCGCTAATAAACTAGAGCTGGCCAGATTGGAAGCAACAGAGAAAGAAAATAAACATAAGAGGCGGATGGAACTAAAACAATTAGAAATTAGTATTTTGGAGGCAAAAAATGCAAGGGAAGAAACTGCCCACAAGCAAGCTATGGAGGCGAAACAAAAAAGAGATGCAGGTGAAACAAAAAGAGATGGAGGAGAGGGAAAGAGAGAGAAAGTATGAACTGAAATTAGCAAGGGCTAAGCAGGATTTAGCAGCCAACCCTAACAATCTTTCTCCAGGTACTGCTTCCCATCCCAGAAAATTCCCCACCTACAAGGCAGGTGATGATACTGAGGCCTTCTTAGAAAATTTCGAAAGGGCCTGCCTTGGGTACAGCATCTCTACAGACCAGTACATGATAGAGCTGAGGCCACAGCTCAGTGGACCCTTAGCAGAGGTGGCGGCTGAAATGCCTAAGGAATGCTTGAACGATTATAAACTTTTTCAAACCAAGGCCAGAATCAGAATGGGGCTAACACTTGAGCATGCCCGTCGGCGGTTCCGAGCCCTAAGGTGGAAAGCAGATGTGTCATTTACCCGGCATGCCTACCACATTGGAAAGAATTGGGATGCCTGGATATCAGGAGCAAGTGCTCTGTGGAAGCTCTGTCCTTCCTAATACAAATGGAGCAGTTCTTAGAGGATGTTCCTGAGGAAATAGAAAGATACATCCTAGATGAGAAGCCCAAAACTGTAACCGAGGCAGGGGAGATTGGAGCCAAATGGGTGGAAGTGGCAGAAAAGAAAAAAACTACTAGCAATTGGAGCGAATATCAGAGGGGGCAATCCGAAACCAAGCTCTAACACCGGAGGCAACCCAAGGCCCCACCTACAACCCAAGGAAAGCCCCAGACACCTTATTGTACCACCTCATCAGTCTCCAGCAACCCGCCTTGGCCCAGTGACCAGTCAGCTGGGCGATGTTTTAAATGTAATGAACTGGGACATATAAAGGCCCACTGCCCCAAGAACCCCAACCGATTACAGTTCATTACACTACAATCACACCAAAGATCCCCAGGCCCAGATGCCTCTCAAATACCCTCGGAGCAAAGGGAAACCTTGATAGTGGGCGGAAAGAAGATTATCGCATGGAGGGACACTGGGGCATAAGCGTCAGCTATCCACCAATCCTTAGTGGACCCCAATTCATCAGCCCAGAGGCCCAAGTGACAATTCATCCATTCATGTGAAAATCTTTAAACTTGCCTACAGCTGAGTTGCCTGTCCAGTACAAGGGCTGGTCAGGAATGTGGACTTTTGCAGTGTATGACAATTATCCCATCCCCATGCTACTGGGGGAAGACTTGGCCAACCATGTGAAGCTAGCCAAGAGGGTGGGAATGGTCACACGCAGCCAGGCTAAGCAAGCTTTCACATCCATCCCTGTTCCTGAGCCTTCCACCAGGGCCTGTCTGTGTTACCAGAAACCCAGACAGAAGTGGTGGAACCGGATCCCCTGCCAATGACTGCAACAGCCATAGTGGATCCAATCCCAGAGACCCAGCCAAAGCCTGTCGCAGAACCAGAAGTGGCAAAGCAACCAGCACCAGAACCATTGCCAGCACAGACTCCAGAGCTTGCAAACCCATCTACAACTCCAACACCAGGGGGCACCAGTGGGTCTGAACTGGCAGAAGCAGTAGATAACCCTACCCAAGAGGCTCAACCAGAGCCTGAAATATCACGTAGTGCACCAGTGGAGAGTGATTCACAATCAATGAAAACAATCCCATCACCTACATCGCTTCCAGAGGGACCAAGCCCAAGTCCACAGTCCAAGGAGGAACTGATGTCTCCAGCATCAAGGGAACAGTTCCAGGCTGAGCAGGAAGCACATGACAGCCTTCAGAAAGATTGGGTGGCAGCACGGAGAACCCTATTGCCTCTCAGCTCTTCTAACCAATCCCGAGAATTAAAGGTTTGTCAGTTTACAGCCCAGGCAGGAGATGACGCTGAGTGGCCTGAAGGTATCTGCTACGAAGGAAAAAGTGACAGTGGCGTGGAAGAGGTGAATCTCTCCACAACCCTGGGACGTCTGCAGTGGCAGCAGATCAAGGACTAGCTTCGCACCAATGTTCTCAGCCACCCCAGGACAGACTGAACGGGCATACCACTCATCAGGAACTGGTGAGGGAAAGGAGGGGGGATGGTTAAATTCTCCTTGTGTTAAGATCCAGGGAGTTGAATCGGTGTTCACCAGGAACTTGGTGAAAAAACCTCTCAAGGCTACCCAAGGAGGTGAAGGTTTTGGGGGGAAAGAGGTGTTCCAGACATGGAGGAATCTGAACGGTGGCAGCGAACCCACATCTAAGCTGGTAGTTAAGCTTAGAAGTGTTTATGCAGGTCCCCACATCTGTACCCTAAAGTTCAGAGTGGGGAAGGAACCTTGACAAACTTCAAAAGTTACTTGCTGTTACTTAAATTCTGAAGCTAAACAACTGTCAGAAACAAATACTCAACTGAAGTCCAAGCACATACCTTCCTTGCTTTAGGTCTTGGATGGGACTTTTCATGTTTACTCTCCGGTCGCCATAGAAGTCAACATAAAGATTCCCACTGACTTCAATGGTATTTGGGCTGGGGCACAAACAGGACTCTCCACCACCAGCAGCAATGGTGGAATGAGCATCATTATCACCATCAGAACTTGTGGCTTCAGCATCTTCAACCCCATAAGCACCTTCATTCCTATTTGGCAGTCAAGCGTGGAAAGTGAGAAGATGGAGACAGCATTTAGCTTTCCTGAATAGGTAGTTTCTGGGATGTGCTATGAGTGACACTGCATCAAAGTCAGGAATCCAGCCTTCTCTGTATACAACCCTTAGAATGGGAAAGGCACAAGGACAACTTTGGATGGAGCTTTTCACTGATGACATTTCTCGGTCTCTAGCAGTATGAGTTGTGGTCTCTGCTACATCTCTCAGCTCTGAGAATGTGCAAGAAAATTAAAAACAGCTGTTCACATCTGGAATAGGGTCAGTGATAAATGATGATTTATTAAGTGCTGACAGTGTGCACAGCTGAGTACAACATCTGCCCCAAGGGAGGCCTAGAGGAAAGTTTTATCTTGGAGATTTAGAGAATCTTTCTGGAGGGAGAAACAGTGGGCCAAATTCTTCCCTCATTTACACTGATGCAAATCAGTATCTCCACCTATCTCTGTGAAGTTACTCCTTATTTACATTATGACCGAGAGCAGAATTTGGCCCTGCATTTTTCCTGATATTGGTTAGAGTCTGTAGAATCCATGGAGGAGTGAATTTCCAGATCCCAGGGACAAAGCATCATGAAAATGACATCACTGAAACTGGGATCAGGACAAACTAGTTTGGATACAATACATACATGAACTTTCACCCAGATTTGATCCAAAACAACAAATGTTTTACTGAGGTTCATAAAAATTAGTTTCACTTGAGTTTTATTTTTGCATTTCTTAGTTTCAGCTGGGACAAGAAGTGGAAATGCCTGAGCACTGCTCAGTGAGCAGCAAACTTTGACCTAGCAGTCTCTAGCAGTCTCCTTATGTGATTCTTGCTGGCTGCAGGGCCAGTCTCTTCCTCTCCCTGTAAGCTTTCTTTTCCTCTCCTCGCTGAGACTCCTAGGCCTCCCCTCTCCTACAACCTCGTAGCAGCTTCCTCTGGCTTCTGCAGACCACACTATTCATCTCCTGACAGCATGTTTCCTGGGATATTCGCTATTGCTTCCTGCAAGCAGCATTCTCCTGCCCTTTCCTGACTCTATCTCTTCCAGGGCCTTAGGGACTTGTGGGTCTACTATAAGCTTTCAGGTAAGGCAAGGGAGGGTCCTTTCCCAGAGCAGTTGCTAGGCTCTAAAATGACTGAATGTTCTCTGAGATCAATCCTGTGAAGGTCCTCAGGGTAACCAGATTCCCTATTAGCTATGCAACTCACTTAGCTCATTGTGATGGCCTTTGGGTCATTCCTGGATCTTTGGCTCAGTCCTGCAGGGAAGATGTCTTATGAGAGCTGGCTGGCTCATTACACTATATACACTTCATAGTCCCAGCGGCAAAAAGAGTAGAAGACACAAAAGCAATAGCACCTGAACTTTTAGGCTCTTCTCACAATTTTTTCTGTTTTGCACGGAATCTAAACATTTGTTTACTATAACAGAACTCTGAAAATGGTAACTTGAATCTTGAAATGTATAGGCCATTGCAAATAGCTTTAACAATGAAATGGAAGTTGCTAATCTCTACCCTATGCCTGGAAGAAAGCCAGCAGCTATAAAAAACAATGACCACAGCTCAGCTCAGCTACCTCGAGGTGTTAACTTCAACATTTAACCAGACTATTCAAAGGCTGAAAGATATTAGGAAATGAAAACTACAAAGTGAACATTTCAGTCATATCCAGGCACATTTAAAACAACTAAATCTGGATTCAATCAAACCCAATGAGTCAAATCCATCCCTAGTGGAGGAGTCAAAAAAGGATTAGATTTATACATGGATAATGAGAACATCCACAGAGACGTTACATAGGGAAACAAATTGGGAATATATTTTGGAAGGATTAAAGATCATCATGCTTCAGGGCATAAATTCTGCATTACCTGGCAGGGTTAGGAAGCAATTCTCCCTATAGGCAGGTTTATCTAGTAAGAGGCTTCTTGCACTTATCTCTGAATCATCTGGACTTGGTCGCTGCCAAGGACAAGATACTGAATTAGCCAAATAACTGCTCTGACAACAGTTTTTTAACAAAGCCACAAGATAAGAAATACTTGTGAAACTAATTTGCATATACTTATGAACAACAAATAGATCAACAGAAATCAGAATCAATTTGTGAACAAGTCACTAAACAAGAGAATAAATATTGTCAAGGGTATAAAAAATGGGTATAAAGTGGCTAGAAATAAATTTAGCCTGGAAATTAGGTTTCTAACCATCAGAGGAATGAGGTTCTAGAACAGCCTCCCAGCAGAAGCAGTGGGGGGCAAACAACTTCACTGGTTTTAAGATGGAGCTTGATATACTGATGAACAGGATTATATGAATGTGGGGAGTGGGGGGTTGCCTGTGATAGGAAGGAACTGGATTTGATAACCTAAGAGGTCCTTTCCAGTCCTATGTTTATAATCACTTAACAGAGTTTGTTTCTATTAGAGCTGGTTGACGACTGATTTGTTAAAGGCTGCTATAATGGGAAAACTTTAAGAAAATATTCAGTCAAACACAGATTTAGAAACACAATAGTACAATTGGTTTTAAAAGTCCATTTCTGTTCCTGTGGTATTAAAGATTGCCTCAGTGCTTTCAGTTACTGCTTCATCTCGCAGCAGCTGAGAAGGGCTGCCACTTCCTCTGCCTATATCTCACTTTGACAACAGGAACAGGGTGATACCCTGTAAAAAGGCCAGGCAATCTTCTGATAGTAGGAAGAGAAAGGGGAGATGAGAATGGGAGCGCACAAATTGCTGACAACTACCTTCATCTTCAACAGAGCTCATATTGCCAATGAACACTGGTTTACTTATAATCATTCACGCCTAACACACATTCTAGACCTGAATTGCATAAAGCTGTTCAAAACAGTTCTTTTCTGAGCTCAGAACAGACCAAAGGGCTTTAGTGGACCAAGTTAGATGTGAGTTAACAATAGGGCTTATAGGCTGGGGTTTTCAAAGGAACTAAGGACTTGTCTAGACATAGAAGTCACACCAGTATAAGGTTTGCCAGCACAATTCTATGAAAAAAATATTTTGGAGTGCATTCACACTGTGCTGCATGTGTCAGTCTTTATGCCCACACAGAAGCATATTAATGTCACTAAAAGTAAGTTGCACTGTGGGTTCATATCCCAGTGTCCTCTGAAATCTCCTGCACATTCATTGTCTTATGGCAATTTTTTTCTGTGCATTTTGGGATACCTGCTGGTGTCATTGGGAATTGTGGATGTGAGGGTGGGGACAAATGCCCAGAATTCCTTCTGATCTATTGCATGAGTCATGCCATTTCTGAACCTCACACTGCAAACATATTGGAGGCACAAAGGAATGCTGCCCTCCTGTCAACTAGGATCGAACATATAATCCTGTCCTACTGGACTAGATACAGCAGGCAGGTAAACTTAATAAAGGACTTAAAGGCAAAGGATGTGCTCCAATTCCTTGAGCAACTGCACTCAGCGTAGTAGTATTCTTAAGTCCAGCCAACAATATTCCCCGTTTTCATCAGCTGAGTTACACTTGCTTGTTTTGGTTCCCATAAGGATTTTCTAACTTTGCAAACACTTCCTTCTTTTTGAACTGGACTATCCTGTAATGGACCAAACAAGGCTTGGGTTGGGAAGGATGGTGCAGCACCTTCCAATGAGCTGTTTTCAGAGTAGCTGCCGTGTTAGTCTGTATCTGCAAAAAGAACAGGCGTACTTGTGGTACCTTAGGGACTAAAAAATTTATTTGAGCATAAACTTTCATGGGCTACAGCCCACTTCATTGGATTCATGCTGACGAAAATACAGTAGGAAGATATATATATATATATATATATATATATATATATATATATATATATATATATATATATATATATATATATATATATATATATATATATATATATATGTATACACAGAGAACACGAAACAATGGGTGTTACAATACACACTATATATATCTTCCTACTATATTTTCCACTGCATGCATGCTAACACAGAGAAGGACCAGGAGGTCATACAGGAAGATCTGGATGACCTTGTAAACTGGAGTAATAGTAATAGGATGAAATTTAATAGTGAAAAGTGCATGGTCATGCATTTAGGGATTAATAACAAGAATTTTGGTTATAAATTGGGGACACATCAGTTGGAAGTAACAGAGGAGAAGAAGGACCTCGGAGTATTGGTTGATCACAGGATGACTATGAGCTGCCAATGTGATATGGCCATTAAAAAAAGCTAATGCGGTCTTGGGATGAATCAGGTGAGGTATTTCCAGCAAAGATAAGGAGGTGTTAGTATCGTTATACAAGGCACTGGTGAGACCTCATCTGGAATATTGTGTGCAGTTCTGGTCTCCCATGTTTAAGAAGGATGTATTCAAACTAGAACAGGTACAAAGAAGGGCTACTAGGATGATCCGAGGAATGCAAAACCTGTCTTATGAAAGGAGACATAAAGAGCTTGACTTGTTTAGCCTAACCAAAAGAAGGCTGAGGGGGGATGAGGGGGGATATGCTTGCTCTTTATAAATATATCAGAGGGATAAAGAGGAAGAGGAATTATTTAAGCTTAGTACCAATGTAGATACAAGAACGAATGGGTATAAACTGGACACTAGGAAGTTTAGACTTGAAATTAGACGAAGGTTTCTAGCCATTAGAGGAGTGAAGTTCTGGAACAGTCTTCCAAGGGGAGTAGTGGGGGTAAAAGACATATCTGGCTTCAAGGCTAAGCTTGATAAGTTCATGGAGGGGATGGTATGATGGGATAGCCTAATTTTGGCAATTAATTGATCTTTGATTATTAGCAGGTAAATATGCCCACTGGTCAGTGATGGGATGTTAGATGGATTGGAATCTGAGTTACTACAGAAAATTCTTTCCTGGGTGTCTGGCTGGTGAATATTGCCCACATGCTCAGGGTTTAACCAATCACCATATTTGGAGTCGGGAAGGAATTTTCCTCCAGGAGCGTGGGGTATGGGTCACTTGCTGGACGATTCTCTGCACCTTGAGGTCTTTTAAACCACGATTTGAGGACTTCAGTAACTCAGACATAGGTTAGGGGTTTGTTACAGGAGTGGGTGGGTGAGATTCTGTGGCCTGCATTGTGCAGGAGATCAGACTAGATGATCATAATGGTCCCTTATGACCTATGAGTCTATGAGATCTATGGCCCCTGAATTCCTATTTTTATCATGTTAGCAAAGTGTCCTGCTCTGCTGAAATTAAACAAAGAATAATACCTGTTTGAATTCATGTGACTGCAGGCTATAAATGTATTTCAGCATCATACTTACAAAAACAAATACTTGTGTAGAAATGGGATTGACCCAGATAAAATAATTGAACTACTTTGTACCTGTATCAGAACAACTTCTGGGCTTCTCTACAGTGCTGGATTTCATTCATTTTATACACAGTTCGCTCTGGGACTCAAAGCCAGTGCTCCAGAGTGGCCACTCCCTCCATACTGCCAGGGTTTGGGGTGATTACTCTAACTTAGGGGATGCTGACCTTTTGTGAAGTGTTATCAGAGTTTCAGAGCCTTGCCAGTCAGTTTCCTGTTTGGAGGAGAACTCAGCAGCATGGGTACTTTCTTGATGTAATTTTTTTAATTTACAAGATGTATGTGAATCTTGTTTTCTGAAGCCAGGGTGGTAACAAATGGTATACAAGGCAATGCTTTCCAGCAGACATATTTTTGAGCCACCACTGTCCTGTCCCAAAGAAGCAGCTCCCTTGCATCTGTTTCTGTCTAGGGACTCGGATAAGGCTCAGTGAAACTGACTAACAAAACAGTAGTTTTCCTCTTCCTGTCCTAATCCCTGAGCTTTATAGTTGGGAAACCTCTCTTGTTCCAAGCATACTTTGGCCTGTGTGGTCTGGTTAGATGAGCCTGGGTATCAGCCTTCCCTTTGTGCATCTGTTTTGCAAGACAAAGTAGCTTCAATACCTTTAGTGTATGACCAAAAAGAGGGAGTTAACCCACTCAACCTCCTTATCAGCTCTCCTGATACTGTTATTATAAGGCATCTTAATTCTCTCTCCAGGGATTTTCAGCTTGGATGGAGCTTGATCTGGAGCCTGAGGGAAGCTCAACTCATATGGTGCGGGTTCCAATGGGCACCAGTGCATTGTCACAGATAGGGAAGCAGGGCCAGCTCCAGGTACCAGTTTAGCAAGCAAGTGCTTGGGGCAGCCCCTCCGGAGAGGAGCGGCACGTTCAGCTATTCGGCGGCAATTCGACCAAGGATCTCTCACTCCTGGTCGGAGCAAAGGACCTCCCACTGAATTGCTGCAGATCGCAATCACTTTTTTGTTGTTGTTGTTGTCGTTGTTGTTTTGTTTTGTTTTGGCTGCTTGGAAGGGCAAAACTCCTGGAGTCGGCCCTGCTCACTGGGAAGCAGCCTTTAGTTTCACTCTACAGAAAAGTGATCAGTAGCAGAGTCACTGTCCCCTCTGAGCATCTGGCCCCTTTTTCTAGGTTCACGGGTATATAATTGGGACATAACTGGAGCTAAAGCCATATTTTCATTTCACTTTCTCACTGCACAGATTTGATATACCAAAGAATCTCCATGACTATGCCTGCGCTGTTATTGGCTTTAATGAGGTGGTGACTGCAGTTTGTTCTGAATCCTCACACATCCACTATATCTGTAAGAACACAATGGGGTAACTATAGATCCTCAAGATGAGAAAATTGCAGGCGCAAGAACATGCCTGCATTATCCAGATGCCAACAAGGATATTTCTCTCTATAAACATCCTCAGGCACAGGTACCCTCATACTCACACAAATACATACTCTCACACAGGCACTCACAAACTTGTTTTTATTTGATCATAAACAGCAATGGCATGATCATCATATCTGGTTGGACTACTGTCATGGTACAATTCCCCACTCTGAACCTTAGCGTCCAAAAGATGGGGTACCAGCATGAATTCCTCTAAGCTCAATTACCAGCTTAGAACCTGTAGCGCTGTCACCAACCAGGAATTCCAGTGCCTGGTACATTCTGGTCCCCACAAAACCTTGCCCGGGGATCCTCAAGACCCAGACCCTCTGGATCTTAACACAAGGAAAGTAAACCCATTCCCTCACGGTTGCCTCTCCCAGGCTTCCCCTCCCTGGGTTACCCTGGAAGATCACAGTGTGATTCAAACTCCTTGAATCACAAAAGAGAGAGGACAATTCACCTTCCTCCCTCCTTCTCTTTCCCCCTCCCAGACTCTTCCTGAGAGAAAGTAATCCTGGCACAGAGAGAATGTAGCCTCTCTCTCCCCCTTCCCTCCTGTCTCCCCACCAATTCCCTGGTGAATCCAGACCCAGTCCCCTAGGGTCTCACCAGAATAAAAAACAATCAGGTTCTTAAATAAGAAACTTTTAATTAAAGAGAGAAAAACAGTAAAAATTATCTTTGTAAATTTTTAAAAAATGGAATAGGTACAGGGTCTTTCAGCTATAGACACTGAGAACACCCTCCCAGCCTAAGTATACAAGTACAAATTAAAATCTTTTCAGCAAAATACCAATTTGAACTCCTTTCAGCCAAATACACATTTGAACTCCTGCCAACCAAATACACATTTGCAAATAAAGAAAACAACCATAAGCCTAACTCGCTTTATCTACCTAGAACTCACTAGTCTGAACTTATAAGAGCCTGTATTGGAGAGATTGGAGAGAAACCTGGTTGCACGTCTGATCCCTCTGAGCCCCCAGAGTGAACAACAACCAAAACTAACAGCACAGCACAAAAACTTCCCTCCCTCAAGATTTGAAAGTATCCTGTCTTCTGATTGGTCCTCTGGTCAGGTAACAGCCAGGCTTACTGAACTTGTTAACCCTTTACAGTCAAAGAGATAGAAAGTACTTCTGTGCTATTAACTTTTCTTATCTGTTTATGACAACTACACACAGGACAAATTCCAGACCTCTTTTCATGTCACCACAGAGAGACCAACAGACAGACTTTCATTGGACAAGTGGTCTCTGAACAGATTTTGAAAAAATGCAAAAAATTAGTAAAACTAAAATCTTCTTGTTAAAAAAATATATAATAAACAATAACAGTGATTAATCTTTCAGCTGTCCCTAAGCTGATCAGATACGGGCAGTCAGATATGGATATTCACTAACATTAGCAGTCATCACTGGCATGGACATTGAGGGCAGGTGCTGTAGGAATCCCAGCTCATGGAAGCCAATGGAAGTACCATGAATTACACTAGTTGATCACCTGGTACAGAGTGTGAGCAGATGTTCTGAGCACTCATACTTCACTGGTTCTCAGGTGTCTGGGACTTGTTTAGTTCATGGGAAACTAGATTAAATAGTCTCTTACTGAAGGCTTTCAAACAGAGTCATCCTGCATCTAATGTGTTATGGGGCAATCCTGATTTACCATAAGATTTTCCTTCATCTGCAGGATGACAAAAGAGTCCCACATTAATTTCAGAATTCACAACAATGTTGCATCTCTGTGTTTTGATAGTGTATCACTACATGATGTTATTTCAGTCAATAAGATGGAATGCTACCTCATCACTCAGTATCATAACAAACAATTGTGGATATAGCCTCTTGGAAGCCAGCATTTGCTTTTCTGTGCCTTCTCCTTTTTCTGCCAGTAGTCTATATGCTGCAGGGCCATGGATTTCTGGTGGCAGACAAGTCTATTGCAGCCTCCAAAAGACTTTACAGAGGTGATCCATTGTAATTCTGTCCAAAGTAACTGTGCAGGCTATAAAACACAATATAGCAACTCACTGATGTATTCACTGCCACACATGTAATATTGACCTCAAGCTCTCACAGAACTCTCCCCAGCTGATTTCTCAGCCATACTATACTTTGGTGACAAATCCCTTTTAGTTGTTTCTCTTCAGAACCCCACCCATCTATCTAGTGCATCTCCACAATAAATTTCTCAGAGACCCTCTTCTCAGGCTGCCCTACATTAGTGAGCCATCACCATAGGCTACAGGTACAGTAATGTCTCTTCACCCTTGACTGTATTGTAACAACGCTAAAGAGCTGAACAATTAAAGGGAAGGAAAGATTTGATCCCTTTTTCACTCCTGCCCAACAGTTTCTACCTGCACCCTGGAGGTGCAACGGGAAGTAAAGTGCTCCTGGAGAGAAACGGGAGAAGAACATTAAAAGATTTTCTGTATGTCCTTCAAGAGGGGAGGCTAAACTTTGGAACTTATAGTTATTTATTTATTTTGCATGTATAATTGTGTGTGCGTTGGAAATCTTTATTATCTATGTAGAAAACTATTTAAAATCAATACTACATATATCCCATGGCTTATCTCAATTAGAGAACAGAAGGATGTTGCAAAGGTAAGGTTGTGTCAGCAGCATAAATTGCAGTGAATGATGAAGGACTGAATGGTAGTGGGAAACTGGATCCTTTATGTGTTCACTTCTCTTTTTTTGGAGTTTATGTTAATGAGCAACTTTACTGCTATTTAGTGATGTTTTATGTATGCAGGTGCCTGTATGCGCCAATGATAGATAGATAGATAGATAGATAGATAGATAGATAGATAGATAGATAGATAGATGACTAACTGTATAAATGTTGAGTAAAGTTGTAAGGAGAATAGGGGCAGTTAAAGTGGAAATGCTTAAACAATATTAATTAAAGCTTTCATTAGTGTTCAAACTAGAATTTATTCCTCAATAAATAAGTTGACTATCAAACTGAAAGTATTTGATAATTTTACTAATTAATTTCTAAAAATGTATATAAAGAACATTAATAAAACATAAAAATCAAAAGTATGTAAATGATCCGATCATTTACCTGGTGTTGGTCCTGCTTTGAGCAGGGAATTGGCGTAGGTGACCTCCTGAGGTCTCTTCTATGCTAATGTTTATGATTCTATGTACTCTTCTAGCTAAAGATTAATTTGCTTTTAAAATATGCATGTCTATATTCCTATTAAACAACCCAATCACAAGCTGAACTTTTTACCTTCATCCTCACCTGTCCACAAGCAGAACAGTTCATTTTTTCAGTTGAATATAATTTTTATCATCATTTCAAACACTTGTTTCAACACACATCTCCCTAATACAGTTACCATAACGATAAATGTGTTTTCCATAAACAATGAAACAAAATATACACACAAATTGCACAAATATACCCTAATTACAGCATGTTAGTGTTTCACTACCGTGTAGTAACAAAAAATATGCTCTATCCTTTTCACAGGAATCCTTGTTCTAAAACTGCGTTTCTATGATGTACTAAAGTTGGTAGATAAATTGTTACAGAAATCTTTCCTGGGCTATTTTTAAATCTGAGCTACACACTGATTCATACATAGACTTATAGAGTCTTTTGGACCATGCTGGTGTCCTGCTCCATTGGGACTAAACAGATGATTCAAGAACCCAGTAATCACCCCTACTTACCTAAGTCATATGAAAGGGGAGTTGTACAACATTTGATCCCAACTCTTTCCCCATGTTTTTTGTAAGGTCTTTCATTTCTTCCCAATCATGATTCTTTAGTACTCCAAGAAGATAGGGGTTCAAATGACCTGGTCAGTTACCCAAATTATTTTTTAAATGCCATGAGAATTGGCGTTCCCAATTTTCTGGATGACACAGTGATGTTAACCCTTGATTTAGTCCGAGCTCCATCACTGTGCCATCCAGACCCGTTCTGAATCCAGAATAGGAATGCAAAGCAGGAGCTCCAAGACAGGAAATAGTTCCTGGAGAGCATTTCAGAGACTGAAAGACCTTCATAAGCAGCTTACAGTGCTTTATAAAATGAAATTTTGCATAAGATTGATAACACTTTTTTATTTTTAGTTTTACACCATGAGAGTGACTGTTCACATAACCTAGAGGGAGATGTCAGACTAAACGAATCAGCAGGTAACCTTGGTGTGCTTGTAGTTCAGAATTTAGCATTATGTTAAATAAAGGGAAATCCAGTTAAAAATTTTGTATATGAAAGGTAATTGAAAGACTCTTATTCTGTGTCCTGGAGGTGAAAGGACACTCTCTGTGAGGTTTCTTATTAGAAATAAATAAATATGAGAAAAGTTCTGTGAGGTCACATCTTACCTAACCCTCTCTTACCCCATGGTATTACCCACCTAAGTTTTAAATATTCAGAATAATTGCGTTTTCCCCCTCTTCCTTTGGGAGGCTATTCCTCAGACTAGTAGATCTAACTGTTCATTTCCAATCTGAAATACTCTCCTGTGCTCACTTTCATCATTTTACTCCTAGTCGCACTACTGTCGCGCCGTCTAAAACAGGTGTAGGCAAACTACGGTCCGTTTTTATGGGAAGCTGGGTCGCAGGCTTGCCACATTCTGGCCCTCGGCCATGCTCCCTTGTCCAGAGAGTGGCAGGCTCCCAGGACCTGCTCCCCTGGCCCTTTATTTCATGGCATTTTTAGTCCATTTTCCATAGCACCCTTAAAAATAAACTACTTTACCGGAGCTTTTTCAAAAGCCTCAATAAAAGGGCCTTGAGGAGGAAACAGCACCCTCTGCTGGTTCCTAGGAAAAAATCTCTCTGTCATGCAATAAGACTTTCTAGGGGAACATGGACTGTCATTGTACTTCATACATTTCCAAACTGCATATTTTACTGGGTTTACACTCTGGGTTTCACCTTAGACACCTATGTAGTGGAGTCTGAGTTTGATACGTAACATGTCTGTCCATGTGTATGTAAACGCAGCTATAGAACCATTTTAATATAGGTTTCAGAGTAGCAGCCATGTTAGTCTGTATCTGCCAATAAAAGAGGAGTACTTGTGGCACCTTAGGGTATGTCTATACTACGGGATTATTCCAATTTTACAGAAACCATTTTTTTGAAACAGATTGTATAAAGTCAAGTGCAAGCAGCCACACTAAGCGCATTAATTCAGCAGTGTGCATCCATGTACCAAGGCTAGCTATCCCATAGCTATCCCATAGTTCCCATAGTCTCCCCTGCCCATTGGAATTCTGGGTTGAGATCCCAGTGCCTGATGGGGCAAAAACATTGTCGCTGGTGTTTCTGGGTACAGCCTCACCCCTCCCTCCATGAAAGCAGTGGCAGACAACCGTTTCACGCCTTTTTTCCTGGGTGAACTGTGCAGATGCCATGCCACGGCAAGCCTGGAGCCTGTTCAGCACAAGACAGCAATCATGGACATTGTAAACACCTCGCGCATTCTCCTGCAGTCTATGCTGAACCAGGACCTGCAAAACCAGGCAAGGAGGAGGCAGAGCGGCGAAGAGAGTGATGAGGACATGGACACAGAATTCTCTCAAACTGTGGGCCCCGGTGTGTTGGAGATCATGCTGGTAATGGGGCAGGTTCTGTCCATTGAACGCTGATTTTGGGCCCGGGAAACAAGCACAGACTAGTGGGACCATGCAGTGTTGCAGATGTGGGACGATTCCCAGTGGCTGCGAAACTTTCGCATGTGTAAGGGCACTTTCATGGAACTTTGTGACTTGCTTTCCCCTGCCCTGAAATTCCAGAATACCAAGATGAGAGCAGCGCTCACAGTTGAGAAGCGAGTGGGGATAGCCCTCTGGAAGCTTGCAATGCCAGACAGCTACCAGTCAGTCAGGAATCAATTTGGAGTGGGCAAATCTACTGTGGGGACTGCTGTGATGCAAGTAGCCAAAGCAATCACTGAGCTGCTGCTACAAAAGGTTGTGACTCTGGGAAATGTGCAGGTCATAATGGATGGCTTTGCTGCAGTGGGATTCCCTAACTGTGGTGGGGCGATAGATGGAACCCATATCCCTATCTTGGCACCGGAGCACCAGGGCACCCAGTACATAAACCGCAAGGGGCAATTGTCAATGGTGCTGCAAGCACTGGTGGATCATAAGGGAAGTTTCACCAACATCAACGTGGGATGGCCGGGAAGGGTTCATGACGCTCACGTCTTCAGGAACGCTATTCTGTTTAAACGGCTGCACCAAGAGAATTACTTGCCAGACCAGAAAATAACAGTTGAGGATGTTGAAATGCCTGTAGTTATCTTGGGGGACCCAGCCTACGCCTTGATGCCATGGCTCATGAAGCCATACACAGGCAGCCTGGACAGTAGTCAGGAGCTGTTCAACTACAGGCTGAGCAAGTGCAGAATGGTGGTAGAATGTGCATTTGGACATTTAAAGGGACGCTGGCGCACATTACTGACTCGCTCAGACCTCAGCCAAACCAATAACCCCATTGTTATTGCTGCTTGCTGTGTGCTCCACAATCTCTGTGAAAGGAAGGGGCAGACCTTTATGATGAGGTGGGAGGCTGAGGCAAATCACCTGGCCACTGATTACGCACAGTCAAACACCAGGGCGATTAGAAGAGCACACCAGGAAGCGGTGCACTTCAGAGAAGCTTTGAAAACCAGTTTAATCACTGGCCTGGGTACGGTGTAACTGTTGTGTTTGTTTCTCCTTAAAGAAAACCCACCCCCTTGACTGACTCCTTCCCTGTAAGCAACCCACCCTCCCCCTTCGATTACAGCTTGCTTTCTAAGGAAATAAAGTCACTATCATTTAAAAATCATGTATTCTTTATTTATCGATTATAAAAAGAGGGAGGAGGATAGGAGGGAAGGAAAAGGTCACTAAAAAAATTTCAAAATAATGACAGCCTTTTGGTTGGGCTGTCCACTGGGTGGAGTTGGCAGGTGCCCGGAGCCTCCCCCAACGTGTTCTTACACGTCTGGTGGGTGAGGAGGCTAAGGAACATGACGAAGGGGAGGGCGGTTATACAGGGGCTGCAGTGGCACTCTGTGATCCTGCTGCCGTTCCTGAAACTCCACCAGAAGCCGGAGCATGTCAGTTTGATCATGCAGCAGCCTCAGCGTTGCATCCCGCCACCGCTGATCTTCCTACCAACACCTCTGATCTCCCTGCCACCACATCTCATCTCAAGCGTCTCTCCTCTCCTCATGTTCGTACCTCCTGTCCTCACGTTCATCCCTCCTGTCCTCATGGTCACTGGCATCTTTCCTGTACTTTGATACCACGTGCTTCCACTTGTGGAAGAAGGGAAAGAATTGACAAGGATTTGTATGGGATCTTAATGCATGTCAGTTTGTTAACAAGAGTTAGGCCAGCTGTAACCCTAATGACATGAGACTTGTAGAAGCGAGAATTGTTTGAGGCAAGCAGAAAAGAACTGTGTGAGAAGTTATCATGACCTTGCACTGATAATCAAATATGTAGGCTGGCACCCAGAAGCTGAGAAAAATAAGATAGCAGGATGGCCTATGCATAAACAAAATGCATCTGTTGCTCATCATTGTTTGTAATATTGCTTGCTATTGTCTGTAACAAAGGTATAAATGCTTGCTGTAATTGTTTACCTGTTGAGAGACCTGTCTGGGACTGTGGCAATCCTGTGTCCTAGGGCACTCCCTCCCTCAATTACAATTGCTTGAGAAATAATAAAGTATTTGATTTTGTTGCACCCAAACAAAAAGCGAGAACTGAGTTTTTCTCTGACAATTTGGGGGCTCATCCGGGATGGCAATGCCCACGGACCCACAGGCAGCTGCTACGGATCGTTCCCCTTCGAACCCCATGACGCCACAATAGAGGTAAGAGACCTTTTGAAATCTCTATTGGGGTGTCAGAGGAGGACTGTCTGTGGGGATGTCTGTCTCCATTGGGCTCATGCCATCTGAACTTATTGACTGTGCAGCAAGATCAGATGCAGAATGGTATTGGGGAAAGGCCCCAATAAGGTTAGTTTATAGCAGTACTGGGAAACTCCTGGGTTGGCCAACAAGGTAATGCATAAGGTAATGCATTAGGTAATGCATAGTGAAATGCATTAGAGATGCACCGGTGCTGAGGGGCTTTTACCGCCTCATGAGGGGTTGTCATACCACCGCATAGTATTGGGTCCGGACATAAGGTACAGATGCATCGTGGTAATAGGAAATAAAGGCCTTGGTGTGGGTGTGTGTACACCAATGTGAGTGACTGTTACCGGAAGACGCCCAGAGTACTCTGTGAAGCGAAAGCTCGTGACCAGGACTACTCTAACGCAAGCCCGGTAACCAGTGGATCTTTAGGAGATCCGACCCATGGTGGGCTGACTCGGCCTGGCATCATCCGGTGAGGAAGCTACCTGGGTCTAGGAGTGTGTGTACCCATCTTCCCTCCCCCTTTCCTTTCCGTGTGGGCTACTGACAATCTGATCATCTCACTGGATGCAATTAAAGTAAGCGGTGCCATCTCCCAGAGACTAGCCGATGCTCTTTGCTGAAGGGAGGCATAGGAGGGTCGTGGCCATCCTCGTTAGCCTCTCCTGTGTGAGTACCCTGTAGGGAGAGATCCTTAGTTTATGTGCCGCTAGCGCGGACAGGGCACCCTCCCTGTGTGTGTAAGTGGAAAATGGGTGCGGAACAGTCTAAATATTCCACCTCACCCCCAAGGGTACCCCCGCATATTACATGTACGTACATTTTGGTCCCGAAACCTGCAGATATTTAGACAATTGGAATCTGTACGCGCGTTAAATTTCATCTAAACAATGCCCATTAGAAGGTACCTTCGATTTAGATAAACTTACATACCTCAGAAGAACCCTTACTTCATCAAAAGCCTCTGATACACAGTGGGAGCAGTTTATGTATTGGTGGAAGGAAACAACAAAGAGACTTCATGAGTCTCGAGTGCGGAGTCTAAAGGACTCCCAAGAAAAATTAAAAACTCAAGTACAGGGTTTGATATATAAATGTAAGATGTCTGAAAGTTTTCCTGCTCGAGCAACCTCCTATGCTCCTTTTTATCCCCAATTAGTTAAAGCTGATAGTGAGGAGGAGACTGCTGAAGACATAGTGGATTTTTTCAGCAGCATTCCACGGCCACAACCATCACATCCCTCTGCCCCGGTAGTTTCCCCGCTGCATATATCAGCTACACAAATTCTTTCCTCTCCTACGGAAGGACTTTCTTCTCCACCCATGAGTGATTCTGAACCTCTACTAGCCCACCTGACCCTGATCCTTCTGATGAAAATGCCCACTACTTTCTTAGAAGCAGGGCACAGGCACTCCAGGCTCCTTTGAGAGACTTTCCTGGAGATGGGGGGTTAGTTATGGTGCATGCCCCTTGGACACTCGGAGATCTTAGAAACTTGGTAAAGGAATTTCCTAAGATTAGAGAGGAGCCGGAAAAGTTTAGAGAAGAGTTACAAACAGTAATTCAGTGCTATAATCCATCTTGAGCAGATATTAATCAACTCTTGAGGGCAGTTCTGCCAGCTGAAGTTCATCAATGGCTTAGCAGACAGGCCTCCTGGCCTGACGCCGACCCTGGAATTGAGCGTGAGTTGAAAGAGGCTAGAAACCGTCTTTTAACCTCTGTTACGGAGGTTTGTCCTAAGAAAACAGATTGGACAAAAATTACTTACTGCAAACAGAACAAAGGAGAGTCTCCTGCTGATTATCTAGATAGACTGACTAAGGTCTTTGAACAGCATTCGGGAATTGCTCAGCCAGCTGAAAATGCCAGAGAAGTGCTAGGAGCTGCTTTTGTTCAGGGACTCTTACCAAAAGTTCAGCTACAGCTAAGAACTATTTGTATTGGCTGGCAAACTAAACCCCTTTCTGAACTGGTGACAGTTGCCAATCATTGTACAGCTTGCATAGAGCAGAAGAAAGAAAATACTGAAACAAAACTCAGTTCTGGCTTTGCAATTACAGACTTATCAAAACAGGGGCCGTGGGGGAGGACGAGGACTAGGTCACGGGCGAGGTAGAGGGAAGGGTCCCTTATATCCTACCCAATATCCTACCCTGACAGGGAACACGCATGCCACTTTTGTGGTCAGGAGGGACACTGGAAAAATAAGTGTCCAAACCGATTGTCTCAAAACCCTCCATTCCCAAATCCTGAAGCGCCTGCTTTTTCATCACAGAATACCATTTATTAGGACAGCCTGAGGGAACGTAACTGCATCATGAATCCTTTAATTCCTATTAATCAGGAAGGCCCATATGTTGATTGTAAAATTGAGGGACAATCTGTCACTTGTCTTGTGGATACCGGAGCTAGTAGATATGCTTTAAGATCCTCAGAGTTTCCCTCTGTTCCGTTGTCAACTTTGTCTGTTAATGCTGTAGGCATTTCAAACTGTCCTGTTTCGCATCCTGTCACAAAACCCCTTGCTGTTTTGCTAGGGTCTCTCGCCGATGAGCACGCATTTTTGCTCAGCCCCTCCTCTCCTGTGAATTTGCTGGGAAGAGATTTATTGTGTAAATTAGGTTGTACCATTTATTGTACACCAGATGGCGTATTCTTACAAATTCCTGATGAGAATACTAATCTGGTGTTGGCCACACTCCATATAGCAGAGCCAGCTAAATCAAAGATAGCTTTCAGCCCCGATCTTGTGCATTTGCTATCGCAAGTACCCTCCCATCTCTGGTCTTGACATGCAAATGAAGTGGGACAGATTCGGACAGCTGAGCCAGTTAAAATTCTTGTTGACCCTACTAAAGCTTTACCAAAGATTCCACAATACCCACTCCATCCTGAAGCAGAGGAAGGAATAGCTCCAGTCATAGAGTCTCTATTACAACAGGGTATTATTATTCCCACGATTAGTTTTTGTAATACTCCTATCTTTCCTGTAAAGAAGCCACGAAAGAACACTTACCGTTTTGTCCAAGACCTTCCCGCGATTAATGCTGTTGTTTTGCCTTCTTTCCCTGTGGTTCCAAATCCAGCTAGAATTCTTTCTTGTATTCCACCATCAGCCACTTATTTTACTGTTGTGGATTTGTGTTCAGCTTTCTTTTCTATTCCCATTCACCCAGACAGTCAGTATTTGTTTGCCTTCATTTACAAAGGATGTCAGTATACCTGGACCAGGTTACCCCAAGGATATACTGAGTCTCCATCCCTGTTTTCCCAGATCCTGAAGAAGGATCTGGATGATGTGGTTTTCCCTGGTAAATCAGTACTTATACAGTATGTGGATGACCTTTTGCTGGCATCTTACTCTTTTGAATCTTGTAAAGCTGATACTTTAATACTTTTAATTGTTTTAGCAGCGAAAGGTCACAAGGCATCCCAGGAAAAACTCCAACTATGTCAACCTAAAGTTCATTATCTTGGTCATGATATTTCCCATGGCACACGTCATTTATCGGATTCTCGTATTTCAGCTATTCTAAATATGGCTAGGCCTGGTACTGTTTCTCAAATGTGTACTTTTCTTGGTATGACTGGATACTGCAGACAGTAGATTTTGGGTTATGCAACAGTGATTAAACCTTTACAAGATCTGACTAAATCAGGTACCCCTGAGCCACTTCCTTGGCCCCCAGAAGCTGAGAGAGCTTTTATTACTATCAAACAGAGATTGTCCAGTTCACCGGCCCTGGGACTTCCTGACTATGCTAAACCATTTACTCTTTTCTGTCATGAGCGTAATGGGTTTGCTTTGGCTGTACTAACGCAAAAGCACGGAGATGAACACCGTCCCATTGCTTATTGCAGTACTGCCCTAGACACTGTGGCAACTGGATTTTCCCCTTGCCTTCGGGCTGTGGCTGCAGCAGCCCTTGCTGTTCAGGTATCTGAATCTATTGTTTTAGGATCCACTTTGATTGTTGCTGTTCCTCATGCTGTGGTTGCACTTCTGTTACAATCTAGGACACAGCATTTATCCACTTCTCATCTTACAAAATATGAGCTTATTTTACTGTCTTCATCTCAAATTACTATGGCTCCCTGCCCTGTTCTTAATCCGGCCTCTTTATTGCCAGGGTCAGAAGATGGAGAACCACATGACTGTGTGTCTGTAACATCTGTCCTCACTCGTCCTAGAGATAATTTGCTAGATGTGCCTTTGCAAAATCCTGATCTCCTTTATTTTGTGGATGGCCTGTGTTTGCAGGATTCTAAGGGTAAATTGGTTGCTGGTTATGCTGTATGTACTGCCTATGCTGTTGTTGAAAGTGCTTTTCTTCCTTCAGTGTTTTCCTCTCAAGTGGCTGAACTTGTGGCTTTAACTTGAGCTTGTACTTTAGCTCAAGATCAAACAGTTACTATCTATACAGATTCTCGTTATGCTTTTGGAGTGGTACATGATTATGGTTTGCTCTGGAAATATAGAGTTTTCCTTACATCCACTGGTTCTCCTATTAAGAATAGTTCTTATGTATCTGCTCTTTTGGATGCTCTTTTATTGCCTAAAGCTATTGCTGTTGTTAAATGTGCTGCTCACAAGACCCCTCATGATGAAGTTACCCATTCTACAGCCAAAGCAGCGGCCCTTTCTGCACCTCAGGCTGAACATACTTGTGTCTTAATTGAGCAGCCTCCATTAGCCTCCCTTGAGGATCTGGCTAAGATCCAGGAGGCAGTTTCAGGAACTGAGAAACGCTCTTGGAGTGCTGCTGGATGCATTTTATATACTGATCATCTTTGGTGTGCACCAGATGGTCGCCTGGTAGCACCGAAGATGTTAATGCCCTATCTTGCTCGCATATACCATGGAATGGCACACGTGAGCAAAGGGGGGATGATTGCTGCAGTTAACCGAGATTGGTGTGCACCCAGTTTCCCATCTGTAGCACATTCCTACTGTCAACACTGTGTGATTTGTCAACAACACAACATTGGTAAAGCTGTTAAAGCTACGTGGGCAGCCCACCCTCCTCCTCGGGAACCTTTTGTAAATATTCAGATTGATTTTATTCAAATGTCTAAATGTTGTGGTTATGAATATGTGTTAGTTTTAGTTGATGTATTTACCAATTGGATTGAAGCCTTTCCCTGCAGGAAAGCAGATGCCAGGACTGTTGTGAAACTTTTGCTTAAAGATTTTGTACCAAGGTTTGGCATCCCTGTGAGTATCAACAGTGATCGTGAAACTCATTTTACTGGACAAATTGTAAAGGAGTTATGTGCAGCTTTGCAGATCCAGCACAATCTTCACTGCCCTCATCACCCACAGTCTACTGGGACAGTGGAACACCAGAATGGGATTTTAAAAAATAAACTGGCCAAGATTTGTGCTGAGACAAACTTAAAATGGACAGATGCTCTTCCTCTAGCACTGATGAGTATGAGAGCCATTCCCAGTCGAAAGACTGGACTCAGCCCTCATGAGATTTTAACAGGGCGCCCGATGCCATTACCAGCTCCACCCCCACTGACTCTAGCTCAGGTGGACATTCATTTGATGGATGACATAATGCTTAAGTATTGTCAGGCACTAATGAAATGTGTTAAGTCTTTTTATACACAGGTGAAAGAAGCACTACCCAAGGATCCTATACAACCTTGTCACTCATTGGAACCAAAAGACTGGGTCTACATAAAGGTCCATCAATGAAAGACTGCTCTGGCTCCACGCTGGAAAGGCTCTTTCCAAGTCCTGTTAACCACCAACACTACTGTGAAGTGTCAAGGACTACCTGCCTGGACCCATGCGTCTCACTGCAAAAAGACCCCTCCACCTCGGGAGGACACTCCTACTGATGATCAGTGTACTCCTTCTTCCAGCCCTACTGTACCTACTGGACAGCGAGGAAAAAGGACAAGGTGAAGTGCTAGTAACCTCTCCCTTGTCCACTGACAGACCTACTGTGCCTTTGGATTTTTCTAAAGGAATTCCAATTGCTATTAGTTCTATGACCCAGAAGTTACTGAGAGAGATGGTATTGAATATCACTGAGGCTTGGAAGGCATTGCAGTGGGATCTAGCATGTTCAGAAATTCAGAATTTCCTGAATGACCAGCTGATGGCCATTCGGAGTGATTTTGAGCACCAGGCTTGGCCCACTGCCCTTACAGACACGTCAGGAATACCATCTGATCTGTGGTCATGGAGACATACTTGGAGACTTTTTGGGTGGAAGTGTGAAAATTCATAGTGCTCCTTCCAAGCATACGGACCGGTTAAGGGAGTGTGGGCTCCCATGTACCAAATCCTACCAGGTCCATGGGGAGGATGCTTATGGGATTGGGTGATTCATCGAGATATCTGGGAAGTGAGACCACCTGATTTGCCTAATCGATTTCTAGTTAGTGCTCCTGGGATTACAACTGATATTTGGATGGGATTAGGGAATCAATGGACATTTTGGCCATTAGAACCACCACAGCTTCAGTGTGTACGGAAACTAAAACCAGGGGAAGTTGTCACTGTTTATGATAGCGTTTGCTGGGAGGGTAGAGGACAAGGAACTACCCTGACAGGACACCCACTTTTTCAAGCTAATGATAACTGTGTGTATGTCAAAGCCACCACATTGCAAGATATACACATTAATCTTACCACTGCTGCAGGCAATCATATAATTTATTGGCCTGCAGATAGAATGTTGCAAGTAGCTCTTAGTTTCAGGTATCATTTAATTGGATTAAAGTAATGCCTGATCAATTTCAAAATTTGCTTTCATTGTTACCAGAGGTTCGAAGAATCTCTGAATTGCAAGGACAAATTCACATACTTCAGAATATAAATCAAGCTGAAAAGAATGCCTTTCATACAGCTTATAGAGTATCTACTTTGTGTACTAAGTATGATGTATTATGCTTTGTAACCAGAATTATACAACAACCTCATCATATGCTAGCTCTGAGTATATTATTGCTTGCATTGCTGTTAGTTAGTTTAGGATTATGTTACTGTTGTTGTAAAAGATGTAATAATAGTAATACCTTTCATGTACATGCTAATCATGCATTGTCATTTCATCCAATGAAAATCCCCTAAAGTTGAAACATCTGATGTAGAATCAGAAATCCATGGCTTAATGCAAATAGAGATTTGAGAATATCTGTTGTACTAGAAGTCCAAAAGTGGGGAGTGTGGAAGAAGGGAAAGAATTGACAAGGATTTGTATGGGATCTTAATGCATGTCAGTTTGTTAACAAGAGTTAGGCCAGCTGTAACCCTAATGACATGAGACTTGTAGAAGCGAGAATTGTTTGAGGCAAGCAGAAAAGAACTGTGTGAGAAGTTATCATGACCTTGCACTGATAATCAAATATGTAGGCTGGCACCCAGAAGCTGAGAAAAATAAGATAGCAGGATGGCCTATGCATAAACAAAATGCATCTGTTGCTCATCATTGTTTGTAATATTGCTTGCTATTGTCTGTAACAAAGGTATAAATGCTTGCTGTAATTGTTTACCTGTTGAGAGACCTGTCTGGGACTGTGGCAATCCTGTGTCCTAGGGCACTCTCTCCCTCAATTACAATTGCTTGAGAAATAATAAAGTGATTGATTTTGCTGCACCCAAACAAAAAGCGAGAACTGAGTTTTTCTCTGACACACTCATTCAGATGAGCTCTTTCATTGCGGGTCACTTCCATGATTTCCGAGAACATTTCGTCTCATGTCTTTTTTTTCCGCCATCTTCTCTGAGATAGCCTTCAAGATGGAGTAGGGAGTCTTGAAAAATTTGCAGCTGCTGGAGGGAGGGAAAAAAGGGAGAGAAGTATTTTAAAAGATACATTTTACAGAGCAATGGTTATACTCTTTCACTGTGAACAACATTATTCACATTGCATTGCACATGTGATTTCAGTACAAGGTCGCATTTTGCGTTTTAATATTGAGTGCCTGAGGCTTTGGTATTAGAGATCACAGACGCAGGTCTGGGCAACAGAATTCGGCTTCCATGAGGCCATGGTAAGCCATTGTCTTTCGGTTTCTGCAGCCTTCATATATCCAGCGCCCTCCTTTCACAAATACCAAGCAAAGCCCATTGAGTGCTGCATCTTTCCTGTTAACGTGCAGCAGCAGAAACCAAACTCCCCATCATCCAATTCTCTGGGATAATCGCTTTACCCCTCCCCCGACCACATGGCTGGTATCAGGGAAGATTCCTGCAAGCCAAACGCGAAAACGCTCTGCGCCAATCACTCCCCTCCTCTCCTCCCCCTGCTTGGCTAACTGCAGGGAAGGATTTTTTTTTCAGTCACAGGCACACAGCCCAGTAGGAATGGTCACCTCTGTCCCCTTAATTAAATTCCCGTATTTCAACCAGGTTACCATAAACGATATCACTCTCCTGAGGATAACATAGCGAGATAAAGAACGGATGTTGCTTGAATGCCAGAAAACACCGGGACTGTACGGTGCTAGGCTTTGTCATGCAATGATACCTGATTACTTGCTACATGCATGGCGTGGTCAAGTGTCCTACCATGGAGGACAGAATAAGGCTGCACTGCTCAGAAACCTTCTGCAAAGGCTTTTGGAGTACCTCCAGGAAAACTTCATGGATATGTCCCTGGAGGATTTCTGCTCCATCCCCAGACAAGTTAACAGACTTTTCCAGTAACTGTATTGGCCGTAAATGCATCCCAAGTCTTCAGGGAAAATTAATAATTAAAAAACGCTTGCTTTTAAACCAAGTTTTATATTTACAAATGTAGACTCACCAGAGGTTCCTTCCATGGCTTCATTGTCTGGGATACTGGCTTGGGAGGGCTGGGAGGGTAATTCCGTAAGGCTGAGAAAAAGGTCCTGGCTGTTGGGGAGAAAGGTGTGCTGTGTGCTTTCTGCAAGCAAGTCCTCCTATTCCTCCTCCTCATCTTCCCTGTCCGCAGAATCCTCAGGCATGGCTGAAATTACCCCATCTCGGAATCCATGGTCAGGGGTGGGGTAGTGGTGGTGGACCCCCTTAGAATTGTATGCAGCTCAGTGTAGAAGCGGCATGTTTGCGGCCCTGCCCCGAACCTTCCATTTGCTTCTTTGGTTTTCTGATAGGCTTGTCTGAGCCCCTTAATTTTCACACGGCACTGTACTGAGTCCCTGGTGTGGCCTCTCTCCATCATGGCCTTGGAGATTTTTTCAAATGTTTTTTCATTTTGTCTTTTGGAACGGAGTTCTGTTAGCATGCAATCATCTCCTCAAATAGGGATCAGATCCAGTACCTCCCATACGGTCCATGATGGAGCTCTTTTTTGATTCTCAGACTGCATGCTTACCTGTGCTGATGAGCTCTGTGTGGTCACCTGTGCCGATCAGCTCTCCACGCTGGGCAAACAGGAAATGAAATTCAAAAGTTCAAGGGGCTGTCTACCTGCCCAGTGCTTCTGAGTTCAGATTGCTGTCCAGAGCAGTCACAATGGTGAATTGTGAGATAGCGCCCGGAAGCCAATACTGGCAATTTGCAGCCACACTAACCCTAATCCAACATGGCAATACCGATTTCAGCGCTACTCACCTCGTCGGGGAGGATTACAGATACCGGTATTAAGAGCCCTTCATATCAATATAAAGGTCTTCGTTGTGTGGATGGGTGCAGGATTAATTCGGTTTAACGCTGCTAAATTCGGTATAAACTCGTAGTGTAGACCAGGCCTTAGAGAATAACAAATTTATTTGAGCAGCCCACTTCATCGGATGTATAGAATGGAACACATAGTGGGGAGATATATATACGTACAGAGAACATGAAAAGGTGGGAGTTGCCCAACCAACTCTAAGAGGCTAATTAATTAAGATGAACTGTTGTCAGCAGGAGAAAAAAAACTTTTGTAGTGATAATCAAGATAGCCCATTTAAGAGAGTTTGACAAGATACTTAACATGGAGGAAATAGATTCAATGTGTGTAATGGCTCAGCCATTCCCAGTCTCCGTTTAAACCTAGATTGATAGTATCTAGTTCGCATATCAATTCAAGTTCAGCAGTTTCTCCTTGGAGTTTGTTTTTGAAGCTTTTCTGTTGCAAAATTGCCACCTTTAAATCTGTTACTGAATGGCCAGAGAGGTTGAAGTTTCTCCTACTGGTTTTTGAATGTTATGATTCCTGATGTCAGATTTGTGTCCATTTATTCTTTTGCGTAGAGACTGTCCAATATGGCCAATGTACATGGCAGAAGGGCATTGCTGGCACATGATGGCATATATCACATTGGTAGATGTGCAGGTGAATGAGCCCTGATGGTGTGGCTGATGTGATTAGGTTCTATGATGGTGTCACTTGAATAGATATGTGGACAGAGTTGGCATTGGGCTTTGTTGCAAGGATGGGTTCCTGGGTTGGTGTTTTTGTTCTGTGGTGTGTGGTTACTGGTGAGTATTTACTTCAGGTTGGGGGGCTGTCTGTAAATGAGGACAGGTCTGTCTCTCAAGATCTGTGAGCGTGAGGGATCATCTTTCAGGACAGATTGTAGAAATAAAGTGCTAAAAGTGCTATTCTGCCATTGACTTTAAAGGGTTCAGGATCGAACTATAGTGCAGCTCTAGACTACAGTAATTTCTAGCTTAAGTTCACAGTCCATTTGAAATGTAGGATCTTTCAGAAAATGAGATAGAAATGGTTTCAGAGCCTGCACATGCCTCCAAAGTGCCAATCTTTGTGATTTCACAGTCATATATTCCTTTTGCTGAAAATATGCATTTTTCCCTTATTTCAGTGTGAAAAACCCACAAAAACAACAGGGAAAATGCATAAAATTAAGAACACTGAAGAAGAATTTTTTTCCCTAAAGTCTATATTATTTAGAGTCATTTTAGGTATTATTTGAAAGTATCAGAAATTTTATTGAAAGAAAAATATATGACAGGAAGAAGCCATTCTCTACATCTCTGATGTAGTGAACTCAGATAATGCGATATGGGCCTTCCATAAACCGGAACTGGAACGCAATACAGCACTATATATATATAAAATTATTTACCTGTAAGATTGTGTATATAAGAAATATATAACAACACCTGCTAGAGTTCTCTAAACATTCCTGAGAGCATAAACACTTTAGGAAAGAAAGTGAGAAGAGAGCAATAAAAAATAAAGTTTGCTAGATGCTAGTATTTTAACAATGCCCCAGATAGATGCATATCTCTCACATAAGTCTTTCTACCATGTAGATGTTACGTGTGCAGATAGTACTGTGAGAACACTTCACCTATTGTTTGCTGCACTATCTCATAACCTGTCCCTCTATAATGTCTATACAGAGTGTCTATCAAAGGAAAGAAATACTTTTTCTTGCCCAGATCCTCAAAGGTATTTAGGCTCCTAACTCCCATCAAAATTAATGGAAGTTAGAAGCCTGAGGCCTTGTCTATACTAGAGGGGGAGATCGATCTGAGTTACACATCTTCAGCTACGTGCTGGTCCTGAAGCCAGATAGGCTGCTTTTCTTTGGCTTATAAATATGGAATTTTTTGCATGTATTAACATATGAGAATAATTCTTGTTGAAAGTCAATGGGACTCTAGCAGGGAAAGTCTGACCCCTTTAAGGGCAGTAGGGGCTAGAGGTCAGCCAACCCTTGTTCTCTGGTATGGCTCTTCAAGTTATGGGGAGTCTGAATATACATGAGGGCCTAGGAAGTGTCAGAGGGAGATATTGGGAGGAAGGAAGCACTCCCGGGGAAATAGTGTTTGAGGAAATACATAGTTCTTCAGCTCCTTTAAGGGCACAGGAGCAGAAGCTTTGTAATGCAGTGCAGGGCAAAACTCCCCTCTCTCACAGCCAACCAGGATCAGCCTTGGGAAGGAGGGAAGCATATATGCTGACTGTTCCCTCATGAAAGGCAGACTCTAGCAGGAGGAGAACTGGTGCCTGCTGACCTCTCCAAGCCAGCAGGTGAAAGGACTGAATAAAAAGGGGCCAGCTGGGGAGAAGCTGACTAAGAACTGCAGCTGGCCTGTATCAGAAGCCAGCTCCAGGACAATAGCTATGGAATCCTCATCTAAGGAGAGTGAGGCTGTTTAAATTTTCACTATGCTCGAGGAAGAAGGGCTGGGGTTTCCTGAACTTGGGGAGAGGACACTTCTCTGAATTAGTACCCAGGCCCAGAAGAAAGGTTAGACGCAAGGGGCTAAAAAAGAGGTTTTGTATTCTGTAGGAAAGGTTAATAAAGGAGACCCCCCCCACACAGGGGGTATCTGCTTGGATTACTTGAGTCTGAGAAAATGATTTCAGGCACCAAGAGAAAGCTGAGTAGCTCACCTGCAGAGCTGTGCAGGACCAGAAGAGGGCATGGTCAAGGGCAGTACTCTGTTACAGGGACTTATGCTCCTAAATCTCTTGGTCTCTCTTGAAAATCCCAACCGTTATTTTTATTTAAAAGGATTCTCTTTATTTCTAACTTTTGTATTCCCTCCCCCCTTAATCTAAGCAGCACAAAAGTGGGTTTTGGATGTATGATATTGGTCAATCCATGTAGCTAATGGTTCTGCATTTTTAGCACTGTGGGTTTTGGGTTTATTTTTTTTTTTGCCATATCCACCATATCTACAAGACCACCAAAAATCAGGATATCGAGTTATTAGTAAAGTGTTTGGTACACAATCTGAAGAAATCTTGTTTTTAAAAAAATCATTCAACTTAATTTAGAAATGATCATGAATCCATTGATCTAGAATTTGCTAGGGGGGCCCATAAAAATAAGGCTAATGGTAAACATCAGCTTATTGAATCAGGGGTGGGTTTCTAGCAAAGTGCTGCTAAGAATCAATGATAGTTCCTCACTTACTCAAGGTCTGATGAAATCATCTGGAAGAAAATGCAAGCAAAACATTCATAAAATTTCCATCTCATATTGAATTGGAAGGCATCTGGAGCCCTAGAGATGTCAGAGAAACAATGCAACAGAAGTTAGAGGGTAAAAATATGGACAGGATCCAACAAAATGAAACTGAGACAAATGAACTGTCTCTATTCAACATACAACTGAGAAGCTTATGTTAATAGCCCTAGATAAGGACTCATTGGGAGTCTAGGGAGGGGGTTTTCAGTGGAAGATCTTAAATTCTAACTTCCCTTGCTGTTCTGCTATTCTGTGAGGTTTTTTATCTTCAAGGCATGCTGCAAGGCTATCATTTTATTACTGCAATTTCTTAAGGAGAGTCTTATCCAGGATTGGGTTATAGGAGATGTTTTCAGCTTTTCTCCCTTTAATAGTATCATGATTCTTTAAATTAATTAGGGTTCCTAGGTAAAATGTTCAATTTTTTCAATGGGCCATAAGCTTCTAAGTCATTAAAGAGCTTCCAAAAAGGGATTCAGGAAAGCACTTAAGCATGTGACATTATGGCATTAAACCCACTGGGGTTCAGGAGTAAAAAGTAGACATCATTATTTTAGTTACTAAAGTCAGCAGATATGACTCATCCTGTACATGCAAAATTCTCTCTTTAGAGAGAAAGTTTCATTTTTACACTGCAATTTGTCAGAATAGAGCTATACTCAAAGTTCTTCAAAATATGGTACCTTAACTTTGCATTTATATATTTTTCAGCATTTTTAAAACAAAGTTTTGCCTTAGTTTACAATTTCTTCTTGTTCTAATGTTTTTGTAAAATATCTGTCTTTTGATTTGTAATTTTGTAAATTGTGGGTTTTTTACTTAAGTTATTGAAATGCATATACAACTTTAATTTCAGTTCAGCTAATTATTTTCTCTGAGAACGTTAAATAGAGGTCAGACATTCTAAAAGGTGATAAGAAACGCATCTCTCTGAGCTCCCTGCTCCAATTCTCTGCCTGGCTTCTCTCAACCAACCTATTATGATATGAAATAGGTCTTGATATTATTTGTCTGCTCTGATGATAAATAAGTAGAGTCTGATTCTTCATGTAACTGCACCATTTTTATGTTGATGTAAGTCCATAGGTATCACTGGAGTTACATCACCATGAAACAGGTGTAACAAAGGGGAGAATCAGGCCCACAGATATGTTGTCAGCCACTTCCATCCACGAAATCAGAGTGTAAACATTATATCCTGTAGTCCACCAGAAATGAGTGAGCAAGAAATAAACTACACTGAACTGAAATTTCACACTCCTACTCAACAGAAAATGGGGCAAAGAGCTGAGAAGACCAAGAACAAAGGTACTGTACATAAGAAGCTGCTAACTCTGTACATGCTGTTATTTTACTGTCCAGAGTCAAACCTCTTGGTCCAATAACTTTCCTTAACTTAACTCTGACATTACAATAAAAAAATAATAATAATTGGGGATTTCAACTATCCCCATATTGACTGGATACAAAAGAACGACTGTACTGGGTCAGAACAAAGATCCATCTAGGCCAGTATCCTGTTTACTGACAGTGGCCAATGCCAGGTGCCTCAGAGGGAAAGAACCTAACAGGTAATGATCAAGTAATCTCTCTCCTGTCATCCAACTCCACCCTCTGACAAACAGAGGCTAGGGACACCATTCCTTACCCATCCTGGCTAATAGCCATTAATGGACTCAATCTCCATGAATTTATCCAGTTCTCTTTTAAACCCTGTTATAGTCCTAGCCGTCACAATCTCCTCAGGCAAGGAGTTCCACAGGTTGACTGTGTGCTGAAGAACTTCGTTTTATTTGTTTTAAACCTGCTGCCCATTAATTTCATTTGGTGGCCCCTAGTTCTTATATTACGGGAACGAATGCATAATTTTCCTTATTCACTTTTTTCACATCACTCATGATTTTATATTCCTCTATCATATTCCCCCCTTAGACTCCTCTTTTCCAAGCTGAAAAGTCCTAGCCTCTTTAATCTCTTCTCGTATGGGACCCGTTCCAAACACCTAATCATTTTAGTTGCTCTTCCCTGAACCTTTTCTGATGTCAGTATATCTTTTTTGAGACGGGAAGACCACATCTGTATGCAGTATTCAAGATGCAGGCATACAATGGATTTATATAAGGGCAATAAGATATTCTCCGTCTTATTCTCTATCCCCTTTTTAATGATTCTTAACATTCTGTTTGCTTTTTTGACCACTGCTGCACACGGGTTATTTTTTCCAATGTGCATTACTTTATATTTATCCACATTAAATTTCATTTGCCATTTTATTGCCCAATTACTTAGTTTTGTGAGATCTTTCTGAAGTTCTTCACAGTCTGCTTTGGTCTTAACTATCTTGAGCAGTTTAGTATCTTCTGCAAACTTTGCCACTTCACATTTTACCCCTTTCTCCAGATCATTTATGAATAAGTTGAATAGGATTGGTCCTAGGACTGACTCTTGGGGAACACCACTAATTACCCTTCTCCATTCTGAGAATTTACCATTTATTCCTACCCTTTGCTCCCTATCTTTTAACTAGTTCTCAATCCTTGAAAGGAACTTCCCTCTTATCCCTTGACAACTTAATTTACCTAAGACCCTTTGGTGAAGGACCTTGTCAAAGGCTTTCTGGAAATCTAAGTACACTATGTCCACTGGATCCCCCTTGTCCACATGTTTGTTGATCCCTTCAAAGAACTCTATTAGATTAATAAGACATAGTTTCCCATTACAGAAACCATGTTGACGTTTGACCAATAATTTAAGTTCTTCTACGTGTCTGACAATTTTATTCTTTACTATTGTTTCAACTAATTTGCCCAGTACTGACATTAGACTTACCGGTCTGTAATTGCTGGGATCACCTCTAGAACTCTTTTTAAATATTGGAGTTACATTGGCTATCTTCCAGTCATTAAGTACAGAAGCCGATTTAAAGGACAGGTTACAAACCATAGTTTATAGTTCTGCAACTTTACATTGGAGTTCTTTCACAGCTCTTGGGTGAATGCCATCTGGTCCCAGTGACTTGTTAATGTTGAGTTTATCAATTAATTCCAGAACTTCCTCTAGTGACACCTCAATCTGTGACAATTCCTCAGATTTGTCACATACAAAAGCCAGCGCAGGTTTGGGAATCTCCCTAACATCCTCAGCAGTGATGACTGAAGCAAAGAATCCATTTAGTTTCTCCGCAATGACTTTATTGTCTTTAAGCGCTCCTTTTGTATCTCGATCGTCCAGGGGCCCCACTGGTTGTTTAGCAGGCTTCCTGTTTCTGATATACTTAAAAAACATTTTATTACCTTTTGAGTTTTTGGCTAGCCACTCTTCAAACTCCTCTTTGGTTTTTCTTGTTACATTTTTACACTTTATTTGCCAGTGTTTATGCTCCTTTCTATTTACTTCACTAGGATTTAACTTCCACTTTTTAAAAGATGCCTTTTTATCTCTCACAACTTCTTTTACATGGTTGTTAAGCCACGGTGGCTCTATTATGGTGTCTTTGAAAAACACCCATGCAGCTTGCAGGGATTTCACTCTAGTCACTGTGCCTTTTAATTTCTGTTTAACTAACCCCCTCATTTTTGCATAGTTCCCCTTTCTGAAACTAAATGCCACAGTGCTGGGCTGTTGAGGTGTTCTTCCCACCACAGGAATGTTAAATGTTATTATATTATGGTCACTATTTCCAAGCAGTCCTGTTATAGTTACCTCTTGGACCAGCTCCTGCGCTCCACTCAGGACTAAATTGAGAGTTGTCTCTCCCCTTGTGGGTTCCCATACCAGCTGCTCCAAGAAGCAGTCATTTAAAGTATCGAGAAAATTTGTTTCCGCATTTCGTCTTGAGGTGACATGTTCCTAGTCAATATGGGGATAATTGAAATTCCCCACTATTATTGAGTTCTTAATTTTGATAGCCTCTCTAATCTCCCTTAGCATTTCATTGTCACTATCACTGTTCTGGTTAGGTGGTTGATAATAGATCCCTAATGTTATATTCTTATTAGAGCATGAAATTGCTATCCATAGAGATTCTATGGAACATGTGGATTCACTTAAGATTTTTACGTCATTTGTTTCTACATTTTCTTTCATATATAGTACCATCCCCCACTCCACCGCATGACCTGTTCTGTCCTTCTGATATATTTTGTACCTCAGAATGATTGTGTCCCATTGATTGCTCTCTGTCTACCAGGATTCTGTGATGCCTATTATATCAATATCCTCCTTTAACACAAGGCATTCTAGTTCACCCATCTTATTATTTAGGCTCCTAGCACACACACATCACCACAGGACAGGTTGCAGAGATAAAGTTTCTTGAAACCTTTAAATGACTGCTTCTTGGAGCAGCTAGTCTTGGAGCCCACAAGAGGAGAAACAATTTTTGATTTAGTCCTAAGTGGAGCACAGTATCTGGTCCAAGAGGTGAATATAGCTAGGCCACTTGTTAATAGTGACCATAATATAATTAAATTTAACATACCTGTTGTGGGGAAAACAGCACAGTGGCCCAACACTGTGGCATTTAATTTCGGAAAGGGGAACTACACAAAAATGATGAAGTTGATTAAACAGAAATTAAAAGATACAGTGCAAAAAGTGAAATCCCTGCAAACTGCATGGAAGCCTTTTAGATGCTATAATAGAGGCTCAACTAAAGTGTGTACCCCAAATTTAAAAAAAAATGATAAGGGAACCAAAAAAAGAGCCACCATGGCTAAATGACAAAATAGGAGATGCAGTTAGAGGCAAAAAGGCATCCTTTAAAAGTGGAAGTTAAATACTAATGAGGAAAATAGAAAAAAGCATAAACTCTGCAAAAGAAGTGTAAAAATATAGTTCGGAAGGCCAAAAAAGATTTTGAAGAACAGCTAGCCAAAGACTCAAAAGTTATATTAAAAAAATGTTAAATACATCAGAAGCAGGAAGCTGCTAAACAATCAGTGGGGCCACTGAACAATCGAGATGCTAAAGGAGCACTCAAGGACGATAAGGTTATTGTGGAGAAATGAATTCTTTGCATCGGTCTTCACGGTTGAGGATGTGAGGGAAATTCCCCAACCTGAGCCATTCTTTTTAGGTGACCAATCTGAGGAACTGTCTCAGATTGAGGTGTCATTAGAGGAGGTTTTGGAACAAATTGATAAAATAAACAGTAATAAGTGACCAGGACCAGATTACATTCACCCAAGAGTTCTGAAGGAACTCAAATGTGAAATTGCAGGACTACTAACTGTAGTCTGTAACCTATCATTTAAATCAGCTTCTGTACCAAATGACAGGAGGATAAGTAATGTGAAGCCAATTTTTAAAAAGGGCTTCAGAGGTGATCCTGGCAATTAAAGGCCGGTAAGGCTGACTTCAGTACCGGGCAAACTGGTTGAAACTATAATAAAGAATAGAATTGTCAGACACATAGATGAATATAATTTGTTAGGGAAGAGTCAATGTGGTTTTTGTAAAGGGAAATCATGCTTCACCAATCTACTAGAATTCTTTGAGGGGGTTAACAAGCATTTGGACAAGGGGGATCCAGTGGCTATAGTGTATTTAGATTTTCAGGAAGTCTTTGACAAGGTCCCTAACCAACGGCTCTTAAGCAAAGTCAGCAGTCATGGGATAGAGTGCAGACTGCAAAGAGCTACAAAAAGATCTTTCAGAACTGCATGAGTGGACAACAAAATGGCAGATGAAACTCAGTCTTGATAAATGCAAAGTAATGCACATTGGAAAACGTAATCCCAACTATACATATAAAAAGATGGGGTCTACATTAGCTTTTATCACTCAAGAAAGAGATCTTGGAATCATTGTGGATAGTTATCTGAAAACATCCACTCAATGTGCAGCGGCCATCAAAAAAGCAAACAAAATGCTGGGAATCATTAAGAAAGGGATACATAATAAGACAGAAAATATCATATTGCCTCCAAAGAAATCCATGGTACACTTAAATCTTGAATACTGCTTGCAGATGTGGTCAGCACATCTCAAAAAAATATATACTGAAATTGGAAAAGGTTCAGAAAAGGGCAACAAAAAATATTAAGGGTATGAAACGGCTGCCATATGAGGAGAGATTACTGAGACTGGGACTTTTCAGCTTTTAAAAAAAGATGACTAAAGGTGATATGACAGAGGTCTATAAAGTCAGGACTGGTGTGGAGAAAATAACACATGAACTAGTGTCACCAAATGAAATTAATAGGCAGCAGGTTTAAAACAAACAAAAGGAAGTATTTTTTCACACAACACACAGTGGAACTTCTTTTCAGAGGATGTCGTGAAGGCCAAGACTATAACAGGGTTCAAAAAAGAACTAGATAAATTCATGGAGTATAGGTCCATCAATGGCTATTAGCCAGAATGGACAGGGATGGTGTCCCTAGCCTCTGTTTGCCAGAAGCTGGGAATGGGCAACAAGGAAGGAATGGATCACTTGATGATTCCTTGTTCTGTTCATTCCTTCTGGGGCACATGGCATTGGCCACTGTCAGAAGACAGGATACTGGGCTAGATGAACCTTTGGCCTGACCCAGTATGGTCGTTCTTATGTTCTTGATATTACATGTGTAAGCAGAGTCAGGATAAGCTCTACACTGACATCTGGTGGAAAGAATTTCAGAGAGTGTATTTGCATAGGCACGCCTACCCTATCCCAGACTCCCAAGCTGTGGGACTGCTTGGCGACAAATTGCTCACCCTCAGTTGGGTGGTACTGGCTAGACATGGGACATGGGTTCCAAAACCAGAGAATTGAGAGAGGTTGGGAACAGGTATTTGTGTTTGGTGGTGCAGTCTCCTTGTGGAGCCAGAAGCACCAGTTGCACCCCCTCCTCTCTCCACTGTGGAATGTCAGAGTTGATTTTTTTTATTCCCTTAAGAATTTAAATACAGGTTACTGAGCTGAAATCACTTTGGGCTAATGGTGCACTTGCACTGGGGCTCCCCCACTAAGAGTTGAAATCACTAAAGAGCTGAAATAACTGAGCTGAGAGCACTGAGTACTGTGCTAACTAGTGGGGGAGCCTGAAGATATGCTGTGGAACAGAGCGGCTGGTGGAGTGGAGCAGTTGTGGGGATGGCTGGAGCGGATCACGGGACAGCTGGTGGCAGCACAGCGGCTGACAGAGCGGAGTAGCTGTGGGACGGGTGGAGCGGCCCACAGAGCGAGCGGAGCCGAGCAGTTTGCCGAGAGAACTGGAGCAGCTCATGGAGCAGAGCAGCTGGTGGAGCGGAGCAGTTTCTGAGGACGGCTGGAGGAGCAGCGTGGAGCGGCTGGTAAAGCGGAGCAGTTCGTGGAGAAGGCGGAAGCAGAACCCACGGAGAGGCAGGGCAGTTGGCCCCGGACCACGTAAAGTGCCCCTTTCTATCCAGGCTGGGGGGGAGGGACCTCTACAGATAAACTCGAACTCTGGGGTGGCATTGACCAGAGACTTTTGGGTTGTTGGACTTTGGGGTGATTGGACTTAAAACCCTAAGGGGAAAAAGGACAGTGCCAAATGTACTTGGAGGTGGGTTTTTGTTTATGGTTTGTGTTATAACCCTGTTTGTGGTGTTTCTCCAATGGGATGCCGCATTAATTCCTTCCTTTATTAAAAAGATTTTGCTACACTCAGACTCCGTGCTTGCGAGAGGGGAAGTATTGCCTCCTAGAGGCGCCCACGGGGGTGTGGTATGTGAGTGTCCCAGGTCACTGGGTGGGGGCTCGAGCCGGTTATGCATTGTGTTACTGAAACGGAACCCCTGGATACTGAACCCGGCCCTTGTTGCTGCCAACTCAGAGGGGCAGAAGTGTTACACATGTCAGCTTTCAGAAAGTTTGATGTATTTTCCTCTGATGTGCCTGCCAATTGCATGTTACTGGAAGCTGATCATAGCTCAGCATGCAAAATGCATGAACTAGTCATGCACAGGAGGGAGAGGTCACAGACTTGGAAGCTAACAAAGGTGTCTGTCTGCTCTAGTCATGCTCATTGGCTGCCTGGCTAAGTATCCCACCAGTCAGTTATTACTGGTCTTGATTAACTTGTTTTCTTTCTTTTCTCTGTAAAAGCCCTCATGTTACAGGTCCAACCACCAACTGTCTATGGTCAGGAAAAAGCTTCCATAGTGGGCAGGCTATTCTATAACTATCCATTATGTTAAATTCTCTTCTGAAGTAATCTGTTATTGATCACCATCAGAGACAGTGTTCACTTTGCTATCTTGATCTTTTCTCCTTTCTGTTAGACTCTCCCTCTTCATCATCACAGTGGAGGCTCATTCAGCTGCCTCTTGGGATCTTGTGCCTGCCTTTGCTGGTAACTCTGGGGATATTGAGTGCTCAAGTGCGATACAGTAAATTGCAGCAGCCTACACAAGGGATTCCACAGTTGTGCATACTTTTATCTGTGTAATTTGGAAATACACAGTAAGAATTGTGAGAGAAATTAGAATCTTCATCTTTTTTCCCCAACCAATTTTTTTTCACTCTCTTTTCTACCCTCTTTTTTACTTCTGCCTCCCCACCACCCAATCAGGGAAATCAAATATAAAAATTATGTTAGTATAATGTTAAAGTTAAAGTTTAATTTTACTGAAATGTTAAGTTTAACGTTACTGAAAAGTTACAGCAGGGAAAAGTTCACTCATTGCACATACTGTACAGGGCACAACTTTATGGTGAGTTTGGGTTACTTTGCATCAAACAAGCCCAAATCAACCACAGACACAATAGATACAGATCCTGGCAGATTCTCTTGCATAATTGGATTCCCAGGTTGTGGTGTAGAAATTCTAGTGGCTCCTATGCCACCCACATCCTGACTCCTGTAGTGTGGGCATAGCTGGGACATCTCTATAACCCAACAATTCCTAAATGCTGTAACACCTTCTTTTGGTAGGTGGCAAATGGCAAAAATTAGAGGCAGCCTGCTCTTATATATGTTGGGGACCAGCCCTGTGCTCTGACAGTCCCATGAATAGAGAAGTAAAAGTAGTTTTTAAAACATCTTTACAGAATCTGTGCTGAGAGGTCTTCGGCTTCAGTTCAGGAATTTGGTCATTGAATATTTGGATTACAAGTCATGCAGATAGATTTTTTTTATCTTATTAAAAAGTAGTTGCAACGTCAGTGAATCAGCATAAGTAGGTGAATCTTAACTTCCTTGTCTCTAAAATTTTGGGGGGCAGATCTTCAGGTGGTGTGAAATATAATAGTTCCAAGGCATTTAAATTTCTAACTTTAACCATTAACAATAAATTCATATAAGCCTTTGCATTTCATAAAATCTTTAATATTTTTCCCAAGCAAATTTAATATAAGCAGATATAACTGAAATAAATAGGAAGGCAGTAATAGAGGAATAAATGTGCTTTTTCTGTTCTTTATTAAATAAAATTATGCATATTTCTATCTTCCTAGCCATGCAGAAATCTCACATGGTACTATAGCAGCTGGAGCCTCTCTTGCTCTGGATTTTTTTGTTCACCTTTGATTCATTTCACTACAATCTCAGCATAACAGGAGAAATTGCACGGTTAGTGCATATTCCAGTAAGTTCAGTGGGATTTCTATTTTACCAAAAAAAACCAAAAAATAATAGAAGAATTTCAGACCTTGTCTCAAGACATATCTAAATTGCAGTTGTGTATTCCAAACAGTTGTGAAACGTGAACTGTCCTTTCTGAATAAACACCCTCCCCAGAAATATTGGTGTAAAATATGTGTTTGACCTGTTCAGATGATTATTGAAATGTCAGCAAACTCACTTTGCTGTAGAACTGAAGGGGGAATTTTATGGCCCTCATGGCTCTGGGAATAACTGACAATTCATTCACTCAAATGAGGTATAGTGAATGTAGAAGGTAAAAAGGATCAACTTGATATCTCCAATCAAAGAAAAATAATTGCATACTGTCAATCCCTGTTATTTTGGGGCTGTTACTTAAGCCTGATGGAGCCTAGATACAGTGAATCCTACTGTGACACTGTATTCTTTGTATGTCTTTTTGTTTATTGTCTGCCTTTCCTTTTCTGTTAGATTTTCCTCCTCTATCTTCCCCATGGCCATATGTTGCAGTGATTCTGGAGATCCTCTGTGTAGTACTGTTGGGAGCTGTGGGGTTCCAGGGTGTTAAACGTAAGTATTTTCAGGAAAGGCAAAGAAAAGATCCTGAGTTTCAGAAATTTCAGCAAAGAGGTCAGTGTTACTGACAAATTTCAGGTGACTTGAGTGATCTCAGATCAGCTCAATTTCCTTTTCTACCAATACCACTTTTATGAAAGTCTTCCCCAGGCAAATATCTTGCAGGTTTCAGGGTGGCTTGGATGTGGTCTAAAACCACTATCAAATGGCATGATCACGAGCAATACTTTAATAAAATCAATCTACAAAATGCATTTTCTGTTGAAGGAGACAACTGCAGCCTTTGCCCAGAAAACTGGATACAGCATGAGGAGGACTGTTACCATTTTTCTACTGAATGGAGAACTTGGTAAGAGAGTAAAGATTATTGCTCTTCTCAGGGCTCCAGACTTTTGAAGAAACACAGCAAGAAAAAACAGGTAGAATTCAACTGTGGGGACTTTTCAGACTATAAACAGCAAATTAGTCAGAGACCAGGAGAACAATATTTGATTTCATGTCTGTAGTGCTGCATGGAAGAACCTGGTTTGACTCCATTCTAACATCTCAATTTCCAGGTTGCGCAGGTCTGGGAATACTGCAATTACAGTTCAGCTGGTGCTTATAAAAGCAGGTCCTCACATATCTCTGTCTGCAATGACTGTCATCAAGTATAAAGAGGCACTGTTCCCCTCGCCTCCCCCTCACCCTGAGAGGCCCACTTACTCAGAAAGAGCAGGTGATAAAAGGATAGAATGAAAGGTCCAAATACTGATGTAAGATTAAGACAATTTTTTATTGTTCTCATACAGGATTTCATAAAGCCTCTAGCGTTTTCTTATCACTGGATAGGATTATTCCGTAATGGAATCAATGAATTCTGGGTTTGGGAGGATGGCACAGCTCTAACTCTTAACCTGTAAGTTTCTGGCATTAGGGGCATTAATAACAACTTCTGACTTTGTCATGTGACTTACATAGTCAACAGTACATGTATGTTTCATTTTCAGGTTTGCAGAACATCCAGATTTTAATAGCGGTGACTGTGCTGCTTTCAGAACTGGAGAAGCCCACTCCTATGATTGTGCACAATCAAAACTCTATATTTGTGAGCAGAGGGCTGCTTAGATGAAGCCTGCTATACCAGCTTAAGAAAGACTGGAGAAAGACACTGAGGCTTCTTCAGTGGCCCTCAGCGCCTCACTGAGGCATAACAATTCATGGAGCTCCTTGTAACTGGAGCTTTTATGCTGCCCTTTAACAAGGTGCTCCCCTCCTTGGCTGACCATGGACCTTTTTCTTCCTGACTCCTTTTGAAGTGATTAATGCAGCTAGCTGCTTGAAAAAAGAGCACATCTTGTTATGCAGGGAAGAGCAAGACCTACAATGGCAATTCCCTGCATGCATGCTCATGCAGAAACTGATAAAAAATCTTGTCCATAATAAATCATCTCCATTTTCTGACAGATTTTCCTCCCAGCTGAAAATTACTAGTTGTGTATATATATGGTTCCTGTTACTTAGAGACATTCATAGAAGTCGCCATTTTGTGGGCCAGTCTTACTAATCCTGATTAAACTTACCATATTTTTGTTGTTTAAAAAAGAATCCGAGTTTTCTATTATAGTGCTGTCATGAAGTGTACTATCTTGGACATGGCAGGGGGAGAAGCATATACAAGACAGTCTGAGCGCCAAAAAAACAAGAGGATGAAATTAGTTATCTTCCTCCAGTAAATTAAATCCAAGTAGCTGCAAAATTCCATAACTTCCTCTGGAGATAAACAGAGATAAGCTTGACATGAACTTTGAACTACTTTTTATTTTTATATTTAAGAAAAACTTCAGTGATTGGTTATGACAACTTAGGTCCACATAATCTCTTCTGTGCTAGAGAAGTGCAAAAAGATTCTAAGATGTACTACAAAATTGAGCTTTGTAAATTAATAAGTATACATAGCAGAATCTACAGTAAAGGTCCATGACATACACAAATATATAGCAATTTCTTCAATATCTTTGTGTCACTGTTCAGAGTGACTGGACCTGTGTACGTCCTCTATGGTTCAGCAAGGGCACACACTCTAAACTCCTGGCTCCTCGACCATCACCTCTCTTGGATGGAGATGTGCATCTTTCTCCCTCTTGACTGGAATATTTCTGGATTGCACAGTTCTGTGCATATACTGTGACCTCCTCATCAAAGTCAGCCTGCCTAAGCCAGCCTGCTTTACTTTTATCATCAAAGACAGTAGACAGTATAATTGCCCACAGTTAAGTTACCACACAGCTCTTCCTAAGCAAACACATTCTTAAGGTGAAAGCATTACAGAGAAAACTTTAAAAACAATAAAAGAACCTATATGCTTGCTAATAAGGTTACCAGCTATTACCCCCAACTCCAACAAGGGCTCTGGCCAGTGAACAGTTCTTTAAACACTACACAGAAGTTTCTCCTGTGGTCACAAAGTCATCACAATTTTTGCTCAGAACTAGCCCACCCAGTCTTATGGGGCCTCAGTAGGCCAATGTCCTTCCAGCCTTTCCCTAAGGATTGGGGCATCCCTTGAAGCAAATTCCCTGTCTGCTTTCTAGATCAAAAGAAGGCTTTAAGTCAGTTTGAAACGAGGCTATTTATTTGAAAGTCCTTTATTTGTTGCTTGGTGCCCGGAAATAGTTTGAATTAGTATTTGCTAGACTATCCGGGTGGTGGTATCTCTCTGGAGGTGCTACAGCCTGAGTTAATTTGTTTAATCATCTCCCACTGTTCTTAGTTCCCAGAAGCTGTGGTCCCACTCCTCTATGGAATTACATGTAATTGCTCACCCACAATGACAAACTTAGTTCAGTAATATTTGTCCAGGATATTGTTATATCTCTTACACTTTGCATTCAAAGGTGCATTTGAAAATGTCTGCTGAATCCTTATCTACCCACCGAAACATTCTTATTTTCCTAGACTAAGATGCAGTTTTTTGCCTATAGCAAATTACTGCAATCACATAAAACTCTTAATTGGAAGGTCCTGATATGTTCCATCTTCTGCAATGACTTTTTCAGGGCCTGATCCAAACCCCATTGAAATCAATGGGAGCCTTGAATCAGACCCTCAAACAGCACAATCATTAAAAATAGAGGTGGATGAAATTTTCAAGATTCACAACTTTCTTTTTTTCCCTGTCCTTACAAATTTCAATGAAAAAACAAGTTAGATTTTTTTGACATTCTCAAGAAAAATGTATCCTATTTTTCAACCAGCTCTATAGCTGATTGAAACATTTTGAAACTGAAAATGTTGATTTTTGTAAAAAAAATCATATTTTAATTAAAAATTTGAATTATTTTTGTGAACATTATTACCTATGTTATAATGATCTCTTATTTAACTTTGTCATTCAAATCAGTCCATTAATGTAGTTTGACTGTCGAGTCCAAGGTAAAATTTCAGGACTGGTAGTTAGAAAAAAGACATATTTTTACTAGTAGATAGAGCAATTTTGCTCTGAAATCACACAGACACAATAAATATGGGATTCCACAATGGCATTTGTGATATCATTTCTAAGAGTAAAACAGCATTGGAATTAAGTGTATTTATCATTTGCACCAGCAGCCTCTGTGTTTTTTTAACGTAGCCTGAAATGCCAAAATAGTACAAGAGACAGATAGTTTCTGGGGTGTTTCCAGCCCGACCAGAAGCAGAAAGCACTGGAAATCTAATGCTGAAAGCCTGCTTCCTCACAAGATTTGCAGACATGAGAAGTTCAACTTTTGTCTGCTTATCCAAACTAAGCCATCGATCCTTTTCTCATAAGATTTATATATCACTAACTATAAGCAGTAACATAAATATCAGCCAAAATAATCCATATATGTTTTAATGGATTCAGTCCTTTCCCAAGCTCATAATAAGGAGATACATTGTACTCAGAGCTGGTTGGGGAAACTTTCACAGAATCGTATTCTGATAGAATAGAGATGTAAACTAAACATATATCCCTAAATTTTTTTTAAGGAAAAAAAACCCCAGAAGACCAAAAACACGTCACCATGGCTAACTAGAGTAAAAGAAGCTGTTAGAGACAAAAAGGCATCCTTTAAAAACTAGAAATCAAATCCTACTGAGGAAAATGGAAAGGAACATTAACTCTGGCAAGCCAAGTATAAATGTGTAATTCAGCAGGCCAAAAAAAAATACTAATCTAGAAGCCTAACTTCAGTACCAGGCAAATTGGTTCAAACTGTAGTAAAGAACAGAATTATCAGACACATAGATAAACAAGATTTTTTGGGGAAGAGTCAACACGGCCTTTGTAGTAAGGGGAAGTTATGCCTCACTCATCTATTAGAATTCTTTGAGGGGGTCAACAAACATGTGAACAAGGGTGATCCAGTGAATACAATGTACTTGGACTTTCAGAAAGCCGTTCATAAGGTCCCTCACCAAAGGCTCTTAAGTAAAGTAAGGAGTCATGGGATAAAAGGGAAGGTCCTGTCATAGATCAGTAACTGGCTAAAAGATAGAAAACAAAGGGTAGGAATAAATGGTCAGTTTTCACAGTGGAGAGAGATGAACAGCAGGATTTGTACTGTGACCGGTGCTGTTCATCATATTCATAAATGATCTGGTAAAGGGGGTAATAGTGAGGTGGCAAAGTTTGCAAATGATACAAAATTACTCAAGATAGTTAAGTCCAGATGACTTAGAAGAGTTACAAAGGGATCGCATAACACTGAGTCACTGGGCAACAAAATGACAGAGGAAATTCAAGGTTGATAAATGCAAAGTAATGCACATTGGAAAGCATAATCCCAACTATTCATGCAAAATGATGGGGTCTAAATTAGCTGTTACCGCTCCAAAGAAAGATCTTAGAGTCACCATGGATAGTTCTCTGAAAAAAGTCTGCTCAGTGTTCAACAGCAGCCAAAAAAAGCTAACGGGACATTGGGAAAGGAATAGATAATAAAAAGAACCTATCATAACGCCACTATGTAAATCCATGGTACGCCACTCCTGATATGGTGTATCAACCCCACACTGGTGAGGTGAGTGTTAAGGAGCTGCTCTGGATGCAGGAAGGCAGGAGTGATCGCAAACCCAGCCAAACATCACCTGGGATAAAGAGAGGTAATGTGCCTTAGGTACAGTGTGGGACAGGGACAGTTACATTCCCTGGTTAACAAGGTTCAAGCCTTGAGCAATTGCCCAGTCCCCCCAACAAGAAACAAGTACAGCAGTTTCCTAGGCTGGTGGTCTATTTTTGACTTTTTGTGCCATTTTTTGCCGCAATAACTGCCCCCCTCTCAGACCTTGTAAAAAAGTACCAGGCTGAGGAAAATGCAATGGTTGGGAGACTATGAAAGAGCTTTTCAGGTCTTGAAGGACTGACTAAATCAGGGGCCCATTCTCTTCCTTCCTGTAGCCTTTTATTCTATTTAATGTGAATCATACTTCAGTGGGATCAGCTCTGGCGGCTACAGTCTCAAGTTCAACAGAGTTATCTCTGTTCGTTCTCAATCTGGAGTTTATAAGGACACATGAAACCATAGGCAAATAACACACACAATTACAAGAGCATCTATCTTTTAGTAGTGTTATTAAAATTACCTACAAAACTATAAATGTAATAGCATATATTATTCCTAAAGATAAGTATAATGTACCAGTTATACCTAGAGACATACTCACATCCTCCTAGATGGTGTTAGAGTCTGCTGGCCCTCTTATGGATTAATCATCAATACAGGAGTGGTTCCTGCTGGAGTTTCCCATAGGAAGCTCAATTTTCCTGCTCTAGGCACCCTTTCTTATACCGTGAGTTTGTCTATACCTACATTCTGTGCATGTACATGAAAGTATCAATCCTCCCTTTCTTTCCTTTGGTCTGTGTCCCATGGAAACGCAAGGGATCCTGAATTCTATAGGTTGGGTAGATTCTTGTTAACATTGACGTACCACCTTTATCTTGCAGTTAAGGCATATTAGAGACAATATTTGTTGCTACAGCATTTTATAATTTAAATTTAATCTTTCCAGTTATACTTTGCAATATTACCGATTGGTACCTCTTTCCCATAGTCTCTCAGGTTATTTCTCAGTCATTGACTTGCACCATTATTTCTTGTCTCCGAGGCCTAAAACAGTTAAGCTAAAGTCTTGCAGGCTCAGCCCACGGATTCTTGCATTTCAGCTTGTCTTACTTATGACTACTACATAGTTCCTCAAAATACTGATCAACCTTATACTTTGATAATCCTACAAATCAACTCTGATTAATGTACAGTGAATATATGTAATATAACATATAGATTAATCATAAATTCACATGACAGTAGATACTAAACTAAAATCATTGGCTACAATCCCAATTTTGCAAGGCAGTTCATCCTCCTGATGGATACCTCCAAGGTGGGCCTTGGGGGTTGTAGTGTCCTAGGCTGTGGTTGGAAAGGAACATCCAATGCTCTACTTTAGCAGGAAGCTGTTCTGCTGTTAAAACAAATACTCTACCATTGAGAATGAGGCACTGGCTGTGAAGTGGGCAGTTGAAGCCTTGCATTACTATCTGAAACCTCTTTCAGTTTATCATGGACCACACACACCCCTTCTCTGGTTCAATTCAATAAAACACACCAATGCCTGGATCATGTGATGGTACCTCTCCCTGTAACCGTATGACTTTCAGGTACTTCACCAGCCAGGCTAGGAGCATGTCAATGCCAATTTCTTCTCACAAGCAGGAGGGAGAGACTAGAGGATGGACCACTACCAGATCCAAGCCTGAGCAGGAGGGTGTGTGATGGGATGTGTCAATCCCACACTGGTGAGGTGATGGTTAAGTAGCTGCTGCGGATGCAGGAAGCCCTTTGCTTCTGCTCTCAGTGATGGGAGCATTCAAAAGGTTCAGTTCAGACAGGGCTGGCCAAGCAGGAGAGCAGTTGGGTGCAGCAGCCTTTTGTCAAAGGGATGTACAAGACAGAAAATGAAGACAGTCCATGCACCAAACAGTACTCAATTTAATAAAGAGAAGCAGAGAAGTAGGCATTCACTCAGAAGCCCCAAAGAAGGAAGAATTTAAAATATTTTTTAAAGTTTAGTTTGGTTCACTTTGGAGCTGTCACAGAAGTCAGAGGAGGCACTGAAATTCAAGAAGGATGGTAGCTTGCTGGACCAGGATTGAGGTTTTCCTTTCATACAGTCACAGAAACAGAAGTGGGACAATGAAATGAACATGACATTGAGATTGGAATTGGTGACTGTATGGGGTGGGAAAGCAATGTAGTAAGAGATGAAAGGAAGGAAGTAGGCTGGAGTGCAATTGTGAAAGATCTTTAAGGTGATGAAATGAGGTTTAAAATTCTAGAAGGATGTTTCTGGACCTAAATGTGTAACTAAGGGCTTGGCTACACTTGCAAATTAGAGCACATTAAAGCAGCCCAAGGCACCCTAACTCCTGAGGTGTCCACACAGGCAAGGCATGTAGAGTGCCTGGACTCTGCAGCTGGAAAGCCTCCTCATAATCCACCTCCATAAAGCTTGCTGCACCAGCGTTAGTGTGGATGTAGTGTTGCATTACTGCACTGTGACTGGCCTCCAGAAACGTCTCATAAGCCCCTGAAGTCAAGTGGCCACTTGTCTCATTGTTTTGAAATCAGCTGCAGGCATGCGGATATCCCCTTTCAAAGCTCTGTTTCTGATAGATGGCATGCTTAGCTGCTCCAGGACAAAGCAAACCATTAATGTGGAATGCTGCTGTTGTGAGTGTGTGTGAGAGAGGAGTGGAGGGAGGAAGGTGAGCTGCTGCCTGAACTTACAAGACAGCATGCTGACACTCTCTCAGCCCCACCAAAACACACTGTCTCTCCCGCCACACACAACACACTCCCTGTCCCACTCTACCCCTACCCATTTGAAAAGCACGTTGCAGCCACTTGAATAGTAGGATAACTACCACAATGCACTGTTCTTTGTGGCATTGCAAGAGCTGATAATGTGACCATGCCAGTGAGCTTGCAGCTGACAGTGTAAACTCACGGCAGTGTTTTCCCTGCTACGGTCTTCAAAGGTTGATTTAACTCCAAGTGCTCTACATCTGCAAATGTAGCCAAGCCCTAAGACCTGACAGAATCATCCTCCAGCACTGGAAATCCACAACAACATACCCAGGAACTCCCCAAAGAATAGGACATGCTTACTCCTAAAACCATGCTGGTATGACAAAGTGCACTGACACAGCTGTGTACATGTGTGTGTGATGCGGGGAGATTCAAGGTGTGACACTCTGCCCCCCAGGGGAGCACCATGTAACCCCCATACTCATCATTTGTATATAATTGTAATATTGAATATAAAGCATTCTATGTAAGGTATCAGGAACGGTTATGATACGCTGAAACCTACTGTTCCATCTAAATATGTGTATCATTAATGCACATGAAGTTATGAGAATTGTGTTGTATGGTTGCCACTAAAACATGCTGTGGGTTTGGGAAGCACCCAGATACTAGCTCTCCAAAAACAATGACAAGGGAGGTAAGCAAAGCCCAGGTGGGTGTTGAACAGACATCACCAGCCATTGTCCAGTAGAGGAGCTGCAAGTCAATGACTCACTTACAGGAGACACACTGAGGTATTGCTTCACCTCGTGACTCAGCAACACTCATCAGACATGCCTAGACTTGTGTTCTCCAAGCACATGGACTAAGGGTATAAAACAGAACACAGCGACCACATGCTTGGCCTTTTCTCCTCCCTCCACCTAAGCTGCAATACCAACAAGGACACTCAGAAGACTGAAGACCCCAACAGAGGGGACTGGCCCAGGTATTATGTGTACTATGAACTGCAATATCCAGTTTAATTTAGATGTTACCCAATCTAATAGGGTTGAGAGTTTAGACTGCATGCTTATATTTTATTTTATTTTGGTAACTATCTCTGACTTTTTGCCTATCACTTATAATCTTTTATAGTCAATACATATGTTGAACTGTTTATCTTTACCAGTGAGTTTGCCTGAAGTGTTTGGCAAATCTACTCAGATTTACAAAGGTTTGTGCATACCCACTTTTCATTAATGAAGTGGTGAACCAATTAATAAACTTGCACTGCTTGTCTTCAGCAGTGCAAGATGGTATATTCCTGAGGTACAAGCCTGGGAGGTGGGAGGATTTGGCTGGTGCCTTGCTCTGTGTGATTCATGAGTGGCTATGAGAGCATTCATGAAATCTAACTGGATGCAGTGCTTCACGTCTGACTATGCTGAGTGATCACAGTGCCTGGAGGGGTTTGCTGCTTGTCACTAGCAAAGCATTGTGAGAGACAGCCCAGGCTGGAGAGTTAAGGGGACAGAGTGGTCCCATGGTTCCAGGCTGCACCCCAGGGATTCTATCACACAAAGGTCAGCAGTGGATTATATAGGTTAGGTGTTGGTGGGTACACAGAGGTACACAGTCAGGGAGAAGCTTGTCTGGTCTTTGTTTATCCTATGCTCCTGTCTCCCTTGTGTTTGGTTTACCATCAGCACAATTTTTCCCTCACTTACATGGACAAGCAAATTTTTTCAGTTTTTAAAAAAACTTTTACTTGCTCCACTGCAATGATCCTAGTATTAACAACACTGATTTTGTCAAGCCAAATGAATGTGTATCTTTCCATCCTAGAGTGACAGTAGATAGAGTTTGCTTCAGTCAGGGTTGTGCGGTGCTGAGATTTGGAAAAACTCACACCTACAGTTGTGAAGACCCAAACTGCTAGAGGTGTGAAAAGAACACACTTTTGCTGAAACCCGGTGCATGTAGAAGCCATAACATTTTCATTCCAGGTCATCCTGTATATAAAGAAGATAAATGTGTGGGGGTATTTTGAATTTCTCTGCTGCAATCACACAAAGTGTTAATGAGTCTGAGCAAAAGGACATAGATGGTACTCAACCAATCACAGTATTTCAAAACAATCACCAACCAGTCAGAGTACAACCACCAGCCCAGTTATTGTGGTTTCCATTCATAATTATGGAGGAAGCTGCACTCTGCCAAATTATTACCTACCTTTGGAAATCTCTGCAAGACTATCAGATGAAAGTCACTATATAAATGCAAAGCTTAATTATGCAAAAAGTAAAAGCAAAGAGCCTGGCTTGCAGAACTTTAGTCACATGAAAAATTCTTCCTCACAACAATAGGCCCATTGACTTACTCACATGACTAAGGATTGATCAAATTACCAAAGGTCTGCAGGAGTGGGCCCTGGGTAATTTCCTCTGTGACTCTTGTTATTATTGCCAATAATATTACTGCTGACTGCCTATGGGGATGATACAGTCCTGTGTCTGTCACATCACTTTGTTGTCATAGAAATATTGTGGTGTTGTCACAAGCTCAGCCTAATGGGCCTGGTGATTCTAACTGATTTACAACAGTGTGAGAAAAATCAGGCCATCTGACTGCAGATGGACTACACAAAGAGGAGAAAGAGATGTGTATTTGCATCAGCAAGTCTTGAGTTTTACCTTCAGCTTCCACTCACTTTCCCTCCATCATCTGCTTGCATCCCCTTTGAAACTCAACCATAGTTTTCACCTGCATCTCCAAACCTCCAACACCTGCATACTAAAGTCAGCAACCAAAATCACACCAACTATTATAACCCTCTGGAGACCAAGCTATTGTGTGTCACAGACAGTAAATAGGAAGCACCAAGGTGCCCAGTGCTCAAGGGTGGATCAGTGTGAAAGGGAAAGCAAGAACTGTTTTTCAGCTGCTGCTAGTTTTCTACAAGGCTGGACAAATCAATTCAGAGCCTCCGTTAAGTTATGAAAGTTCTTCATGACAGAGGATTCTTAGATTCTTCACAGAATGACCTAAATATATCTTGCCCTGACAGCTTTCCATCATCCCACCTACTGTCATCAGAACTGGGATTATCACTAATCTAATTTTTACATATAAATAAATTAAATACACTTTAGAAACAGAATTGAGAAAAAACAAGTCCAATCTTAGATCCCTTAATCCTGTCAGAATCACTCTACTTCTTAAAGATATGAAAACCCCTTTGCTCTGAACATTTTGGGTAGCATCAGCACATCAAGTTAGAAGCATATGTCTAAGACTTTCCGTGTGGTTTCAGCCAGAACCTTCAAAGGTCATTAATATTTCTTCTATAAGTTACTTCTTCCCTCTTATAACCAAACAGCCAATGTGCCTGTCTGTCAAGGGTATCTACTTGCCACAAAGAAGCAGCAGCAGGTTAGCTATGGAGAATGAGGATGGATGCACCACTATAAAATTCTATTCATAAACTCCAGCTTCTGCCTTCAGATCTCCAGGTACCATTTACCTACCTAATTATCCACTATCAATTAGAAGTCTATCCATCTATTTGGGAAGCAGTGACTCTGAAAAATATTTGGGGGTTGTGGTGGTTAATCAGCTGAATATCACGGTGATACTGTGGCCAAAAGGGCTAATTCAATCCT